>NW_028276063.1:1481608-1781608 GCF_052056855.1 Sturnus vulgaris
TACTGTGTGGAGCTGCCTATGAGGGAAGGAGTTGTTGGAAAGAAGTACACTGAAAGAAGACATGAAAAGTTTTCTAATAAAGGACTGGTGGTGATGCCAGTCCAGTCTGTCTCAACGTAATTGCAACACACGAACAGCCTCAGCAAGTTCTGCAATTTGTGGTGATCCTTTCACAGTCTCTTGATGCCAGATTCCCAGTTACCATTGTTAGAATTTTTCCTTGTGATCACTGATTTGTGTGATTTTCTGGAGCCTTCTGTAAAAATGGTGAGAGCATTAAGAGGAGTATGTCTGCTTAAGGGATTCTTGATAAAATTAAAAAAGAGGCCTAATTGTTTGTGTTTTGGAAAATGAACTGACGTTTGTTGTGGAAAGCTTGTTAATGCAATTTGCAATATCTCAGATGGTTGTACAAGCCATTCTAAATAAAGTGAAATAACAGGTATAAACATAATAGAAAAATCTTTGCCCAAATGAGATAAAATTTGGGATCAGGCTTTCATTTTCAATTGTGAGAGAATTTCAGGACAAGTAGTTATAGTTTCAGACATTTGCTAGGATAAGAAAACCCATTCTAAGTTGAATAAAGGATCTAACAGAATTTTGTTCCATTGAAAGATTAGACCATAATGATGTGGATTTTCTCCCAATATTTCAAATTTTAAAAGGTAACTCTGGGTCACATCTGTGAGCTTGACAGGTTTGTAAAGCAGCAGACACTTTCCTCAGAATGGTTTTTGCTTCCTGGGTCAGTTTTCTAGGAGAGTTTAGATCTGTGTCTCCTTTTAATAAATCAAATAGGGGGCCATGTCCTGGTTGGTTTTTCCTAAGAGAGTTTGAACCCAATTGATCGATCTGCTAAGTTTCTGAAGGTCATGCAGTGTCACTGGATCTTCTTGTAGCTGTAGAGCCTTTGGAGTAACTGTACATTCTGGGAGTTGATAGCCTAGGTACTTCCAAGGAGAAGACTGTTGTGTTTTGTCTTCTGCTACTTGTAATTCAGCCTTACGTATTCCAATAATTACATCCGTGACAACCGTTTCCAAGGATCCATTATCCTTCATGGTGATTGGAATGTCATCCATACAGTGGACTATTATGGATTGAGGAAATCTCTCACGAATGAGTGATAAGATTTTCACCACACACCTTTTGATTGAGGGTACAGAGAAGGTGAACCTCAGAGCATCATCTGGGTGTAAGGGGGTACTGAACAAATGGTCTTTTAAATCAATAATCATTAACATCCAATCATTAGGCATCATGTTAGGCAATGGTAATCCTGGTTGTAAAGATCCCATTTCCTCAATAATTTCTTTTCTTTTTCTTAGATCTTGGAGCAGTATCCATTTATCACTCTTGTGATTTTTTTTTTATAACAAATATGGTAGTGTTGCAGGGACTGTTTGTGAGGACAATGTTCCCTTTAGTTAATTGTTCATTTACTGAGGGCTCTAGCACAGTCAATTTTTCAACAGGGAGGGGCCACTGATCAACCCAGACAGGCTTGTCTGATATCCAGGTGAGTTTTATTGCACTGTGCTCATCAGTGGCCCTCATTAAAGACTTATCTCCAGACTTAGTCCCCACTGGGATAGGATGTGTCTTCCCCAAACAAGTACTTTCTCTTTCTTCATGAAAAATGTTTTGGTAGCTGCTACACAGTTTTGAGGTTCTTTAAAGGAGACTGGGTTTAAACTCTGCATGGTATTGCTGTGTGTGGGTTATTTCTCCAATGCTCTAGGCGCCCTTTGTTGGGTTGTGGTTGTTTTCTTTAAAAAGCCAGGCAGCTAATAGTTGCTATAAAGTTGTTTATTGCAAAGGCACATCAGTCTAGAAAGGCAAAGAGTCACAAGTGTTCAAGTCCATGCTAAAGCTTTGGTGTCAAGTCCCCAGTAGAAGCAGAAGCTGCTCCTGGTGGTCCCAGCAGGGCTGATGTTGCTGCGACAGCTTCTATTGTCTTCTTGGGTGTTGATGATGGCATTGAGGAAAGAGCAGGAGCAAGAGCAACTGGCAAAAAGCAAAGCTCTCCCCAGTGCATAG
The DNA here is from genome assembly GCF_052056855.1 of Sturnus vulgaris. Lineage (NCBI taxonomy): Eukaryota > Metazoa > Chordata > Aves > Passeriformes > Sturnidae > Sturnus > Sturnus vulgaris. The sequence goes on from NW_028276063.1 coordinate 1,483,652, forward strand.
ATTATTATTGAGAAACTTCCCAACAAGCTAAAGACACAAACTCAGACCAATACTTCTTAACCTATTAGAATTCTAGTTTCTAAGCACACCAGGTTATATATAAAGTACACATGGGGTCTATCTTGTCCTATCTGAAAAATGTTTGCAATAGTCTTACTATAGTTTTATTGCGTCTAAAACTGTGTTCCTGGAGCCTCCATGGAAACATTAGTATCTAGGACTATGTTTTTCAACCTTCACTAGAACTCTCACTTCTTACTCTGGTATCTGAGACCTTTATTCACTACAAGCACTTAAAACTTACTCTTAATTACTTACTTGCTTGCTTCTTCTAAAACTTTAACTTAGACCTCTACTTTATGTGTGAATGGCTTAATACACTTCAATCCATCCAAAGGTTTTAATTCAATCCCTGCACTCTGACTTTTCTCTGAAGAATTGAGACTCTTGACTTACAGACTCCAACAACTGTGTCTTCCAACTGCTACCAAAGTGTCCAAGTAATTTTGATTTTTCCTGGGCCAACTCATCTAGTTCAAGCGATGCAGGGCTCATCAGGAACGTCATTGTCTACTTCAGGTAGTGAGAAAGCTTGGTCGAAAACCAATCCTTTAGGTAAAAAGAAGGAGGGTTAGGATAGCAAGCTAAAACAGTAACTTCCTGGCTTGAAGTGACTGTTAAAACTGCAGGTGACTCATAAGAGCTGTCTGTATTACGTCTGTCCACTCCTATTATTAAAAAGTCTCATGGTGGTGGTTCTGGTCCTAGAAGACCTGTGGAAATGGCATAATCAAAATCTGTGATCATTACTGACTGGGCAGTTGACAACTCCAGTCGGGTGTTTGCTGATACTGAAGTGGGAAGGTCTCCAATGAGATGCTGTAGTTGTTGGCCTGATGATCTCCAATGCTTTGTACAGCAGGTGACAGGGAGCCTTGTGTCATCGCACGCTGCTGTCTTACGCTCTGCATGAGGTTTGCTGACTAGCAGCAACAACGAGCCTGTACTTCATTGTACTGGTTAGCATTTTGTCTATTTTTGCCACAGTCACATTGTGTTTGGAAAGTTCCCTTTTTTGGCTTATTACAGTTTCTTTTTGTCCACAATTATAGCGGTGTCCAGGTTTTCGATTCTGCTCTTTTTGAGTTTTCCTGCAAGTTATTTAAAGCATTGGTCAATATTTGTGCCTGGATGGCAGCAGTGTGTTCCAGGGTGGCCAATTTATTGCATGCTTCCACCATTTGAGGGATGGTGGGTTCCGGCTCTGATGGCAAGGCATGTACCAATTTCTTACATTCCTAGTTAGTATTAACCACAGCCAATTTATTTAATAATCTTTCTCATACCTGGCCCTCGGTGACTTGTTTATCTATGTTCAATTTAAGTTGGTCCAAAAAAGTCATGTAAGGCTCAGTGAGGCCTTGTCTGATGTCCACAAAATCTAGTTGCGGCTTGTTTGCTTCCAGAATATGCGTTAGGGCTTTCCTGGCTGCATCCTTAATGTCATCAAAGACAGATCTTGGATGGTTTGCAGCCTGCTGGTCTGGGTGTACAAAAGCCCCTTCTCCTCCCAATTAGACTATGGTAATGTACTGGTTTGAAAGCAAACCAGTGAGAGACTCCAAGTCAGAAAAACATTCACTTGGAAAAAAGTGAAAAAATAAAATACATGAGGTAGCACAAAAGAAAAAAACACCGACATGGTCAGAATACAACCGGACATCCCGTCAGGGTGTTGGTAGCAGTCCCATTAAATGGTGGCTGCAGTCCTCCTGGATGACAGATGTGGTTCAGTTGAAGTAGTGGTCCAGTGGAAGGTGCAGTTTTCTTCTGAAGGTCCAGTGATAATGTGGAAAGGTGCAATTTTCCTCTGGGATACAGTGGAAAAAGGCTGCTGTGGTGTTCCAAATCTGTTTTATCTAGGTAGGAAAGGCTTGGTTCCTCCCCCTGGGTGGAGCATCTCCCAATGGGATGATGTAATTTTATCAGTCATGCAGTGGGACTCAATGGCCCATTAACAGAAGATATCCTTCTGGAGGAAGGATGGATTGTGGAAAAGATAAGGATGACTGCCCCACCTGATTTTAACTGGTGGCCCATTAGCAGAGAATATCTCCCACAGAGATAAGGATCACTGTCCCAGCTGGTTTCAACAGATGGTGATAGAATACACACCTCGGGTCACATCCTGCATTGCAACCTAAGACAGCTTCCATAACCCTCTGTCAAGTCACAGTGGAACCTTGGTGCCATGTTGTTCCATGGCCTCCCAGTGCTGTCCTGGCTTCCATGAGGTCCCTCTGTGACACACGGCAGCCTTGGCTCCATGAGGCTCTCCTGGCTTCCATCATGCTCCACTATGTCCCAGGAGGCATCTGTAGCTTGACTTTGGAGCCCTGCAAGATCCAAAGATTCCCTCCAAACAAACACCAGCCCAGACATGCCCAGGATATTTGGGCTGAGCTGCCACTCCCCAGGCACCTGCAGGGAACCCAAGTGACCACTGTGACTCTGTGGAATCTCATGGAACAAAGTGTCACTTGTAACCCAGCAGGGTGTCATGGAACACAGGTGCCACTGGGACATTGCCATTGCTCATGGAACCAAGTGTCCATTGTGACACAGCCAGACCTAATGGAATCTCCCAATGGAATCTCATGGAACCAAGGGTCGCTTGTTGAGCTTCTCATGAAACCAGGAACATTGTGGCACAGTGGAATCTCATGTAACCAAGGCTTTCTTTTGACGAAGTGGGGCAGAAGAGGAGTGTCTTCGGTTGCAATACAGGATGTGACCAAAAGTATTCTATCACCATCTGTTGAAAACAGCTGGGGCAGTGATCCTTCTCTCTGTGGGAGATATTCTCTGCTAATGGGCCGCCTGATAGAACTAGGTCGAGCAGTCATCTTTATCCTTTCCACAACCCATCCTTCCTCCAGGAAGATATCGTCTGTTAACAGGCCATTGAGTCCCACTGAATGGCTAATAAAATTGCTTTATCCCATGGGGAGATAGATGCCCCAGCCAGGGAGAGGAGCCAAGCCTTTCCTACATAAATAAAAACTGAAATTTGGAACTCAAGGCAGCCTTTTTCCACTGGATTCCAAAGGAAAACCGGAGCCTTCCACATCATCACTGGACCTTCGGAGGAAAACTGCACCCTTCCACAGGACCACTGCTTTAATGGAACCACATCTGTCACTCCAGGAGGACTGCAGCCACCATTTAATGGGAGTGCTACCAACACCCTGAGAGGATGTCAGGTCGTATTCAGACTCTGTGAGTGTTTGTGGGTTTGTTTTTTGTAATACTGTATTTCTATTTTAAATTTCCTAGTAAAAAATTTTTATTCTTATTCCCATATCTTTGCCTGAGAGACACTTCATTTCAGAATTAGAATTATTTGTAAGGAGGGGTTTACATTCTCCTTTTTAAAAAAAGAGGCTCATACTTTTCTTCACAAACACCTGTCTTTCAAACCAAGACAACAAGACAGGTGCCATTGGGACATTGCCAGCTCTTGTGGAATCCAGTGTCCATTGAGACACAGGGCAGGTCATGGAAACATGGGGATTGTTGTGGCACAATGGAACCAAGGGTCAATTCTGACAGAAAGGGGCCACATGGAACACAAGGGCCACAGCAATATTGCCAGGCCTAGGAGAAACAAGGTTCCATTATTGCACAGCAAGGCCTCATGGGCCCTGGGAGAGCACTGTGACACGATGGAATCTCATGGAATTAAGTGTCCATGTGACATGGCAGGGTCTCATGGAACCCATGTGCCCCTGGGACATTGCCAAGGCTCGTGCAAGCAAGGTTCCACTGTGACCAAGGAAAGTCTCATGGCACCCAGGAGAGACCACTGTGGGGCAATGGATTCTCATGGAACCAAGGCCCCATTGTGACAGTGTGACCTGATGGAAACCTGGTGCCACTGGGACATCTCCATCCTCGGAGGAAGCAAGTGTCCATTGTGACACAGCACAGCCTCGTGAATCACAGGAGAGCACAGTGACACCATGGGATCCTGGGGAGCCAAGTGTCCATTGTAAACACAGCGGGGCCTCATGGAAGCCAGGAGATCATTGTGATGTAATAGAATGGAACCAAATCTGAATTGTTACAAAGATGGGCCTCAGGAGAGCAGTGTGACACTGTGGAATGTTGTGGAACCAAGTGTCCAGTGTTTCACACTCCAGCCTCCTAGAGTGCTGGAGATCATTGTGTCACAATGGGAACAGAGTGTGCTGTGACATCACAGTGGGTGCTGTATGACATCACAGAGTGGCTTGTGACATCATAGAGCTGGCTGTGACATCATAAAGTGCACTGTGAGGTCATTGCAGGGGCTGTCATCATGGAAGGTGGCTCTGTTACATCAGAGAGCAGCTCTGTGATGTCTCAGAGAAGGCTGTGTGACATCACCGAGGGGGTTGTGATATGAGAGCGCTGACATCACAGTGAAGGCTGTGGTGCAAACACAGAGCTGGCTGTGACATCATAGTGCAGCTGTATGACATCAGAGAGAGGGCTGTGTGACATCACAGGGTCGTTGTGAGGCATCACAGGGCTGTGTGGTATCACAGGGGCTGTGTGAGGTCACTCTTCCATGGCCTCCCCTCACAGCTCCCCCCAGAGAAGTCCAACACTGCTCGTGCACAGTGGGGTCCCCTGGCCCCCCAGGTCCCCTCGCCCCCAGCCCTGTAACCTCCCCCAGAGGATTTTCCATGAGATCGACCCCAGAGCCTGACACGGGGACAGGGGGCTGGGGCCGTGGGGGGTGGGACAGGGGGGCAGGGACACCTCTGGCAGCGTCCCCATGTCCCCCAGGGCCAGGGCCTGGGCCAGGGCTCCTTCACCCTGTTATGAACCAGGGGTGGAGAGCACTTAAAAAATCCCAGGCAAGGGATCAGCAAAAACCAGATATAATATTAAGTGACAGCACGACAAAGTTCCTTGGCAAGAGTCACTCTGCTCCTGATGGAGGACTTGAGGAACAGCAAGGAAACAGAACAACAACAAAACCAAACAAAATGCAGTCAACCAAACCAGAAATGAGAGAACAGGCAGCAGAACTGTCCCTGTGTGTGTGTCTGGGATGGGGTGGGGGGTTGTGATAAAAGGGCAGTGAGGGCAAGGATAAATGGAACACGGCCTAAGAGCCTAACAGAGCTCAAACTTCACAGGACTTTAGACCCTAACCTTGACTTACACATTTGACTTCACAATTTAGAAAAAGGACTGCACTTAACAGTATTTAACCTAACTTATAACCACCGACTCAGCAATTTAACAGAGGAAAAACACTTAACAGTATTTAACGTAGCTTATAACTTGGATTAAACGTAACAACATAGCAAAAGAACAACTCCCAGCAGCATTTAACTTAGCTTATACCTCATGACTTGACCTTACTTACAGCCTGACTGACTCAGCTATCCAAGGCACTCGAAGCCTCAGAGAGCAGCATTTCTGCCACATTTGCCAGGGCACAGGCACTCGTGTGTGCACACAGACAGAGAGAGTCAGTGCCAGGGGCCTGTGAGGAATTCCCCTGGAGGGCAGGGAAATGCTCCCTCCGGATGCTTTGGCATCTCCAGCAGGTGAAGGGCTGAACCTGGAGGAGTGGGGGATTGGCCCAGGCTCCGTGGTTGTTCGGGGATGCCCCGAGTGCAGCAAACAGGAGAGTTCCCGGCTCGGAGAGGCCCCGCTCAGAGGGAGGTGCTGGCCCAGGAGAGCTCCAAGGGGCTCCTTGTGGAGCGCTGCTTGTAGGGCCCCAAGAGAGGGGCTTTGGGCACAGCAATGTTTCATCCTGGCCGCACTTGGCATCCACAGCTTTCTTTGGAAGGGTGAGAACAGGGATGTTGTGCCACTGAGGGAACAAAAACAGTTCCAGGGCTGCTCCTAAAGAAACCAGGAGCTCGTGGGGCAGCAGCAGTGCCTGGGAGCAGACAGTGTTTGTGCTGAGCTCCAGAGGAGCTGAGCCCAGGGGCTGTTGGCCAAGGCCGAGGCCCAACGAGCATTTCTCAGCTGGCACGGTGGTCTGGAAAGGTGTGGGGGGGATAATTCACCCCTCAGTGTGGTCCCAGTCACTCCCAGTATTTCCCTGTCCCTGCTCCAAGTGCTGCTCCCAGCCCTGATTTGTGGGATTGGGAATGTCCTGCTCCCTTCCCGGGGCAGGGTCACACCTGAGCCAGGTGTGCAGGGCAGGACCTTGCCCTGAGCCCAAGCACTGTCCACCTGCAGGATCTGCTTCCCTTGGGCCTCTTCCTCCTGCAGGCCCCAAGCCCAGCTTGGTGCTGAACAAAGGGGCCCCCTTTGGGCACCCCCTCTGCCCCCTCCCCAAATTCCCTCCTGGGGACAGCAGGAGCTGGGGCAGGAGCCCTGAGGGGAGGGAAAAGGGGGTGACACTGGGATGGGGGTCATACATGCTCTGGGGGGACACACACGGCCCCTGGGGACACCCCCTCACCTTCTCCTGCAGCACCAGGAGGATGAACCCCAACATGGAGCCCCCAAACATTGGCAGCATCTTGGGAGGTGGGGTCTGGTGGCAGCTTTGTGAATCTGGGGGGTCATGACCACCCCAAAACCCCATCCCAGCCCCACAGGCACTCCCAGACCCCTCAAACCACCCTACAGTCCCAAGCCATGACAAACTCTCAGCAACCCTCTGCAGCATAAATGGCCCCCAAACCCACCAAAACCTCCTTCCCATCTCTCCCAAGACTCACCCACATTCCCTCCAAGGCATATAACCCTGCCAGAACCCCAAAACTCCTTTACTCCTCCCTCAGAAGGCCCCCAAAGCCCCTCCCAGCACCACAAATGCCCCCAAGAGCCACAAAAGCTTCTCCCAGTCCCCCCAGGATCCCCTAAAACCCCTCCCAGCCCCCCATGGCACTGACCAGCAGATGTTGGTGGACAGGAACATCCACAGCCCAGAGCAGCTTGGGCACTCCAACAGCAATTTGGACACTTTTGGGGGGGAAACCCCAGATGAGGAGATCCAGGCCAGGGACTGGGACAGAGGACTAGAATTTTTCTTTGGTTTGGGTGGTCCCAGAACACATAAATTCTCCTGAATATTCCCCTGAACCTCAAATTCACCCTCAAATCCTGGTAAAACGTTTCAGCTTTAGATCTCTGTGCAATTCCTTTATTTTTATGCCAATTTTGGGTGGTTTGATGGGATAAAGATGGAAATTATTCAGGCAGGAAATGTTCTGCAAGATCATCCCGTGTTGCTTGAAGTCGCCAGAAGAAACATTTGGAAAGAGCATGTGAGAATTTTTAGGGTGCAAAGTTAAAAATCAGCTCTTCTCACTGAATTTCTGATGTCAAAAATGGCAGGGTCCCAATGGAAGTCCCTGCCCCTGTGTTCACCCAGGTGCCTATGGTGATCCAGGAGGATGTGGAGACCTCCAGCCAGGTGTCTTCCCAGTGTGGATCCCAGGGAATGTGGGTCACCAGGGCTCTGCCCAATGTGGCTCCTCCAGTGGGGGATGGAGCTGGAGCAGAGCACGAAGCTCTTCCCGCACTCGGGGCACTCACAGGGCTTCCCTTAGCGGTGCCTCCGTTGGTGTTGGGTCAAGGCTGAGCTCTGGGAGAAGCTCTTCCCACACTCGGAACACTTGTAGGGCCTCTCCCCACTATGGATGTGTGGAGCCCAATGGGCCAACTAAGAAACAGCAAGGCACCCTTCCCTGGAGGGAATGCCCTCAGGCACTAAGCACCCTTATCATGGGCAGAAAAATTCCTCCTGACCTGCCTCCCTGCCCCAGGCAAATTGCTTGTACCCCACTGGTCCTTCCCTCTTTGCTCCACCCCTGAGCCTTCATCGGATTTGTCTGTTGCTCTATCCAGCCCCTACTTTCCCTATATAAACCCTGCTCCCTCAGACCTTCCTGAGCTGTTTTCATCCCGGGTACCCTTTGTGGCAGAAGCTCAATAAACTTCTCTGTGGAACAGCACACGAGGCTCCTGTCCTCTCCAGCGTCGCTCAAAGCAGATTCACAGGAGAGCTGAAATCACCTCGCCTGGAAGCGCGGACGGGCCCCTGCCAGGACGTCCTTTTCAGGACGCTTCTCTGGAAGGTCGTGGAACTCCCACCAGCGCTCTGCCACGACACGGATGTGCCAGTGGGTGACAAGATGGGAGTTGTGCTTGAAGCCCTTCCTGCAGTCGGGGCAGCGGAAGGGCCTCTCCTCCGTGTGAATCCGCTGCTGCAGGAGAAGATTGGAGCTGGTGTGAAACCTCTTCCCACACTCCCCACTCTCGTAGGAGCTTTCACCAGTGCGAGTCCTCTGGTGGAGGGCCAGGTGGGAGCTCTGGCTGAAGCTCTTCCCACACTCCTCACACTCGTGGGGTGTCTCCCTGGTGTGGATGCACTGGTGGATGATGAGGGTGGAGTTCTGCTTGAAGCGCTTCCCGCAGTCAGAGCAGCAGAAGAGTCTCTCATCCGTGTGAATCCGCTGGTGCAGGAGAACATTGCTGGTGGTGGTAAACTGTAGGAGTGGTGGAGGTCAGGACGGTCAGGACTGACGGAGAGATCTCTAAAGCCAAGTGTTGGAACTTGTGGTTTATTGCAAAGGGTGCGGGGAGGAAGGCCCTGCTTGGAGCTGCCAGTCACAGCTCCAACCAGGCCTGGAAAAGCAGAAGGGCAAGAGTGAAGAGTAGAGAGAGAGGTAAGGGAGCAAGGGGTAAGAAAGCAAGGCGTCAGAGAAGAGAGCTAAGAGAGGTAAGAGGTAAAAAGAGAGAGTGAGGTTCCCATTACAATACAATAAATCTTCTTTTGTGTTGAATATTCTAATTTTCACTAACCAATCTAATACAAGACCCAAATCTTATTGCTTTTATAGGCAGCCTATAAGAATCATTACATTACCATACTGTGCCACACTTTAAACCCTAAAAACTACTCTTTGGACTCCTTCTGCTAAGCTAGTAGGGTCTTCTCTGACCCTTGGACCTCTCTGCAAGCAGAGGGAATTGTTCAATCAAGAGGGAATTACTTTCAGCTGGCCATACTATTGTTTTCTAGTTGTTCACTAACTAAGGTTTGGTATCTCAAAGATGGCTTTCATTTCAATCTCGCTTATACTTTCCATATTCTCAAAATCATTTCCCAGGCAATCATATTTATAAGGTTTTCTATTTTCATCTTCTCCAACAGTAAACTTCTTCCCACACTCAAGAACACTCTTAGGGCCTCTCCCCAGTGTGGATCTTTTGATGCCGGATCAGGTTGGAGCTGACTGTGAATCTCTTCCCACACTCCCTACACTCCTAGGGCCATTCTACAGTGTGGATCCCTTGGTGGGAGATCAGGTGGGACATCCAGGTAAAGCTCATCCCACACTCCGAGCACTTGTGGGGCTTCTCCCCATCACCAATCTGCTCATGGACCACCAGCTCCAAGCTCTGGCTCCATCTCTGGCCGTCCCCCCGGCTCAGGCTGGGGCTTTCCTCCTCAGATCCCCGCCATCTGCGTTTGCAGCCCCTCCTCCTGCGGGATCTCCGCGGCTTTTCCTCCCCGTTGCATTCCTGCGCCGTGGAGCCGCTCCAAACGGCCTCTTCCACGAGGTTCTGCCGCGGGGATTTGTCCTCCCTGCTCTCCGTGCTCAGCTCCTTGTCTGGGGCAGGAAGGACAAGCAGAGGATGGGATTTGCCTCCGTGCACGAGGGAAGGGAAAGGAGATGCCCCAGTGCGTCCTCAAAATAAAGAAAGGAACAGGGGGCCCCAAATATATTTCATGTGAGCTCCAAATATCCCTCCCTCATTTAAAAAAAATGCCCCGGATATTCGTGGCAAGGTCCCTCTTCCCGGGCACCTGTGCAGATCCACCCAGGACCCCCAAACTCCTCCTCGGTTTACCCTCATCCTCCCATGGGGATTCCTGGGAGTCCCCCTGTGTCCCCTTGTCCTAGGGTGATGTTATGGTGTTTGTATCTCCAATCGTGTGTTCTGTTTATGTTTGGTATTATGTCCTGCGCTTTCAGGACTGACTCTGAGAGTGAAGCTTTGTTTTGTCTTGTTATCAGCCGGCTCACCTCCCCCATGGTCTGTGTTTAGGAGAGGCTTAGCTCTGCTTGCTGCTATCTTAGCTTTGCTCACTTTTGCCTCTTTTTTTTCTTTGCTTTGCTTTTCCCTTGCTTTTGCTTATTAGTTAGTTTATCTAGGCAGTCCAAGTTTTTCCCTGGGCTGTTTTTTTTTTCCCCTCTCCCTTTCCTGGATACCATCTGAACCCGTTCTAGACGGGGACCTGGGAAACACCAAAAGTTTGCTTTCTGTGACCTGCAGCAGTCATCCCCAGCGCCAGAGACTGATAACTGGGCGACCACTCACTGGAGAGACTCTCTGAGTTTGTCATCCTTTCAGAGCGGTGAAAGAGTTTTTTGTCAGCTGGTGTTTTTTGTGCTGGGGAGTGTTTCGCTTGTTAAATAAACAGGTTTTCTCCCACTCTTCTCTGGGGAAATTCTTCCCGAACCTGGTGGTGGGGAGGAGGAGTCGTGGGGGTTTGCTGTCTGGGGACTCCTTCTGGAGGTTTTCCCCCAAATTTGCCCTAAACCAGGACAAATATATTGGCGCCCAATGTGGGGCTTGGGAAAGTGGAAAAAAAACCTGTTCTAATAATAATAATTTGGTTCAAATTACTTTGTGTTGGTATAGAGCAGTTATTGGCTATGTTGTTTGTATTCATGTCTTTTGGGGTGGAGGCCTGCATGGGATTTTGGTCCCTAGGGTTTTTTTGAGGTCTTAATACCTCTGTGGTCCCTGGGTTTATTTGCTTATCCAGAAATAGCTCCGGTATTGTCCCTAATGCGTAGTTTCTGCAGCAGAGGGGCACTGACCAGAATATCCATCAGGCTGGGCTTGGTTGTAATGGCCTGCAGGAGGTTTATAAAGGTGCTGGAGTCTGTTCCAGGAATGTATGGTTCTTGGTTATGGTTGTGCACTCAGTTTGTTAGAGGAGAAGCAGGGGATGAGGCTTTCCAGCCTTTGTTCTCCTTCTTCTCCTCTGAATTTGTTACATCCCTATTAGAGAATGTTCAGTTTCCCCTGAATGTTAAAGAAACCATCTTTCTAGTGTTTAATCTGGTAAGCTTTCTCTATACAGTCTGCAGTTTCTCTAGAATGAGAGCTGAGATTTCTAGAGGGGCTGATGAGACCCCTGACCCCGGAGTAGAGCCAGGCGTGAGAAATCCTGAGTGGTGTGGGAAATGGGAGGATATGGGCCAAATCTTAAAGGAATTCTCTGACCCTACATCCTGGGATTTTCCATGTGAACAAATTCAGAACCCAGCTGAGGTGGCAAAGTACCTGAAAAAAAGTACCATGATAATTCTAAGGAGAAGAAGATCATTGCAGTGAGCTGGGCCCTGGCATATGCTTATCGTACCCTGCTAGATACTGTAGGGCAGCAGAGAGAGGAAGGGGGACAGGCAGATAAATCAGCCACTATCCCAGTCACTCAGGCTGCAGCCAACACCCCAGGCTCGAGGCCAACAACTACACCAGACAGTGAGCCTAAGCCAGCAGCTAAACCTGTCAGTAAACCTCAACCAATGGCTGTTGCTACCAGCACGAGAAGTGGAAAGTGCACAGACAAGACTGATCGACCAGTGGATGATGATGATGATGATGATGCAGGAGAAGGACCCTCGACGCCTCCTGACATAAAACCAGGAGTCAAAGCAACTGGTAAAAGATCAGAGGCCAATATTGAGTCTTTTTCCCTAAAGGACCTCCGTGGCCTAAGAAAGGATTACACCCAACGACCTGATGAGTCTATAATTAGTTGGTTGGTCCGTCTTTGGGATGCTGCAGGCGAGGCTACAATTCTGGACGGCACTGAAGCCAGGCATTTGGGATCCCTGTCACATGATCCTGTCATCGACCAAGGAATGATGAGAGGGCCTAACCCTCACAGCCTCTGGGCACGGGTCCTGGACAGTGTAGCACAAAGATACCTGTGTGCAGATGATCTTTATATGCAGCAGACCCAGTGGAAGACGATAGAACAAGGGATCCAACGCCTGAGAGAAATGGCATTGGCAGAGATTATCTTCTCAGATGACATAACAACTAGGAATCCGGACTTGGTACCATGTACATCTGTGATGTGGCGAAAACTTGTACGACTTGGGCCCCATGAATACGCTTCTGCTTTAGCAGTAATGAAGCGGGACGAGAGGGATGAGACCGTGCTTGATATGGCAAAGAAGCTCCGAGCATATGCAGATGCTGTGCATGGCCCAACACATGCCAGAATTGCAGCTGTGGAAACACGTCTGCAGAAATTAGAAAACAAGATAGAGGAGAATCATAAGAGACTCAGGGAGGAGATTAAAGAGGACCTTCTCCAAATCTCAGCAGTACAAATTAGAGGCCCTGGTATCCAACGCAGACGTTCCCCTGATGGGGAGAGGAGGTACACCCCACGAGCTGAGCTGTGGTTCTTCCTACGTGATTGTGGAGAAAACATGAGGAGATGGGATGGAAAATCTACTGCTGCTCTGGCACAACGGGTACGTGAATTGAAGGAAGGCAAGACTCAAAGAGGAAGTTCCACCAAAAGGAGAGCAGCTCCAGTTGCCCGTAGCCAAGCTGCCAAGTATGATGATGATGATATATCTGATCCCCTTGAAGGAACCTCTAAGACATATGCCCAAGGAAAGAAGGATGAACAGGCTTAGAGGGGCCCTGCTTCTAGCCAGGGAGAGGCGAGGGAAAATCGTGTCTTCTGGACTGTGTGGATTCGTTGGCCTGGCACATCGGAACCACCAAAGTATAAAGCTTTGGTTGATACTGGTGCCCAATGCACATTAGTCCCATCAAGATATGTGGGGGCAGAATCTGTTTCTATTGCTGGGGTGACAGGTGGATCACAGGACTTTACCTTGGTGGAAGCTGATGTGAGCTTGACTGGACATGAATGGAAAAAACATCCTATTGTGACTGGCCCAGAGGCCCCATGCATTTTGGGCATAGATTACCTCCGAAGGGGGTATTTTAAAGATCCAAAAGGATTCAGTTGGGCATTTGGGATAGCAGCTGTGGTGACAGAGGGCATCCAGCAATTGAACACCTTGTCTGGACTGTCTGAGAATCCAAGTACTGTAGGACTTCTGAAGGGAGAAGAGCAAAAGGTACCAATTGCCACTTCCACAGTGCATCGCCGACAATACAGAACAACTCGAGATGCTGTGGTTCCCATCCATAAAATGATCCGTGAGCTGGAGAGCCAAGGGGTGGTCAGCAAAACCCACTCACCCTTCAACAGCCCCATCTGGCCTGTGCATAAATCTGAAGGAGAATGGAGATTGACCGTAGACTATCGTGCATTGAATGAGGTGACTCCACCACTGAGCGCTGCCGTGCCAGACATGCTGGAACTGCAGTACGAGCTGGAGTCCAAGGCAGCAAAGTGGTACGCCACCATTGACATCGCCAATGCATTTTTCTCCATTCCTCTGGCAGCAGAATGCAGGCCTCAGTTTGCTTTCACCTGGAGGGGCGTGCAGTACACCTGGAATCGACTGCCCCAGGGGTGGAAGCACAGTCCCACCATCTGTCATGGACTGATCAGACTACACTAGAAAAGGGTGAGGCTCCAGAACATTTACAATATATTGATGATATCATTGTGTGGGGGAACACAGCAGCAGAAGTGTTTGAGAAAGGAGAGAGAATCATCCAAATCCTCCTGGAAGCCGGCTTTGCCATCAAGAAGAGTAAAGTTAAGGGACCTGCTCGAGAGATCCAGTTCCTGGGAGTGAAGTGGCAAGATGGACGGCGTCAGATTCCTACTGATGTCATCAACAAAATCACAGCTATGTCCCCACCAACCAACAAGAAGGAGACACAAGCTTTCCTAGGTGCCATAGGCTTTTGGAGAATGCACATTCCTGAGTACAGCCAGATTGTGAGCCCTCTTTACCTGGTCACCTGCAAGAGGAACGATTTCCACCGGGGCCCTGAGCAGCAGCAAGCCTTTGCCCAGATCAAGCAGGAGATTGCTCATGCAGTAGCCCTTGGCCCAGTCAGGACGGGACCAGATGTGAAGAACGTGCTCTACTCTGCAGCCGGGAACCATGGTCTGTCCTGGAGCCTGTGGCAGAAGGTGCCTGGTGAGACTCGAGGCCGACCATTAGGATTTTGGAGTCGGAGCTACAGAGGGCCTGAAGCCAACTACACCCAACAGAGAAGGAGATCTTGGCCGCCTATGAAGGAGTCCAAGCTGCCTCAGAGGTGATTGGCACAGAAGCACAACTCCTTCTGGCACCCCGACTACCAGTGCTGGGGTGGATGTTCAGAGGAAAGGTTCCCTCAACCCACCATGCCACCAGTGCTACATGGAGCAAGTGGATTGCCCTCATTACACAGCGCACCCAGATTGGAAAACTGAATCGCCTTGGGATTTTGGAAGTAATTACAAATTGGCCCAAAGGTGAAAGTTTTGGTGTCACAGGTGAGGAACAAGAACCAGTGACACGGGCTGAAGAAGCTCCACCATATAACCAACTGCCAGCAGAGGAAACACGCTATGCTCTATTCACCGACGGTTCCTGTCGCATCGTGGGGATGAATCGGAGGTGGAAAGCAGCCGTATGGAGCCCCACACGACGGGTAGCAGAGGCCACTGAAGGAGAGGGTGGATCCAGTCAACTTGCTGAACTCAAAGCGGTTCAACTGGCCTTAGACATTGCAGAAAGAGAGAAGTGGCCAAAGCTTTACCTTTATACCGATTCATGGATGGTAGCCAATGCTCTGTGGGGATGGCTGGAGAGATGGAAAGAGGCTAACTGGCAGCGTAGAGGAAAACCAATTTGGGCTGCCGAAGAGTGGAAAGATATCGCTACCCGGTTAGAGAGGCTACCTGTGAAGGTTGGCCATGTAGATGCCCATGTTCCCAGAAGTAGGGCTAATGAAGAGCAGCAAAACAATCAGCAGGTAGATCAGGCTGCAAAGATAGGGGTGTCAAAGATAGACCTTGATTGGGAACACAAGGGAGAGTTGTTCCTGGCTCGATGGGCCCATGATGCCTCAGGTCATCAGGGCAGAGATGCCACATATAAGTGGGCACGAGACCGAGGGGTGGATCTAACCATGGACAGTATTTCTCAAGTTATCCATGACTGTGAGACGTGCGCTGCCATCAAGCAGGCCAAGCGGGTGAAGCCCCTCTGGTATGGGGGGCGGTGGTCCAAGTACAAGTATGGGGAGGCCTGGCAGATTGACTACATCACACTGCCTCAAACCCGCCAGGGCAAGCGCTATGTACTGACCATGGTGGAAGCCACCACTGGATGGTTGGAGACCTACCCTGTGTCTCACGCTACAGCCTGTAACACCATCCTGGGCCTTGAAAAGCAGGTCCTTTGGAGGCATGGCACCCCTGAGAGGATTGAGTCAGACAATGGGACTCATTTCAAGAACAGCCTTATCAACACCTGGGCTAGGGAACACGGCATTGAGTGGGTGTACCATATCCCCTACCATGCCCCAGCTGCAGGGAAAGTGGAAAGGTACAATGGACTGTTAAAAACCACCTTGAGAGCATTGGGTGGGGGATCATTCAAAAACTGGGAGCAGCATTTAGCAAAGGCCACTTGGTTAGTTAACACCCGAGGTTCCACCAACCAAGCAGGCCCTGCCCAGTCTGAGTCCCTGAATATAGTAGATGGAGACAAAGTCCCAGTGGCACATATCAGAGGTTTGTTAGGGAAGGCAGTTTGGATCAATTCTGCCCCGAGTACAGACAAACCCATTCGTGGGATTGTCTTTGCTCAAGGACCAGGTTGTACATGGTAGATAATGCAGAGAGATGGAACAACACGATGTGTGCCTCAGGGAGATCTGATTGTGGGGTGAGGCAGCATGAGACAGAAGGAAATGTGCAAGTGTCAGAGGTCTCAGCAAGTGAGATAGAAGGAAATGTGTTTGACTAAGTGAAAGAATTGATGAAGTTATTACATGCTGTTTAGTTGTTCACGATATGGAGATAAGGGGTGGAATGTCCTAGGGTGATGTTATGGTGTTTGTATCTCCAATCGTGTGTTCTGTTTATGTTTGGTATTATGTCCTGCGCTTCCAGGACTGACTCTGAAAGTGAAGCTTTGTTTTGTCTTGTTATCAGCCGGCTCACCTCCCCCATGGTCTGTGTTTAGGAGAGGTTTAGCTCTTGCTTGCTTGCCTGCTCGCTTCTGCCTCTTTTTCTTTCCTTTGCTTTGCCCTTGCTTTTGCTTATTAGTTAGTTCAGCTAGGCAGTCCAACTTTTTCCCTGGACTGTTTTTTTTCCCCACTCCCCCCGGATACCATCTAAACCTGTTCCAGACGGGGACCTGGGAAACACCAAGAAACACCGGGAGTCTGCATTCTGTCACCTGCAGCAGCCATTCCCCAGCGCCAGAGACTGATAACTGGGCGACCACTCGCTGGAGAGACTCTCTGAGTTTGTCATCCCTTCAGAACGGTGAAAGAGTTTTTTTGTCAGCTGGTGTTGTTTTTTCTGTACTAGGGAGTGTTTCACGTGTTAAATAAACACGGGGTTTTTTTCCACTCTTCTCTGAGGAAATTCTTCCTGAACCCGGTGGGGGGGGGGGGGGGGGGAGGAGTTGTGGGGGTTTGCTGTCTGGGGGCTCCTTCCGAAGGATTTCCCCCAAATTTGCCCTAAACCAGGACAGAGACTGAAATCAAAATGGACACCGAGACCAAGAGTGGGAACAGATCCGACACCGGAACTGAGACCAGAACCACTTCAGAACTGGAACTAGGACTAGGACCAAGACCGAGACTGAGAGTGTGACCAGCACCAGAACTGGCACTGGGACCAAAACTGAGGCCCACACTGACACAGGAACCGGCACTGGGAGGGCTCCAGGACTGCTCTGGGACCAGCACTGGCACTGTGAGAACTCTGGGACTGAGAATCAGAGCAGCATCGGCACCAACACCGAGACTGGAACCGCTCTGGGACTGGGCCTGAGGCTGAGATTGGCACTGGGATCACTCTAGGGCCAACACCAGCACCAGTACCAACACTGGGACCAAGACCACTCTGAGAATTAGGCCAAGACCAAAACCAAAACTGAGACCAAGACCAAGACTGACACCAGAACCAGCACTGGCACTGCTATAGGACTGAGAATGAGACCAAGACCAGCACCACTGTGGGATCGAGTTTGAGACCAGGACCAGAATCAGCACCAGGAGCGCTCCAGGACTGCTCCAAGACTGAGACCCAGACCAGCACCGGGACAGAGACCGACACCGGCAGCGCTCTGGGATCTCCGCGTTCACTCCGGGGAGTTTTGGCTGCGCCCCCGCACGGGACTGGGCAGGACTGGGAGGGACCCCTGGGTGGGGCAGGACAGCCTCGGTTCCCATCGTTCTGGTGCAGCCATCCCGGTCCATATGGTCCCAGTCCACGTGATCCCAGTTTGTACAATCCCAGTCCATGTGATCCCAGTTTGTACAATCCCAGTCCATGTGATCCCAGTCTGTACAATCCCAGTCCATGTGATCCCAGTCTGTACAATCCCAGCCCATGTGATCCCAGTCTGTACAATCCCAGCCCATGTGATCCCAGTCTGTACAATCCCACTGTGTTTGGCCCTGATCCAACTGGTCCCAGTCTGTGCAGTCCCAGTCTGGAGGATCCCAGTCCATGTCATCCCAGCCCCCATGATCCCAGTCTGGATGCTCCTGCACGGCTCACACTGCCAGGGTCTGGAATTCCAGTTCCCAGCCAGGAAAAGATGTTCCTGCCCTTGAAGGCAAAGCTCTTCAGAAGGGGCCAAAAGCCAAGTGCAGCAAGATCTTACAGGGACATTTCACTGCCAGCCTTCCTAACTTCACCCATGGCTGTTGGAGCTCCTGCACGGGGAATTAAATCAGGGGAGGGTCTTTGGTGGGAGTTGCCCTGGATCAAGGGAGACCCTGAGACAGAAACAGAGCAGGCAGGAGAGACAGGAGAGAAAGGAGGACACAAACACAATCAGCTGAGAAGGTGCCACTGAAACAGAACTGCAACTGACTGGAAGTGAACGGGACAGAAATCAGGAATTGTGAAACTTTTATTTACTATCAAATCCATCCCTTGGCAGCCAGCCCCACACAATCCCAATCCCAGTGCTCCAAATTTGGATCCCACTTCTCCCAATCTCCTTCCAACCCCTTCTCACCCTGGTGGCTGTGGAATCCAGTAAGGTTCCCGTGGGACTGAGTTGTTTTTAGAAGGGAACAAGGCACTCGGAGGCGGGACTGAGCCCTTTTGGGTTAAAACTGAGGTGTTTTCAGTACGATTGAAAAGTTTAGAGGTGACAGATTGATCCCTCTTGGCTTTTGGCGTGGAAAGAGATGGAGAAGAGACAAAAATGAAGGCCAGAACAAAAGGATAACCAGCCAGGTGTCTTCCCAATGTGGATCCCAGGGAATGTGGGTCACCAGGGCTCTGCCCAATGTGGCTCCTCCAGTGGGGGATGGAGCTGGAGCAGCGCACGAAGCTCTTCCCGCACTCGGGGCACTCACAGGGCTTCCCTTAGCGGTGCCTCCGTTGGTGTTTGGTCAAGGCTGAGCTCTGGCAGAAGCCCTTCCCACACTCCTCACACTTGTAGGGCCTCTCCCCAGTGTGGATTCGCCGGTGGGTGACGAGGGTGGATTTGTCCCTGAAGCCCTTCCCGCAGTCAGGACACTCGTGGGGCCTCTCCCCAGTGTGGATGCGCTGGTGGATGATGAGCTGGGAGTTTTGCCTGAAGCCCTTCCCGCAGTCAAAGCACTGGAAAGGCCTCTCCTCCGTGTGTGTCTGGTAGTGCTTGTGGAGTTGTGAGCTGGAGTGAAACCTCTTCCCACACTTGGAACACTCGTAGGGCCTCTCCCCAGTGTGGACACTTTGGTGGCTGATCAGGTGGGAACGCTGCCTGAAGCCCTTCCCACACTCCCCACACTGGTATGGCCTTTCCCCAGTGTGGATGTTCTGGTGGCAGATCAATTTGGCACGCTCAGTGAAGCTCTTCCCACACTGCTCACACTTGTAGGGCCTCTCCCCAGTGTGGGTCCTGTGGTGGCGGATCAGGCTGGAGGTCCGGCTGAAGCTGATCCCACACTCCTCACATTTGTGAGGCTTCTCCCCAGTGTGGATCGTCTGGTGCCGGAGCAATTCAGAGCTGACTGTGAATCCCTTCCCACACTCCCCACACTTGTAGGGGCGTTCTCCAGTGTGGATCATCTTGTGCCGGAGCAGGCTGGCTCTGACGCTGAACCCCTTCCCACAGTCCCCACACTCGTAGGGTCGTTCCCCAGTGTGGATCCTCATGTGCAAGATCAGTAGGGAGTTGAGTCTGAATTCCTTCCCACACTCCCCACACTCGTAGGGCCTCTCCCCAGTGTGGATCCTCTGGTGCTGGGTCAGGTGAGATCTCAGGCTGAATCTATGCCCACACTCCCCACACTCGTAGGGTCGTTCCCCAGTGTGGATCCTCTGGTGGTAGATCAGGCGGCTCCTCCTTCTGAAGCTCATCCCACACTCCGAGCACTTGTGGGGCTTCTCCCCATCACCAATCTGCTCATGGACCACCAGCTCCGAGCTCTGGCTCCATCTCTGGTCACCCCCCTGGCCCATGCTGGGGCTTTCCTCCTCAGATCCCCGCCATCTGCGTTTGCAGCCCCTCCTCGTGCGGGATCTCCGCGGCTTTTCCTCCCCGTTGCATTCCTGTGCCGTGGAGCCGCTCCAAACGGCCTCTTCCACGAGGTTCTGCCGCGGGGATTTGTCCTCCCTGCTCTCCGTGCTCAGCTCCTTGTCTGGGGCAGGAAGGACAAGCAGAGGATGGGATTTGCCTCCGTGCCAGAGGGAAGGGGAAGGAGATCCCCCCAGCGCGTCCTGGGCAGGACAGCGTCAGCAGCGGGGTTGTCCTGCAGCCGGGGCCGTGCTGGGCTGGGAGATGGAGCAGGACAGAGGGGGAAAGGGGCACTGACTTCCTCCTCACCTGCCTGCGGCTCCTGGGGCATCTTCCTCTTCCTCGCAGCCTCCTCCTCCTCCATCGGGCCAAGTGTTGGGAATGGGAAATCCTGGTTTGGGGAAAAACAAGGGATGAGCGCGTTGTGTTCTGGGTTTCTCCTGCCCAACTCCATCTCTACAAGTCCCCGAGCATCTGGGGTCCATAAAACCTCCCAAACACCAACATTCAGCCCTGAAAATGCCTCCCAGGGGTTCCTGGGAATGGTCCCTCCCCTTTGGTGTTTGGGGGTTCCCCCCTGTCCCAGCTGCTGGGGGTCACGCTTGTATTGGGGGTCCCCCATCTACTCGGTCCCGCCCTCCCCAGGCTGCTGGGAGTCCCAGCAATCCAAAAAGCTCCCCCCTCTTCTGTCTCCCCATTTAGGGATGCTGGGTGTTTTTGGGGTCCCTTCTCCCCTTATTCTCTGCTTTGGGGTGCAGGGGA
Source organism: Sturnus vulgaris (assembly GCF_052056855.1). Taxonomy (NCBI): domain Eukaryota; kingdom Metazoa; phylum Chordata; class Aves; order Passeriformes; family Sturnidae; genus Sturnus; species Sturnus vulgaris. Next base: position 1,504,096 of record NW_028276063.1, read on the forward strand.
TCCAGGGAGTCCCCCCTGCCCCTCTCCAGGCTGTTGAGGGTCCCAAAATCCCGGCGCTCCCCCCTCTCTGGGCTCCCCACTTTGGGGGCCTGGGGGACACAGGGCTCTGCTCCTCCAGGGTGCCTCTGCCGGCAGCCGCCACCGGGACCCCCCAATGTCCCCCGTGGAGCATTTTCTGATCAGATTTGGAGCTCTGCATTCTCCAAACATCCCCCTGCCCCAAAAAATACACAAAGCACCCTGAGAGGAACTGGGAGTATTCTAGAGGCAACTGGGAACAAACTGTGAGCAAGTGAACCACGGTGAGGTAACTGGGAGTGCCTGGGAAGGACTACGAGATTGTTCAGGGCAACTGGGATATACTGGGAATGTCTGAAACCATAGGGCTGGTGACTGGGACCTAACTGGGAGGGGCTGAGAATGTGCTGGGGGAAAACTGGGATCATGCTGGGGCAACTGGGGAAAGTGCAAGTGACTGGGGCCCTGGTGGAAGAGACTGGCATCATACTGGACTCATACTGGGATAAAAACGGGACTGGCAGAGACTGTGCTAGGGGCAACTGGGAGAACTAGGAACACAGTGGTGGAAAGTGGGAGGGACAGGGAGCAACAGGGACCGAGCTGGGGGCAAATTCTATCATAATCAGGAATGCCTGGGAGTGACTGAGCCCATCCTGGGAGTGCCGAGGAAACTGGAACCACACCGGGGGAGCAACTGGGCTCATACTGGGAGCAGCCACTCCCGGCTCCCGCACCCCCGAACCCCTTTCCCGGCCATGCCGCCCCTCCAGCCCCAGCACCCCCCGCCGGGGTCCCGGCAATCCCAGGGGTCCCCCCCTCTCGGGCTCCCCGCTTTGCCCTTCTGGGGCTCTCCTGTCTCTGGGCTCCCGCTCAGGGAAGCCGCGGCTCTCCCGGGGCTCCCCCAAACCGGTGTCCCCCCGCCGATCCCGCCGCTCCCGCGCGCTCCCCACCTGGCCCCGGCACAGCTCGCAGGGCCCGGCCCGGGAAGCCCAACCCCCACCGCGGGGGGACCCGCATCCCCCCGGGCCCCGCCGGGGCTCTGCCGGCACCCACCGGGACCCCCAAAAACACCTCCCGGGGACCCCCCGATGTCCCCCCGAGGGCCATCTGCGCCTCTGCAGCCCTGCAACATCCAAACATCCCCCCCAAAAAACCCCAAACCCAGGGACACCCCCGGGATATTCGGGGCGAGCTCCCCCTCCCCGGGCACCTGCGGGATGGGGGGCGATGGTCCCGGGGGGGCTGCGAGTTCAGGGAGCTCCGGGGCCGCGCGCTTGATTCGCTCCTTCTCTGCTCCTGCTTCCTGCTGCCGCTCCGCCTCTTCCTCCCTCCCTCCTCCTCCTCTCCCGTTCCGAGCCCCGAACTGGGAGGGGATGGGGCAAGGAAAGGGCGGGAACTGTGAGGGGAAAGGGGCGGGGTCAAGGAAAGGGCGGGAACTGTGAGGGGAAAGGGGCGGGGCCAAGAAAAAGGCGGGAACTGTGATGGGAAAGGGGCGGGGCCAAGGAAAAGGCGGGAACTGTGAGGGAAAAGGGGCGGGACCAAGGAAAAGGCGGGAACTGTGAGGGGAAAGGGGCGGGGTCAAGGGGCCGCGCGGTTCTCAAAGGTTCTGGCTTGGCCTAAAATCAGCCAGAAAGCGCCTGAAATGCAGCCTAAACCCACCAGGTATGGCATAAATCAGCTAAAGGGGCCTCAAATCCACACAAAGGGTTCTAAAATTATCGAAATGAGCTTTGCATTGTCTAACAGGGCCTAGAATCCAAACCTAATCTTCCCAGGTTGGTATAAAATCACCTAAATGGACCTGAAATATTTGGGACCAAGACCAAGACCTGGCACTAGAACTGGCACCAGATCCAAGAATGAGACCGAAATCAGAATGGAGACCGAGATCAAGACTAAGAACAGAACTGACACCATAACTGAGACCAGCACCCCTCCAGAACTGGAACTAGGACTGGCACCAAGACTGAGAACCCAAACAGAAACCAAAAGCTGAACTGGCACTGGGACCAAGACTGAGACCACCACCAACACTGGGACTGACACCAGGAGCGCTCCAGGACTGCTCTGGGACCAGCACCAGCCGGGACTGAGACTGAGAGCAGCACCAGAACCAGCACCGAGACTGGCACCGCTGTGGGACGGGACCTGAGTCTGGGATTGGCACTGGGAGCACTCCAGGACCAACACCAGCACCGCTACCAGCACTGGACCGGAACTGCTCCGAGACTGAGACCAAGACCAGTGCTAGAACTGACACCAGCCCCTAGAATGAGACCTAAAGCAGAATGGAGAGCAAGACCAAGACTGGGAATGGAACTGACACCAGAACTGAGACCAGTGGTGCTGCAGAACTGGAAATAATACTGGGACTAAGACTGAGACCAGTCCTAGAACTGGCACTGGGACCAAAACTGAGACCAACACCGCCACTGGAATCAGCACCAGGAGCGCTCCAGGACTGCTCTGTGACTGCCACTGGCACTGGGAGAACTCCAGGATTGAGACTGAGAGCAGCACCAGAACCAGCACCAAGAATGGCACCGGTACCAGAATGGAGACTGGGATTGGCACTGGGAGCACTCCAGGACCAACAATGGCACCAGTACCAACACTGCGACCAGAACCACTTCGAGACTGAGACCGAGACCAAACCTGTGACCAAGACTGAGACGGAAACCAGAACCAGCACTGGCACCAGGACTGGAACCGCTGTAGGACCAAGACTGAGACCCAGACCAGCACCGGGACAGAGACCGACACCGGCAGCGCTCCGGGATCTCCGCGTTCACTCCGGGGAGTTTTGGCTGCGCCCCCACACGGGACTGGGCAGGACTGGGAGGGACCCCTGGGTGGGGCGGGACAGCCTCGGTTCCCATCGTTCTGGTGCAGCCATCCCGGTCCATATGGTCCCAGTGCATGTGATCCCAGTCTGTACAATGCCAGTCCATGTGATCCCAGTTTGTACAATCCCAGCCCATGTGATCCCAGTCTGTACAATCCCAGTCCATGTGATCCCAGTTTGTACAATCCCAGCCCACGTGATCCCAGTTTGTACAATCCCAGTCCATGTGATCCCAGTTTGTACAATCCCACTGTGTTTGGCCCTGATCCATCTGGTCCCAGTCTGTGCAGTCCCAGTCTGAAGGATCCCAGTCCATGTCATCCCAGCCCCCATGATCCCAGTCTGGATGCTCCTGCATGGCTCACACTGCCAGGGTCTGGAATTCCAATTCCCAGTCAAGCAAAGATGTTCCTCACTCTACTGGTTTTGGTTCATGAATTTGAGATTTCCCAGCCAGCACACCCATTTATTTCACATCTTTATCATCCCGACCCTGTTCCCCTTCCCTTTCCCGATCCCATTCCTGTTCCTAATCTCAATCTCAATCTCAATCTCATTTCTGTTCCCATTCCCATTCCTGATCCCTTTCCCAGTCATGTTCCCTTTTCCCTTTCCCTTTCCCCTTCCCATTCCCATTCCCAAACCTGATCCCATTCCCAATCCTAATCCTGTTCCCATTCCTGTTCCCATTCCTGTTCATGTTCCCATTCCCAATCCTGTTCCTGTTCCCCTTTTCAATTCCATTCCCATTCCCAATCCTGTTCCTTTTCCTGATCCCCTTCCCGATCCCATTCCCAATCCCAATCTCGTTCCCATTCCTGATCCCATTGCCAGTCCCATTCCCAATCCTAATCCCAATCCCATTCCTGTTCCCAATCTCATTCCCATTCTGAGTCCTGCTCCCATTCCCAAATCCTGTTCCTGTTCCCCTTCTCATTCCCATTCCAGATCTCGTTCCCCTTCCTGATCCTGTTCCCAGTCCCATTCCTGATCCCATTCCCATTCCCAATCCCAATCCAGTTCCCCTTCCCATTCCTCATCCCATTCCCAATCCCTACCTTGTTCCCAATCCCTACCTTGTTCCCAACCCCGCCACTGTTTCCAGGGAATTGTTTTGATCTCAACCTCCACCCCAAACCCTGGGGTGTCAAACCCCCCCAAATCCCAAATTCCGGCATCAAAACCCCCAATTCCCAAATCCTGGGGTGTCAAAAAACCCCCTGATCCCCAAATCCTGAGATGCAAAACACTCCTGACCCCAAATTTTAGGCTCAAACCCCCCCAGATCCCAAACTTTGGCATCAAACCCCCCAATCCCCAAACTCTTGAATTGGAAATATTTGGGGTGTCCAATCCCTCGATTCCAAAATTTGGGGTTAAAACCCCCTGATCCCCAAATTCTGGGGTCAAAAACCCCCAAATTCCAAACCCTGAGGTGTCAAACCCTCCAAAATCCCACATTTTAGGGTCAAACCTTCCCCATCCCCAAACTTTGGGGTCAAACCCCCCCAGACCCCAAAATCCCCCCCAAAAAACACTGGGGACAGACCCCCCCAGCCCCCCCTCACCATCCTTCTTGATCTTCTCGTTGAGGTTGTTGATGTAGATGGTGTGGTTGGGGCAGGGCTCCTGCACCGCCATGGCCGCGACCTCTGTGGGGACAGGGACCCTCTGTGGGGACGGGGGGAATAGGGACAGGGACCCTCTGTGGGGACAGGGAGGATGAGGGGGGGTTTAGGGGGAGCTGGGACCCCTCTCTGGGGACAGGGGGCGTTTAGGGGGGGATTTAGGGAGTCTGGGATCCCTTCACCCCCTGGGACCCCCTCTCTATGTGCCCCTGACCACCAAATCCACCCCAGAACCCCTAAACTCTCCCAGTCACCCTCAATTCCCCTCAGACCCCCCATTTCCCCCCATTCCCACCTCAGATATCCCCATTTCCGCCACAGTCTCCCCAAACGCACCCCAGATCCGTCAATTCCACTCAGACCTCCCCCAGATTTCCCCATTTTCCCCCGGCCCCACCTTAGCTCTCCCCAAAGCCTCCCCACACGCACCTCAGACCCCTCAATTCCCCTCAGATTCCCCCCAAACCCCCTCATTTTCCCCATTCCCCCTCCTCAGCCGCCCCAAACGCACCTGAGACCCCTCAATTCCTCTCAAACCCCTCAATTCCCTTCAGATTCTCCCCTAAATTCCCCAAATTCCCCCATTTCCCCACCTCAGTGCCCTCCTCCGCTCTCCCCTCACCCTCTCCCGCCGCCGCCTCCGCCGCGTGGGCGGGCCCGCCCCAGCCAATAGCAGCGCGCCCCTCCCCAAACCAACCAATCAGAGTGCGTCTCCCCCTCATGAACTCCCGCCTCCCACTGGCGTCTCCCAGCCAATAGCAGCGCGCCTCTCCCAGAACCAACCAATCAGAGCGTGGCTCCCCTCAGCAATGCCCGCCTCCCCCGCGCCGCTCCAGCCAATCAGAGGCCAGGCGGGAGTGGCGCCCTCTGACCCCGGGGCCGGGCATGGAGCGGCTCTGGGGGGTTTTGGGGGCGGTCTAAGGGGTCCTGGGTGGGGTCTGGAGCGGGTCTGGGGGGATTTGGGGGGGTCTGGGGGGTTTTGGGGGGGTCTGGGGAATCCTGGAGGGGGTCTGGGGGATTTTGGGGGGGTCTAGGGGGTCCTGGGTGGGGTCTGGAGGGCTTTGAGGGGGTCTAAGGGGTCCTGGGTGGGATCTGGGGGTTTTTGAGGGGGTCTGGGGGCTCCTGGAGGGGGTCTGGGGGATTTTGGGGGGGTCTAGGGGCTCCTGGGTGGGGTCTGGAGGGGGTCTGGGGGGTTTTGGGGGGGTCTGGGGGGTCCTGGGTGGGGTCTGGGGGGCTTTGAGGGTGTCTGGGGGCTTTGAGGGGGTCTAAGGGGTCCTGGGTGGGGTCTGGGGGATTTTTGGGGGGTCTAGGGGCTCCTGGAGGGGGTCTGGGGGTCCTGGGTGGGATCTAGGGGGTTTTGGGGGGGTCTAAGGGCTCCTGGGTGGGGTCTGGGGGGGTTTCAGGGGGTCTAGGGGCTCCTGGGTGGGGTCTGGAGGGGGCCTGGGGGATTTTGGGGGGGGTCTAGGGAGTCCTGGGTGGGGTCTGGAGGGGGTCTGGGGGGTTTTGGGGGGGTCTGGAGGGTCCTAAGAGGGGTCTTGGGGGGGTCAGGGAAGGATCTGGGGGGTCCTGGATGGGGTCCTGGGGAGGTTTTGAGAGGGGTCGAGGGGGTCTGGGGGGGGTTTTGGGAGGGGTCCTGGGGGTCTGGGAGTCCTAAAAGGGGGAGACTGGGGGTCCTAAGAGGGAATTTGGGGGTCCTGGGGGGGGGTTTGGGGAGGGGTCTTAGGGGGTGAGTTCTCAGAGGGTTTGGGGAGGGGTCTGGGGGGGCTTGGGGGGGGTCTGGGGGTCTCCGAGGGGGTCCCCGGGATTGGGAAAGGGCTCAGAGACACCAAAATTGCTTTAAAAACGCCCTAAAATTCCAATAAACCCCCCCAAAATCCCAATTAAACCGTGCAAAATCTTCTTTAAACGCTGTAAAATCCCAATAAAACGCTCTGAAATCCCAGTAAAAAGCCAGGAAATTCCAGTAAAATGCCCTAAAATCCCAATAAAAACCTAGAAAATCCACTTAGATCCCCCAAATCCCAACCAACCCCCCCAAAGTCCCAATGAAACCCCACAAATCCCCCCAAAAATGCCTGAAGATCCCCCAAACCCAATAAAGTCCCCCAAAAATTCCCTCAAAACCCAAAAATCCTCCCCAAACCCAGAAAAATTCCCTCAAAAATTCCCCGAAATCGCCCAAATCCCAAAAATCCCCCAAGAATTCCCTCAAAACCCCAAAAATCTCCCCCCAGATTCCCCCAGAAATTCCGTGAAAAACCCCAAATTCCCCAAATCCCCCCAGATCACCCCAAAATCCCCCCATAATTCCCCGAAAAACGCAAAATCTCCTCAAAATCTTCCCCCAAAATCCCCCAGGAATTCCCTCAAAACCCCAAAATCCCCCCAAAATTCCCCCAAATCCCCCCAAAATTCCCCCAAAATTCCCAAAATCTCCTCAAAATCTTCCCCCAAAATCCCCTGAAATCCCCTGAAAACCCCAAAATCCTCCCAAAATTCCCGAAATCCCCCCAAATCTCTCCAAAATTCCCCCCAAGCTCCCCGAATCTCCCCAAAATCCTCCCATAATTCCCTGAAAAACCCAAAATCTCAAAATCTTCCCCCTAAATGCCCCAAAATCCCCTGAAAACCCCAAAATCCCCCCAAATCTCCCCCCAAAATCCTCCCATAATTCCCTGAAAAACCCCAAATCTCAAAATCTTCCCCCAAAATCCCCGAGATACCCCCAGGAATTTCCTCAAAACCCCAAAATCCCCCCAAAATTCCCCAAATCCCCCCAAATCCCCCTAAATCCCCCCAAATTCCCCCCAAATCCCCCCAAATCCCCCCCAAATTTTCCCATAATTCCCTGAAAAACCCAAAATCTTCCCCCTAAATCGCCCAAAATCCTCTGAATAACCCAAAATCTCCCTGAAATTCCCCCCTAAATGCCCCCAAAGACCCCCAGGAATTCCCTCAAAACCCCAAAGTCCCCCCAAAATCCCCCCAGAATTCCCAAAATCCCCCCAAATCTCCCCCAAATCCCCCCAAAATCCTCCCATAATTCCCTGAAAAACCCCAAAATCTCCTCAAAATCTTCCCCCTAGATGCCCCCAAATACCCCCAGGAATTCCCTCAAAACCCCAAAATCCCCCCAGAATTCCCCAAATCCCCCCAAATCTCCCCCCAGGTGCGGGCTGGTGGCTCTGGCCATGGCCGGGGCTCTGCTGGGACCCCCCCGGCCCCAATTGGGTCTGGGGGCTCTGCTGGACACGGCCCGGGCCAGGGGAGATGTTCTCAGGTGGGGAGGGGTCCTGGGAGGGGATTTGGGGGGGATTTTGGGGGGTTTTGGGGTGTCTGAGGGGGATTTTGGGGGCTTTTGGGGTTTTTAAGGGGATTTTGGGGGATTTTGGGGATTTTGGGGTGTTTTGGGTCTGGGGTCTCTGCTGGACACGGCCCGGGCCAGGGGAGATGTTCTCATGTGGGGAGGGGTCCTGGGAGGGGATTTTGGGGGAATTTGGGGGGTTTTAGGGGATTTTTGGGGGGTCCTGGAGGGATTTGGGGGGATTTTGGGGTCCTGGGGGGATTTGGGGGGATTTGGGGGATTTGGGGGGATTTTGGGGTCGTGCTGCTGAACCCCCTGCAGACCCCTCCTCAATAACCCCCCCCTCCTGCGGACCCCTCCCCAATAAAAACCCCGCTGGATTTTGGGGGCATTTTGTTATTTTGGGGGTTTTTTTGTGGTTTTGGGGGGTTTTTTTTATGGTTTTTTGGTGAATTTTGGGGGCATGTGGGCTGATTTTGGGGGGAAATTGGGGAGATTTTGGGGGGGCTGGGAGGGATTTGGGGGGGCTGGGGCGGTCCCGGGCGGGTTTTAGGGGGGTTCTGGGGGAGTTTTGGATGATTTGGGGGGGTCCAGGCTCCCCCATTTTGGGGAGGGGTCCCGGCGGTTCCCCCCGGATCCGCCAGGGGGCGCTGTCCCGTTCCGGATCCGCCAGGGGGCGCTGTCCGGCTCCCGCGTGGGCGAGGCCTGTGCTCGGTTCTCGTCTCTGATTGGCTCCCGACTGGAGGGGGCGGGGCCTTCAAACCCGGAAGCGGCGCAAGGGCACGCGGGGAGCGCGGGAACGGAGCCGGGCGGGGACCCCCGAGACCCCAAAAAATCCCCCCAAAACCCCCCTGGGACCCCCCTAAACCACCCCGAGACCCCCCCAAAATATCCCCAAAAACCCCTCCCGAGACCCCCCCAAAATCCCCCCCGTGACCCCCGAAAATCCCCCCAAAAATCCTCCCGACCTTCCTCGAGCCCCCCCAATTTCCTCCCAATTCCTGACCCCCCCAATTCCCGATCCCCCCAATTCCTGACCCCCCCCCCAATTCCTGACCCATCAATTCCCGACCCCTCCCAATTCCCCATCCCTCCAATTCCTGATCCCCGAACTTCAGCCCCCCCCAATTTCTGACGCCCCCCAATTCCTGACCGCCCAATTTCTGACCCCCCCTATTCCTGGCCCCCCAATTTCAGCCCCCCCAATTCCTGACCCCCCCCAATTCCCGACCCCCCAATTCCCGACCCCTCCCAATTCCCCATCCCCCCAATTCCTAACCCCCCCAATTCCTGACCCCCCCCCAATTCCTGACCCACCAATTCCCGACCCCTCCCAATTCCCCATCCCCCCAATTCCTGACCCCCGAACTTCAGCCCCCCCAATTTCTGACCCCCCCAATTCCTGACCGCCCAATTTCCCCCCAAATCCTGACCCCCCCAATTCCTGACCCCCCAATTTCAGCCCCCCCAATTCCCGACCCCTCCCCAATCCCTCCCATTCCCAAATTGCCTCTCCCCCTCTCCCGATGCTGTTCCGGGCTCTCTCCCGGGGGTCGCTCGGGGGGGGCCCTGGGGGGGCTCGGCCCTGACCCCCCCCAAAAACGGGCCAGGACCCCCCCCAGAGCCGGGACCCCCCCCCAGAAACGGACCAGGACCCCCCCCAGAGCCGGGACCACCCCCAAAAACGGGCCAGGGCCCCCCCGGGACCAGATCAGTTATTTGGGGGGGGGGGGTCCCGGTTTTTTTGGGGGAGTCACGGTATTTTTTGGGGGGGTCCCAGCTCTATTTGGGGGTCCCAGATTTGGGGGGGGCTCCCGGTGTTTGGGGGATCCCGTTAGTTTTTTGGTGGTCCAGTATTTTTTTGTGGGGGTCCCGGTATTTTTTGGGGGGGGGTCCCGCTATTTATTTGGGGGGTCCCTGTGTTTGAGGGGATCCCGGTATTTTTTTGGGGGGTCCCAGCTCTTTTTGGAGGGGTCTCGGCTGTTTTTGGGGGGTCCCGATACTTGGGGGGGGGTGCAATATTTAGGGAGGTCCCGGCTGTTTTGGGGGGTCCCGGTATTTTTGGGGTGTCCCGGTAATTTTGGGGGTGTCTCGTAATTTTTAGGGGGGTCCCGGTAATTTTGGGGGGTATCCCGTTATAATTTTGGGGGGTCCCGTTATTTTTTGGGGGGTCCCGGCTGTTTTGGGGGGGGGTCCCGGTATTTTTGGGGGGGTCCCGGTATTTTTGGGGTGGGGGGTCTCGGTATTTTTGGGGGGGTCCCCGGTATTTTTTTAGGGGTCCCGGTATTTTTGGGGGGTTCCGGTATTTTTGGGGGGGGTCCCGGTATTTTTTGGGGGGTCCCGGCTGTTTTGGGGGTGTCCCGGTATTTTTGGGGGGTTCCCGGTATTTCTGGGGGGGTCTCGGTATTTTTGGGGGGGGGGGGGGGTCCCTGGTATTTTTTTAGAGGTCCCGGTATTTTTTGGGGGGGTCCCGGTATTTTTGGGGGGGGTCCCTGGTATTTTTGGGGGGTCCCGGTATTTTTTGGGGGGGGTCCCGGCTGATTTTGGGGTGTCTCGTTATTTTTTGGGGGGTCCCGGTGTTTTTGGGGGGGTCCCGGTATTTTTGGGGGGGGGTCCCGGTATTTTTGGGGTCCCCTCACTCTGTGCCCCCCCAGGGCGGCGGGAGGGGCCGGCAGCGCCCCCTGCCCGTGAGCAGAATGGGCCGGGCCACGGCCATGGGAGAGACTGGGGAAACTGGGAGAGACTGGGAGAGACTGGGAGAGACTGGGAGAGACTGGGGAAACTGGGAATTGGAAATGGGGGAACTGGGAAGGACTGGGAATGGGAAATGGGGGAACTGGGAGGGACTGGGAATGGGAAATGGGGGAACTGGGAGGAACTGGGAATGGGAAATGGGAGAACTGGGAAGGACTGGGAATGGGAAATGGGGGAACTGGGAGGAACTGGGAATGGGAAATGGGGGAACTGGGAGGGACTGGGAGTGACTGGGAATGGGAAATGGGGGAACTGGGAGTGATTGGGAATGGGAAATGGGGGAACTGGGGGGGACTGGGGGAACTGGGAGGGACTGGGTGTCTCGGTTTGAAAGACAGGTGTTTGCCAAGGAAAGGTGAGAGCTCCTTTCCTGAGATGCAGAGAGCAGCCCCCTCCCTGTTAATTGTTTTAGTTCAAACCAGAGGCCTTCAGGCAGGAGGTGTGGGGATAGCAATAACAGTTCTTTACTGGTACCCAACAAGGCAGAAAACAACAACAGAACAGCTCAGCTCAGCTCAGCTCAGCTCAGCTCAGCTCCAGCCCCTTCCTGGCCTGGGCCGTGCTCCTCTCACTCCACGAGCCCCCCCAGACCCCTCTGCCACCTTTTCCTTTCCTGGTCTCCCCACACCCCCCTGTGAGAGAACATTACCTGTCCTTGCAAGGTGTAGCCACAATCACTTAGCACAACAATGGGAGAAAATTCCAGTGAAAGAAAAGGGAATAAATAATCCAACCCCCAACATTATCCACCCCTGAATTTCTCCCATACTAATATGCTATATCAAATTAAACTGTTCCATTATATATCCATACATGCAGTTAGAGACATAGGCACAGTACTATAGGTATTTCACCCTAAAACAAGGTCTCCTTGGGGTATGCATCTGGTCTCTCCATTCTTTTGCATCACCCACCAGGTGCAACCTGGTCCTTGAGCGAATACAACTCCATGGATGGGATTGTCTTTGCTGGAGGCAGGATTCACCCAAACAGTTTTTCCTAGCATACCTCTCATGTGTACCACTGGAACCTTATCTCCATCTGATATTCCCAAGGGCTCAGATTGGGCAGGGCCTGCTCGGTTAGTGGAACCTCGGGTGTTCACTAACCAGGTGGCCTTTGGTAGATTAATCTCCCAGTTCTGGAAAGTTCCCCCACCCAGTGCCTTCAAGGTGGTTTTAAGCAGGCCATTGCACCGTTCAACTTTCCCTGCAGCTGGTGCGTGGTAGGGGATATGGTACACCCACTCAATGCCGTGTTCTCTAGCCCAGGTGTTTATAAGGCTGTTCTTGAAATGAGTCCCATTGTCTGACTCAATTCTCTCAGGGGTACCATGCCTCCAAAGAACTTGTTTTTCCAGGCCCAGGATGGTGTTCCGAGCAGTGGCATGAGGCACAGGGTAGGTCTCCAACCATCCAGTGGTGGCTTCCACCATGGTCAGTACATAGCGCTTGCCCTGGCGGGTTTGAGGCAGTGTGATGTAGTCAATCTGCCAGGCCTCTCCATACTTGTACTTGGACCACCGCCCCCCATACCAGAGGGGCTTCACCCGCTTGGCTTGCTTGATGGCAGCGCACGTCTCACAGTCATGGATAACTTGAGAAATACTGTCCATGGTTAGATCCACCCCTCGGTCTCGTGCCCACTTATAGGTGGCATCTCTGCCCTGATGACCTGAGGCATCATGGGCCCATCGAGCCAGGAACAACTCTCCCTTGTGTTCCCAATCAAGGTCTATCTTTGACACCCCTATCTTTGCAGCCTGATCTACCTGCTGATTGTTTTTCTGCTCTTCATTAGCCCTACTTCTGGGAACATGGGCATCTACATGGCGAACCTTCACAGGTAATTTCTCTAACCGGGTAGCGATATCTTTCCACTCTTCAGCAGCCCAAATTGGTTTTCCTCTACGCTGCCAGTTAGCCTCTTTCCATCTCTCCAACCATCCCCACAGAGCACTGGCTACCATCCATGAATCAGTGTAAAGTTTTGGCCACTTCTCTCTTTCTGCAATGTGTAAGGCCAGTTGAACCGCTTTGAGTTCAGCAAGTTGACTGGATCCACCCTCTCCTTCAGTGGCCTCTGCTACCCGTCGTGTGGGGCTCCATACGGCTGCTTTCCACCTCCGATTCATCCCCACAATGTGACAGGAACCGTCAGTGAATAGAGCATAGCGTGTTTCCTCTGCTGGCAGTTGGTTATATGGTGGAGCTTCTTCAGCCCGTGTCACTGGTTCTTGTTCCTCATCTGTGACACCAAAACTTTCACCTTTGGGCCAGTTTGTAATTACTTCCAAAATCCCAGGGCGATTCAGTTTTCCAATCTGGGCGTGCTGTGTAATGAGGGCAATCCACTTGCTCCATGTAGCACTGGTGGCATGGTGGGTTGAGGGAACCTTTCCTCTGAACATCCACCCCAGCACTGGTAGTCGGGGTGCCAGAAGGAGTTGTACTTCTGTGCCAACCACCTCTGAGGCTGCTTGGACTCCTTCATAGGCGGCCAAGATCTCCTTCTCTGTTGGGTGTAGTTGGCTTCAGGCCCTCTGTAGCTCCGACTCCAGAATCCCAGTGGTCGGCCTCGAGTCTCACCAGGCACCTTCTGCCACAGGCTCCAGGACAGACCATGGTTCCCGGCTGCAGAGTAGAGCACGTTCTTCACATCTGGTCCCGTCCTGACTGGGCCAAGGGCTACTGCATGAGCAATCTCCTGCTTGATCTGGGCGAAGGCTTGCTGCTGCTCAGGGCCCCAGTGGAAATCGTTCCTCTTGCGGGTAACCAGGTAGAGAGGGCTCACAATCTGACTGTACTCAGGAATGTGCATTCTCCAAAAGCCTATGGCACCTAGGAAGGCTTGTGTTTCCTTCTTGTTGGTAGGTGGAGACATAGCGGTGATCTTATTAATTCCCCCTGTTGGGATCTGACGACGTCCATCTTGCCACTTGACTCCTAGAAACTGAATTTCCTGAGCCGGTCCCTTAACTTTACTTCGCTTAATGGCAAAACCAGCTTTCAGCAGAATCTGGATAATCTTCTCTCCTTTCTCGAAGACTTCCCCTGCTGTGCTGCCCCATACAATGATGTCATCGATATACTGTAGATGTTCGGGGGCCTCACCCTTTTCCAGTGCAGCCTGGATCAGTCCATGACAGATGGTGGGACTGTGCTTCCACCCCTGGGGCAGACGATTCCAGGTGTACTGCACGCCCCTCCAGGTGAAAGCAAACTGAGGCCTGCATTCTGCTGCCAGAGGAATGGAGAAAAATGCATTGGCGATATCGATAGTGGCGTACCACTTTGCTGCCTTGGACTCCAGCTCGTACTGGAGTTCCAGCATGTCTGGCACAGCAGCGCTCAGCGGTGGAGTCACTTCATTCAATGCACGATAGTCTACGGTCAATCTCCATTCTCCTTCAGATTTAGGCACAGGCCAGATGGGGCTGTTGAAGGGTGAGTGGGTTTTGCTGACCACCCCTTGGCTCTCCAGTTTACGAAACATCTCATGGATGGGAATCACCGAGTCTCTGTCAGTACGGTATTGCCGACGGTGTACTGTTGTTCTGGCGATTGGTACCTGTTGCTCTTCAACTCTCAGTAGTCCCACAGCAGAGGGGTCATCTGCAAGACCAGGCAAGGTGCTCAGTTTTCTAATGCCGTCTGTCTCTACAGCAGCTATCCCGAAAGCCCAGCGATATCCTTTTGGGTCTTTGAAGTATCCATTTCTAAGATAGTCTATGCCAAGGATGCATGGGGCCTCTGGGCCAGTCACGATGGGGTGTTTCTGCCACCTGTTCCCAGTTAAACTCACTTCGGCCTCCACTACAGTCAGCTGCTGGGATCCTCCTGTTACCCCAGAAATAGAGTTGGATTCTTCTCCTACATACTTTGATGGCATCAGAGTACACTGGACGCCGGTGTCAACCAAAGCCTTATGTTTTTGTGGGTCAGATGTGCCAGGCCATCGGATCCACACAGTCCAATAGATCCGATTATCCCTCTCCTCTACCTGGCTAGAGGCAGGGCTCCTCTATTCCTGATCCTGGTACACGTTGCTCTCTTCCTGTAAATAGGTTCTTGAGGTTCCTTCAAGAGGATCAGTCATATCATCATTCTGATACTGTCTGGAGTTCTGTACATGAGAGACTGGAGCAGCATTGACTCTAGATGAGCTTCTTGTGTTAGGTGTCCCTCTTTTCAGCTCACGTACCTGGGCTGCTAAGGAGGAGGTGGGTTTTCCATCCCACTTCCTCATGTCTTCTCCATGCTCCTGAAGGAAAAACCAGAGGTTACCTCGTGGAGTGTGTCCTCTCTCCCTGCCTGAGGAACGCCAGCTCCTAATGGCAGAAACTCTTGTTGGTTCTGGAGAGATCTGGCAGTTGTTTTCCTTAAGTTCTTTTTTTTGGTTTCTGATGGTCCTCTTCAATCAAGCTTCGGACTTGCTCCACCAGCCTTGTTTCCACGGAGGAGACATGGGTATGAAATGGGGCAGTGACAGTGTCCTCATAAATTCTTAGTTTATTGGCCAAGACGCCTACCATGTCCACACCTTCCCTCCACTGCAGCATTGCCAGGTAACGGGAATACATCTCTGGTCCAAGCCGTGCGAATCTCAACCACATTTGTGACGTGCACCGGACACAGTCTGGGCTCTTAGGAAATCTCTCATCTTCTGAGAAAATGATCTCCAGCACGGCCAATTCCCTCAGGCATCGGATACCTTGTTCTATTGTGCTCCATTTTCCTTGGTGCACCTGGAGATCTTCTTTACAAAGGTATCTGTCCTTCACACTTGTCAGCAGTCGCCGCCAGAGGCTGAGAGTTTCTTGGGTTCTCCCAATCCCCTGGTCAATGACCACATCCCGGGACAGAGATCCCAGTTGCCTGGCCTCACTTCCATCCAGAATGGTGTCATTGGCTGCAGCATCCCAGATGCGGAGCAGCCAGGTCAAGATGGACTCATTTGTCTGGCGGGTGAATTCCCTCCACAGGTCACGCAGCTCACCCAGGGATAGAGAGCGAGTGATGATTTCTGGCTCTGTCACTTCCGCTGGGTGCGAAGGTCCTGCCACGTCCTCGTCACTCACTATGCGAACTGATTTGCTCTTTGATTTCTTCTTCTGAACGGGGGCACCTGCTACTGGTCTAGGCTGTTCTGGCTCAGTGATGGTTTGTGTGGAGATGCTGATGGTGCATCTGGCTTTTTTCTCCTCTGTGGCAGTCTGCATAGACACGAACACTGTTGCTTTGTGTTTGGTTCTTCTCCTTTTTGTGACATTCTGTGCAGACGTGGACAAAGTTGATTTGTTTGTTTTTTCCTCTTCCTCAAGAATACGCTGCAGTACACCATGTAGTGTTTTGTTTCTAAGCATGTTCGAGGCTGTGCAGAGGAGACAAAGCAGAACTAACAACAATATTATGCTGTCCTTAGCATCCAGCGGGAACTCAACATTTCCAAAAACGACTGTATCAGGCCGGAAAGATTGGAAAAAATCGTCCTTTACCCCTCCCCCCAAGGGCTGGGTGTGATTGTTAAAACCCCGGATGTAGCAACCTAGACTAGGACAAGCAAACAAAGTCGGGTATATATTCTGAATTATGTTCATTGCCTCAGAGGTTATCATGCAGTAGACATAATAGGCCAATAAAGCAATTTTTATACCATATCCTGGTCTACACAGCAGCATTACAGCTGGCAGATAGTTCCCCATGTGTGGAAAAATATAGAGAGCAAGATATAAAACCCATGTAAGCATGTTGAGAATCATGGAGAAAACAAAATTGTAATACTGACTTTTCTCAGTACCCTTCTTGCTCCACGTTGGGCGCCAATAAATGTGTTGGTTTGAAAGTAAAACCAGTGAGAGATGCCAAGTCAGTAATACAATTTAATAGGAGAAAAGAGAAAAAATAAAATACATGCAATAATATAAAAGAAACAACCACCGACACAGTCAGAAATACAACCTGACACCCTGTCAGTCAGGGTGTTGGTAGCAGTCCCGTTAAATGGTGGCTGCAGTCCTCCTGGATGACAGAGGTGGTTCTGTTGAAGCAGTGCTCCTGTAGAAGGTGCAGTTTTCCTCCGAAGATCCAGCGATGATGTGGAAAAGGTCCAACTTTCCTCTGGGATCCAGTGGAAAGGGCTGCCTTCGCGCCCCAAACCCCAGTTTTTTATCTAGGTAGGAAAGGCTTGGCTCCTGCCCCTGGTTGGGACATCTCCCAATGGGATGATGTAATCTTATCAGTCACACAATAGGACTTAATGGCCCATTAACAGAATATATCTTCTGGAGGAAGGATGGGTTGTGAATAGATAACGATGATCATCCCCCGATCTTATCAGATGGCACATCAGCAGAGGATATCTCCCACAGAGATAAGGATCACCACCCCTCCTACATTTTAACAGATTATGATAGAATACACATTTTTGTACTGTATCCCAGGACATCCTCACACAACATCTTCTTACCTTATCTGTCTCTTGCACGACTGCATGTCCCTTACCTCACAGCACAGCCAGCAGACTCCATCCCAAACTGCAGCAGACTCTGGGTCAGCCAGCTTACCCACTCATTTAGAACAACCCAACTCCTTGGGCAGGCACAGATGTTTCCACTCCTCAGTCATCAGTACAGCTGTAATTCATTGGGAGAGATTGCCTTCTGTACTATCCTTTCAATCTGTCTTCCCCCTCTGGGGCTCTGTGCTTTCCTTCCTATGGAAAAGAACTGTCATTCTCCTCCAGGTGCCCATGGCCAAAATTTGGATTCCTGCTCCAAATTTCCTTTCATGCAAGGATTGTTCCCAGGTGAAATCTACCAGGACAGACAGATCTGGCTGCCTTGGCCACCCAGAGGCCACCTCTCATCTGACTTTGAAACACTGGGACTGTGTGGTTTTCTTTCCTATGGGAAAAAAAGCACCTTTCATGTCCAGGCGCCCATAGCCAAAATTGGGAATCCACATCCAGAATTCCCTATATCCAAGGACAGCTTGCAGACAAAAGCTGCCATCGTTGTCAAGTCTGGCTGGCCTTGGCTTCCTAAAGGCTGCCTTTCATTTGCCTTTGAAACACTGGGGCTCTGTGCTTTCCTTCCTAATGAGAACAACTCTTCTTCCAATCCTGGCATCCACAACCAAAATTGAGATTCCACCTTTAAAAATCCCTATGGCCAAGGATAGCTCCCAGATGAAAGGTACCAGGAGAGACAAGTCAGGCTGGCTAGGCCTAAGGGTGGCCACCTCTCATCTTCTTCCAAAACACTTGGGCTTCTCACTTTCCTTTGCTATGGTGAAACCATCCACCTCGACCAGGCAGCCGTGGCTGAAATTGGGATTCCACCTCCAAAACTCTGTACATCCAAGGATTTCTCCCAAGTGAAAGCTGCCAGGACAGACAGGTCTGGCTGCCCTTTGTCTCTTGGGGACTGCCTCATACCTGCTTTTGGAACACTGGGGTTCAATGCTTTTTTTCCAATGGAAAAAAACATCCCTCTTATCAATGCAGAAGTAGCCAAAATTAGGATTCCATCTCTGAAATTCCCTATATCCAAGGATTGCTTTCAGACTAAAGCTGCCAGAACAGAGAGGTCTGCCTGGACTGGGTCTGTGATGGTCGCCATTCATCTGCCCCTTAAACACTGGTGGTCCATACTTTCCTTCCTATGGAAAAGAGCTGTCCTTTTCCTCTAGATGTCCATGTCAATACTGAAATTGGTATTGTACCTCTAAAATTCTGCATATCCAAGTATTACTCCCAGACAAATCTTCAAATACCATCAAGTCTGGCTGTCCTTGGCCTCTGGTGACTGCCCCACATCTGCCCCTGCAACACTGGGGCTCGGTTGTTTCCTTCCTGTGGAGACCATTGTGACACCTTGGGGACTCCGTGGATCCAAGGGGTCATTGTGACACTGTGGGGCCTCATGGCACCAAGGACATCACTGTGGCCCTGCTGGGCCGCATGGTCCAAAGGGGCCGGTGTGAAGCAGCAGGGCTTTGTGGAACCAAGAGGCCATTGTTGCATTCCAGGGCCTGGTGCAGCCCAAGGGCCCTTGTGATCCTGCAGGGCACCGTGGATCCATGGAGACCATTGTGGCATTGCAAGGCCCCATGGAACATGGAGACCATTGTGACAGTGTGGGGCCCATGGAACCAAAGGGCCATTGTGACCCTGCAGGGCCTCATGGAAGCAAGGGGCCATTGTGACACCTCAGGAGCAAGGAGAACATTGTGACATTACAGGGCCTTGTGGAACCAAGGGGACATGGAATGGGTCTGGATGGTTTGGCCTCCTGAGGGCCACAAGGCAGGTCTGGCTGACCCTGGCATGTCGAGGGCTGCCTCTCATCAACCTCTGGAGCACTGGGGCTCTGTGCTTTCCTTCCTAGGGAAATAAACCATCCCTCTTTCCTGCTGCCCAAGGCTGAAATTGTTACTCCACCTAAAATGTTCTCTTTCTGCAAGGTTTCTTCAAGCCAAAATCTGCCAGGACAGACAGCTCTGGCTGGCCTTGGCCTCCTGCAGGCAGTCTCTCATCTACCACCAAACATGGGGCTCTGCGTTTTCCTTCCAGTGGAAAAGAACTTCCCTTCTCACCGAGGTGTCAATGGCCAAAACTGGGATTCTACAGCTAAAATTCCATCTATCCAAGGATTGCACCCAGATAAAAGTAGCCAGGACAGACAGGTGTGGCTGCCTTGTCCTCTGGTGATTTTCTTACTCTATGGGCAGAATGTTCTCATTTGCCAAGACCTTGAAGAGGGCCCAGAGATCTCCCCAGGTGGGGTTTGGAGGCTGCAAGCATATGAGCACTGTATAGGGGCAAAGGAGCTCTGTGCTCAATGCAGTGTAGACTGAGGAGAGCAAAAGAGAGCCCTGGGAGGGGTTGAAGGTCAGTTTCAGAGGCGGTGGATCCTTTTGATATAGCAGAAAACAGCCTGAGAAAGAATGAATGCCAAGGGAAATTGATGAAGGCCAGACTGGATATAAGGAGACAAGAATTTCTCTCCCAGGGCAGGGCTGTGGTGAAACACATCCCCCAGAAGGAGTGTGGGCCAGCCCAAGGCTTTGTGTGTCCAGGCAGAGGCAGGCAGGAGGCAGAGCTGTCAGCAAAGGAAGGGGCCAGCGAGGTGGGGCAGCCAGGGGATGACGACAGCCTGCAGGGACAGAGGCGCAGGGCATGGACACCATAGGACAGCCTGGGCTGCAGAGGGCACAGGGATGGGCAGCAGCTGAAAGGCCCTGACACAGCCAACTCCTGCAGCACTTGGGCCATGCACGCTGGCCCTGGGCCTGAGGCCAGCAGGGGACAAGTGAGCCTTGCTGTGCTGGGGCCTCATTGCCTCCTTGTCCCTGCTCAGCAGCCTGGCAGGGGCCGCCCCATGGTGCTGCCCTTGGCATTGCACATGCCCGGAGCCCAGTGGCCCGGGAAGAGCCCTGAGCAATGAGGGAGGGACAGGATCTGCCTTGCCAGGGGCTGGGGCTCAGGGCTTGGCTCTTGAGTTCGAGCGGCGTGGAATCCGAGACAGAAAACCCCACACTCTGTGATCTATGTGACAAAAGCTTTTATTCAGTTCTGACCTCACTTTATATACCCCTTTCAAAGATCCCCGGCAAGCGTCTGTGATTGGCTCCCAGGTCAGGCTGCCCAGCCCTCTGACCAATAGCTCTCTGCAGCCAGGGCTGGAACTCATTGGATTAAATCCTTGTCTGTCTCTAATCATGTCCTAGCTCTGTTTTTTGGGGGCTGGCTTTTTCAGCCAGATTACTTCTCGAATCAGTCGTCAGATTACCTTTCCAGTACATCCTATACTGTGACAATTCCCTCTTTCTTTCTTATTAATTTGTAAAAAAATTTTGAAACACAAATGTGTAGCTTGTTGTCTGTAATCTTACGTGCAAGGGCCCTTTCGCATGCAAAATCACCTTAACAGCATCTATTTAATTGGAATGGGGTTTTACCTAGCTGAATACATTTGGCTTTTAGGATAGTGATGACTTCCACATACCAGAAGCTGCACGGCTTTTGTTCAGGGGCAGTCAGGTGAATTAAACACTTTTGGTTTCACAGATAACAATTTAACTGTTTAACATAGGAATAGAACCTACCTCTATAACCATAAAACTTGAAACTTTTCTTTTGAAATTATAACTTAATATAACATTCAGTTTCAGAACTGTGCTAAACTCCAACTTGATAAAACAATATTTAAACATTAAAACATTTAGTAAACAAACAACTCTATTATTTCAGTGTCCCATAAATCTGTAAGGTAGGTGCAATTTCTGTCATTTAATTTCTCAACCAATGATACATGAGCTTTTAAGGTGTAATAGATGAACTGAGATTCTCACTCAGGCACTTTGCCTGCTTAACAGGCTGGCTGGGTTTTAACTTGTATCTTTTAGGAAAGTTGCAATATTTACTGCCATGAATCCTTCAAATTTAAATTTTGTTGTTGAATTTTATAAGCTTAGTATTCCAAATTATTGATGTGCTTGATGTATCATTGGAGTTGTGTTGTTTTTATTTAGAAAACTGTCAACATGATTTTCAGCTTGTGTCCTGGTTTAGGGCAAATTTGGGAGGAAACCTGTGAATGAGGTCCCTTGGGAAAAAGGGAAAAAAATTGGAGAGAAGTGGAAAAAAAAGAAAACTGTTTATTCAACAGGCAACACACCTCCCAGCCCAACAATGAACAATATCAAACAGCAAAAACCTCTCGCTGTTCCGAGGAGATGGCAGATTTAGAAGAGCTCTTTCCGTGGCTGCCCGGCTCACTCAGTCTGCTCTCAGTCCCTCCTGTGCTGGGGAATGTCACAGCCCAGGCCAGGCCCAGTGAGCCACAGGTGTGAGTTCCCGGTGCTCCTCTGGGTTTTCAGTCCAAAGTAGGTTCAAACAGTTCCAGGAAAACAGAAAAAAAAGGGAAAAAAACAATCCAGGGGGTTTCTCTGCCTCAGCTAGCCAAAAAAACTAACCAAGAGCAAAGGAGAGCTCTCTCTCTCTCGCTGTCCACCGCAGACAACACAGTCTGTGAGCAGGAATGCGGGGGAGCCCGTGCAGTCTCTGATAACAAACTCTGCACTTCTTCTTCCCCCCCCTGCCCTTTCACTCCTGGAACCAGTCTTAAAGTTGCAGAATTTAATATTCAACACCAACAGAACAGATGATTTGGGGATATAGGCATCATACAGTCACCCCAAGACAGCTTGACATGTTACAGGCTCAATGCTTAATAACTATAGTGTTATAATTCAACATTATACAAGAACCACTTAGTTCTAAATCACCAATACTCCTTAAAAACAAGAAACCATTCAACCCAAAACCACTTCAAATAAAAACACATGTACTTCCTTTATTCCTTACTCCCCTTTCTTTGTTTTATTTATAAAGCAATACACTAGATAACTTGAAACTGTTTCAAGTAAGAACATATGTATTTTCTATCCTTTCTCCCCCTTTTTTATTTTTAGAATTCAAAACAAGAAGCAAAACATACACCTTTAAATTTGAAATATCTGGATTTTATCATTTTCTCTCCTTGTCAGTCAAATTCCAATTTGGCCACAATTGAAAGAGACTGAGAAGGCTTTGATGATACACATTTCCTTTTGCTTAGTTTAAATCCCAACATGGCCAGAGATGAGACTTCAGACTAGGCAAAATCTTTATTATATTTTAAAACAAACCTTTACTAAATTTTAAACATTGTAAACTGAAGTGACAAGAGGTATATACTTTAGAAATATTGCAACTGTGATTTGCCAATGAAACACCTTTTACTAACTGATCCATAGAAATTTGTTTTGTAGAACTTAGAGTCATCAAGATTTTCAATTCTTAAGATAGCTGATTGAGTATGATGCTATTGCAATGTATATGAATAAAGTTAGCAAGCATTCAACTGTGTGTGAATACACACTCTAAAATTTGTAGATTATATTTGCAACTTTGAAAAAATATTCCTTTAGCAACTGTAAGAAAACAGGTTAACAAAGTAAATATCAACTTAGCAAAACTTGCAAGATATACAGGCTTTCCTAAAATCAAGTTGAAAGTGGATGAAGCAGCTGTTGAGCTTTCCTGAAGGTGATCATTGCTGGTTGCATTACCCTGGTTGGTGTAAATAAGTTTTTGAATTTTCATTTTTACTGTTCTGGTTTTCCCACCCACCTCTATTATAGGATGATTTGAGATTACCTGGTCTTCTGGCCTTCTTCTGTAAGGCAGGTCTCTTGGGACAGCTTGCCTTCCGGTGGCTTTGTTGTCTCTGATTGAGGCTTTCTGTTCTCAGCCTCACTGCTGCTGCAATAGAATCAGCTAATCTCTGTATGTTAGTTGATGTTGTCTTAAGGTTAGCACATGCATTAATCATTTCTTCTAAGGATGGATTTTCTTTGGGTATTGCATTTATGAGTTTTTTGCAGTCCTCATTCACATTATCTTGTGCTAATTGTATCAATACTAGATTTTTTGCATCATTATTATCTACTTCCTTTTCTATGGTATCTTGCAATCGCTCTATGAACTGTCTATATGGTTCATTTGGGTTTTGTTTTATGTTTCTATATCCTGGGGTTGGCTCAGACATGTTTGTAACTTTATTTAGGGCTCTCATCCCCAGTTCCTTTGCTTGGTTTAATATCACATAATTTAAGCATGCTTGGGTTTGAGGATTTTCCATGGGGCATACTCCCATGAGCTGAGGGACCCCTGACCCAAAGCATGGACCTTGCTGTGATAATCTCGAGTTTTGCAACTCTTGCTCCTCTGCATATATTCTCCAGGTCGATTCAAATATCATATACTGTAGTGGAGTAGAGAGTAACTTTGCAATTTGCTTTATATCATAGGGTGTTAACTCACTATCAGTTACAAGTTTAAGCATATTTATCACAGCAGGGGATCCTGATGCATGCTTAGTAGCTAACTGGCGTAGCTCCAAAACGATTTGCCAATCGAAAGGTACATGTTGATTAGGTGTTGTTCCATTACTAACCGGGAAAGCCTCAACTGTCCCATCTCCCCATAGCTGGCTGCCTGAATTTACTGGCACAGAAATTAATACAGCAGTTTCAATATCCCCACATTCTATTGCCTTTTGTTTTACCTCTGACCAGAAGATTACTGGGTCCTTGGAGGAGACAACATCTGATTTAAGCATTAACAGGGCTGGAGCTGCTGTTTGGGGGTTGTCTGTAGAGGTGCAGTTCGTGTTCTTTTCCGGGATGTGTTGGCTGTGTCTCTGTGCAGAGACCTCTTTGAGCTGTTCTGTGCTCGGCTCCTGGTGTGGAGAAATTGTGGGTGCTGTATCTCCAGCAGGATCGGGGCTGATTCTCGGTTCTGGAGTTGTTTTTGGGGCTTCGGTGCAGGTATTTGCCCGATCAGATGCACTCCCAGGTTTTTCTTGTGTCACTCCTGGGGTGAGGTCATTGTGGTGCGCTCCGGCTCGGGAGTCGGTGGGGGTTTCCATGGCGACTTGGGGCGGAGCCGGGCCCTCTCCCCGGGGCGGTGCCACGCCCTCTGGAGGCTGGGCTGGGGCCGGGGCCCCGCCCACCAGAGGCTGGACCAAAGCGGGAGGTGCCACCCACCAAGGTGTGGTCGGAACGGGAGGCGTGACCCACCAGGGCGGAGCTTGGGGCAAGAGTACGTCCCACGAGGGAGGCTGTGTTTCCTTTCTCCCTCCCCCGGCCATGTGGCCGCCGCCATTTTGGTATTGTTCCTGGACCACTCTCTTGGCCACGTGGCCACCGCCATTTTGGGATAGTTCTCTGATGTCTCCCACAGCAGTTTGGGGTGTTTCTAGAGACTCTGGGCTGGCAACTGAGAGATTATCAGCCAGCCAAGTCTCTCTGCATGGAGTGAGTACCTTTTCTTCCATGCTTTCACTGGATAAATCCGCTTTTATCTCTTTTATCAGCTTTAAGATAGTTTTCCAAGGCTTTAAAACTCTAATTGCATTTTTATCATTTTTTAAGGCAGCCTTTAGTATTTTTTCCCCAGTTCTAGTCCAATAGTCTATATTTAATGCAGTTTCTTCAGTCGGTTCCACCCCCTTTTCTTTTGTCCCTAGTATTAATTAAAAAAGCAATTCTTTTTCATATTCAATTTCCCACTCCTCCAAAAACTCTGTCCATACCTCTATAACTGGATGCGTGTTTGTAGAAAAGAAGTTCCCTATTGTTTTCTGTGGAGAGTTTTGTAGAGGACTGGCTACGTGAGAAAGGACATGATGAGATTCCACTAGTCAGGAAATAAGGCCTTGGGCAAGAACATTGTGCCTTTGAGCAAGGAGCAAGGCAATCACAGGATGTCAAAATAAGAATTAACTTTTGTCAAAACAAGAACTAGCTGTTGCGGTGGAGCAATCACAGCCATCCGGAGTATGTAGCAATATGTGCAAGGATGACGTTTAGCAAGGCCAGAGCACAGAACCAATGATGAGCTTAGCTTTTGCAATATGTATGAGCTTTATTATCGTGTCTATATAACTGTAGCCTTCTGATCAATAAACTTGAGGCTTGCTGATCATCATCGGATGTGCTTGTCTCCCATTGTCTCCGGCAGTTTTCTTGTAGCTTTTCAGCTGAAGTTTACCTCCCTCTCTAGGATGCTCTAGCTCTGGTCAGCTCCTGTTGCCTCTCTTTTTGGGTTTCTTTCTCGTCTCTCGGACGTATTCCTGACTCTGGCCAATGTTCCCCCAGCCTCTATGGGCAGAACCTGGCTCTCGGCCAGTGTCCCCAGTCTCTGTGGACGGCCTGTCTCCCCCACTCGCAGCAGTATGGCTATGCCAGATCACATTGGGACTCACCAGATGTTGAGTTCGAGCGGCGTGGGATCCGAGACAGAAGACCCCACACTCTGTGATCTATGTGACAAAAGCTTTTATTCAGTTCTGACCTCACTTTATATACCCCTTTCAAAGATCCCCGGCAAGCGTCTGTGATTGGCACTCAGGTCAGGCTGCCCAGCCCTCTGACCATTAGTTCTCTGCAGCCAGGGCTGGAACTCATTGGATTAAATCCTTGTCTGTCTCTAATCCTGTCCTGTCTCTGCTCTTTGGGGGCTGGCTTTTTCAGCCAGATTACTTCTCGAATCAGTCGTCAGATTACCTGTCCAGTATAGGCCAGCCTATACTGTGACACTTGGCCCTTTGCATTCCTGAAACACATCCAGGTTTGCTCAGCATCACAGACACCTTTCCCTTGTTTGTCCCCCTGTCATCACTGCCTCCAGTGTTCTGCTCTAATAGGAACCTGGGGACACAATCTCAGTCGTGTCCCTCAGTGGGACCTATTAAAATTTCAAGAAACTTCAGTGCTTCAATTTAAATTTGAGTTATTAAGAAGACTTTTTGAACACTCTCTCAGGGACTGAGTCTGATGTAAACAGCACCAAATATCTGAGAATTTCATTCAAGTCCTTGTGCTGCTGAGCTGGGCCAGGCTCCTGGCACAGAGGAAGCTCCCATGCTCAACCAAGAAAATCTTCAAAAATACATTTGTGCTGAGGAGCAGCTCCTCTGCCAGCCCAGCAGGGCTGAGGGCACTGCCTGCAGGCACTGAGGGCACAGGAGCCAGGCACAGACAGGCTCAAGGCAATCAGGACTGGGAAGACATTGAGCTGAGGCTGCACTTGGGGAAACATCTTCACAGCCCTGGACATGGTGAGTGTGTGGGTGCAGGGCAATGTCCCCTGTGCTCCTGGAGGGATCTCCTGGAGCCAGCACAGCCCACAGCCTGGGGGATGTGTCAGGAGGACTCTCCCCGTTTCTCTGAGATAGAGGCAGAAGAGGAGGAGGAGGAGGAGGATGTGCTGCAGAGCGGGGCTGCCCTGGGCACCGTCAGAGGGACAGGCCAGGACGGCTCCTGCTGCCAGGGACGGCTGCAGGGGCTGAAGCTGGGGCTGCAGCCAGGGCTGCCCAGGGCTGTCCTGCAGAGCAGCTCCTGCAGCCCTCAGGGCTCTTGGCCAGCCCAGGCCATGTGCCACCTGCCAGGGACAGCTCTCATCCTGCCTGGGAGCTCTCCAAGGACTGTGGGGAGAAGTTGGAGGTGGAAGGAGCCACCCCCATCAGGGCAGATTCCTCCTGCTGTGGAGATGGTGCTGCATGGCCAGGGCTGCTCTCAGCTTTCTCCTCAAGGGAAGGGAAAGGGGCTGTCAGCTGTGTCTGTGCCACTGAGCCTCCTGTCCTGTCCCACTGGGCATCAGCAGATCTACCTCAGATTTCCCTCACAAAGTGCCTCCTCACCCTCCTCTGCCTACAGACAGCAGCAGCAGCTCCTTGTCTTGCAGCATCTCTGTTTGTGTGAGCTGCCCTTAAGGCCCTGCTGCCAGGGAGATGCCCCTGGGCAGTGCCCTGTGCTGGGAGGGCTCTGCAGGGCAGAGCTGAGCCCCCAGGGCTGGGCTGGGCTCTGGGAGCAGTGACAGGGACAAGCCTTGGATACACACAAACAGCTCTCAGTAGGTAGCAGAGAGCCAGACCAACTCTTGGTATCCCTTCCTGTTCAGCTACACAGGGCAAGAGAGAAGAGTTTACAGAGACTGACTTTGAAACTGGACCGTCCAAAAACGCCACTTTATTTTTCCAGCACATTTTAAGTCTGATCACCCTGAATTAGAGGGAGGTTTAATAAGCAAAGGGCAACTGTGTGGGACCAGTAGGTGGGACTGCACTGGGGCACAGGGAGCCCTGTTTTCCCTCTGGGTTCCCCAGTGTTCAGGCTGAGAGCAATGCTGAAGATGAGGCACAAACTCAGCAGCAAAAACATGAGCTCAAAAATAGAACAGTTTAGCAAATGACTGCCCAAAGTAAGAGAAGTAAGTTTGAAAGGATTCCAATGAACATTTTATAGAATTGGCTAAAACAAGTTGGTCCCAGTTTTATCAATACCTTCTTTCAACAGTCCCTGATGCCTAGAGTGCAGAAATGTCCAACAGCAGCTCCATCAGCCACTTCCTCCTGCTGGCATTGGCAGACACGTGGCAGCTGCAGCTCCTGCACTTCTGCCTCTTCCTGGCCATCTCCCTGGCTGCCCTCCTGGCCAACGGCCTCATCATCAGCGCCGTAGCCTGCGGCCACCACCTGCACACCCCCATGTTCTTCTTCCTGCTCAACCTGGCCCTCACTGACCTGGGCTCCATCTGCACCACTGTCCCCAAAGCCATGCACAATTCCCTCTGGGACACCAGACACATCTCCTATGCAGGATGTGCTTTACAAGTGTTTTTCTTTATGTTCTTCATGTCAGTTTTCCCTCCTGACCATCATGTGCTACGACCGCTACGTGTCCATCTGCAAACCCCTGCACTACAGGACCCTCCTGGGCAGCAGAGCTTGTGCCCACATGGCAGCAGCTGCCTGGGCCAGTGCCTTTCTCCATTCACTGCTGCACACAGCCAATACATTTTCCCTGCCCCTGTGCCAAGGCAATGCCCTGGGTCAGTTCTTCTGTGAAATCCCTGAGATCCTCAAACTCTGCTGCTCCAAATCCTATCTCAGGGAACTTGGGCTTCTTGCTGTTAGTGTCTGTTTAGCTTCTGGATGCTTTGTGTTCATTGTTTTCTCCTATGTGCAGATCTTCAGGGCTGTGCTGAGGATCCCCTCTGAGCAGGGACGGCACAAAGCCTTTTCCACCTGCCTCCCTCACCTGGCCATGGTCTCTCTGTTTTTCAGCACTGCTTCATTTGCCTACGTGAAGCTCCCCTCAATCTCCTCCCCATCCCTGGACCTGGCACTGTCAGTTCTGTACTCAGTGGTGCCTCCAGCCCTGAACCTCTTCATCTACAGCCTGAGGAATCAGGAATTCAAGGCTGCAGTGTGGACACTGATGACTGGATGCTTTCAGGAGCATTGAACTGTTGGCAAATTTATGCAAATCACTTCTAATAAAAGTAATTTTTGATACTTCTTGTTGATTTGCTGGTGTGGTTTTTTTCCCTTTGTTTTACTTGTGAAATATTGTCCACAAATAAACGTCATTGTGCCATTTCCCATTTTGGTTCTCTCCATATTCCCTGTAGCCACAGACTGTTAATGAGGAGCTGTGGCCTCGGTGGCTTTAATGAATTAAGGATCTCCCAGCAAAATTTTCTCCAGAGATGCCCCTTCTGTTCCCTTCTCTGGAGCTGCAGCAGCAATGTCTGTGTGCAGAGCTGGGGGCAGATCAGTGCTGGCACAGCAGCTGTGCCCAGCAGCAGCAGCACTTGGTGCTGCCAGTGCTGCTCCCGTGCCACTGCCCCGCTGCCCTCCTGGCCCTCGTGTTGCTGCAGGGCCTGAGTGCTCTGGGGGCTGGGCACAGCCCTGGGGGTGGCAGTGCCAGGGCTGCAGCAGGGACAGGCCATGGGCACTGCTGGGGCAGAGCTGGCGTCTCAGGGCAGGGCCTGGGGGCTCCAGGCTCCTTGGCCAGGCTCTCTCCACAACACTTGGCCAGCCCAATGCTGAGCAGAGAAAAGCCCCGGGAGCAGCCCCAGGCTGGCCGTGGGCAGGCTGGGGGCAAACAGCATGGCTGGTGCTCTGCAAGCTCCCTGCAAGGGGGAGACCCTGGCAAGGAGCAGCAGAGCAGGGGCTGATCCATCCCCAGTGCACTGGACACCCCAGAGCAGTGTCCCAGAGCGTCCTCATGCACCTGTGTGGTGGGTTGACTTAGGAAGAGGAGACTCAGGGGAGATTCTTCCTAAGGGAGTTTCCTCTCTGGGGGTTGGGATACCTGCAACAGCCAATTAGAGAAAGTTAGTTCGCTCCGGGAACACACATTTTGAAGGAGGTAATCCAGAACTGAGTCTCTTTGTCTTTCCGGTGGCTGAGCAGGTAACACCAACCCGAGCTTCCCCCTTCCCCCATGCGGGGGGGAGGCTCGGGAGGCCGCTTGGGCCCCGTTTGCCAACGAGGGGGACCCGGTGGCCGGGGGGAGAAAATGTTTTGTGATAAGACCTTCACAGCTTCCTCCTCCACAGGCCTGTGGCTCTGGCGTGGGGGGGAGGCCGACTCTTGCTGCTGCCGGATGGGCCGGGCCTGCCCGGGTGGCCATGAGCAGTGTGGGGCTGCAGCCCAGCCCCAGAAAGGCTGATTGACACCTCAGCTGCCCCCCCAGCACGGCCTGAGCCTGGCCCAACTTTTGTAGTTGTGTTAAGCTTTAACTCTTTAGTGTTCAGATAAGATTTGCAAAGCCTCCAGCCTTTCCTTTGAATATGAAAGGGAATAAAAAGATTTCTGAAGTCAGTTATGTAAGAGCTAAGTTTTTGAGATGGAAGGAGAATGAGAAGATGCTGAAATGTCTGAAAATCTTTTTGTGAAATTGTAGGGATGAACTGATGTACTGAATATTCCTATAAACCATGGAAAGAGACATGGGGGGATGGAAATGTTCCATTTAATAGATGATTTGACCAAAGAGCACCTGTGTTGAGAATTTCTGCCCTGAGAAAAGAAGGGGCTTTTGGTTTTCTGAAGATAAAGCCTGAGCAGAGAGAAAGGAGACAGAGAGAATCTTTGCTGTCGAACATTTCATTCTTAAAAGTAATACCCCATGAGACAAACATGGCCCACATCTACAGCTTTGGGACGGCTGTAGAGTTGGGAGGAGCGTCACGGTTGCAGGTTCCCGGGCGGATGCAAATCATGAAAGATAAAACCACAAGAGAACTGTCTTTTTCCTTCTTGTGGGAAAAATCCCTACAACTTCAATAAAAAGAGGCTTCTCTCTCCAGATGTGAACTGAGAGAGACTAAATTGGGCACTGACCGAAGTATTTGTTATATGTTTGTTTTGTTATGAAGATTGGGAGAGGGAGGGAAGGAGTGATCTAAAAAATCTTATTCTGAATTTTTTTTTTCCTCTCTTTTTGTTTGTGTAGTTAATAAATTTTCTTTTATACTCTCTCAAGTTTTAGGCCTGCCTTGCTCTTTTGCTCCTGGTTCTGTCTCACAACAAGAAAAATAAGTTTATTCAAATTGGCAACTCAAACTCAAGACATTAATTTGGTGCGTTGGCCGGGAAAGTCAAAATTAAACCAAGACAACCTGCCAACAACATCCCCCCTCTGCAGCCCTGGCCTCTCCCCCAGCTCACACAGGAGCCGCATCCTTGCAGGCACACACACGGCAGCACTGGCTCAGGATCCCCTGTTTGCATTGCACACAGCAGGGTCTGCACCCCCATGGGGCTGCTGTGGGGACATGGAGCTGAGTGAGCACAAATGCCATCAGCCCCTGGGGCCAGCAAGGGCTGGGGGATGGCAGGGAAACCACTCAGATTTGTCGTGGCCTCTGGAGTCAGCCAGAAAGTTTGTTCCCATGAGCTGTGAGTTTCCTGTCCCACTGCAGACGTTGTTGCTCAGAGCCAGGGCTGCCTGGCAGCCACCCCCAAACTGCCCTGAGTGTGGACACTCACATTTAGAGAGCTAAAGAATTACAGCTTGGCAATTCTTTTCAGGCCTGGATTTCTCCTGTCTCTCAGGTCCATTCCCAGGCTGACAAGCTGACTACAGCTTCAGTTAGGGACGCAGTCTCCCAGAGTGATAACTTGGTGAAAAACAGAAGGGAATTAATAAATAAAGATTAACACCTGGTGTCTTTCCCATGGGACATCCGGACATGCTGTCCCAGGGATATTTTTCCCAATTGTCCAATGAACTACTGTCCTGTCCTAACTGCACGTAACACACTTTAAATACAGGATGTCCGTACAATAAAGTTGGCCTTTTTTCCCCAAAAGAGGTCCGTGTGTGTTGCTGTCTTTTCTCTCTCTTTGCAGCGCAGTAACCACACCTGAGCATTTCCTTTGATTCACTTTTGCTTTCTTTATTCTTTCCTGCTCCAGATTTCTTCCTCTCCCACCCCTATCCCCTTCCCCTGCATACAGCCCATCTCTGTTTGCCCTTTCCTCTCTGACCCCACTCCCCATTTCAGTTCCTGAGCTGGCACCATGGGAACATCTCTTGGGGAGCAGGATCATCCTACAAGTGCTGCAGGAATTGTCTCCAGGGTCCTGCAGTGTCAGGTGCTGCTCCCTTGCCAGAGGCACCACAGGCCAGGGGGGCACATCTGGGCTGCTGTGTCTGGGTGTGGGGCTTCCTGTTGTGGGCAATGAGGAGGGGCTGGAGAGGCTCTGCAGGACTGACAGGATGGGCTTTGGGGCTGGGGTGGAGAAGCTGAGGGACCTGAGCTGCTGGACCTTGTGAAGAGGAGGCCCAGGGCTCATCCTGCATCTGCTCCAAGGGTGGTTTCAGAGAATCACAGAATCAGCAAGGTTGGAAAAGACCTTGGAGATCATCAAGCCCAGCCTGTGCCCTGACACCACTTTGTCTCTCTGAGCCTCCTCTTTTCCAGGATAAACAACCCCAGCTCCCTCAACCACTCCTCACAGGACCTGTTTTCCAGACCCCTTGTTGCCCTTCTCTGGACACGCTCCAGCCCCTCCATGTCCTTCCTAAATTGGGTCCCCAGAACTGGACACAGCACTCGAGGTGCTGCCCATCCAGGGCTGAGCACAGAGGAAGAATCACTGCCCTGGTTCTGCTGGACACACCATTCCAGATCCAGGCCAGGAGCCACTGGCCTTCTTGGCCACCTGGGCACACTGCTGGCTCATGTCCAGCCTGCTGTCCATCAGTGCCCCCAGGTCCCTTTCTGCCTGGCTGCTGTCCAGCCACTCTGTCCCCAGCCTGGAGCACTGCTGGGCTTGTTGTGGTCGAAGTGCAGGACCCAGCACTTGGTCTTGTTAAACCTCACCTTGCTGGATTTGGGCCCTGGATCCAGCCTGTCCAGGCCCCTCTGCAGAGCCCTCCTGCCCTCCAGCACATCCACACTCACACCCAGCTTGGTGCCATCTGCACATTTGCTGATGCTGCACTCAATGCCCTCATCCAGATCATCAATGCAGATATTGAAATCCACGCTGGCTGCCTCTGATCCCTCAGCCAGCCTGGAGGTGCCCTGTGATGGCACTCAAGGTGATCTGTTCCATCACCTCACCAGGCACCCAGGTCAGGCTGACAGGCCTGCAGTTCCCCACATCCTCCTTCCAGCCCTTCTTGGGGATGGGCTCACATTGGCACCTCCAGTCCTCTGGCACCTCCCTGCTGAGCCAGCACTGATGAGAAATGATGGAGAGCAGCTTGGGGAGCTCATCCAGCAGCTCCCTCATCCCCCTGGGATGGGTCCCATCTGCTCCCACAGACACCTGTGAGCATCTGAGTGGCTCAGCAGGTCCCCAGCTGCTTCCTCCAGGATTACAGGGGGTCTCTTCTGCTCCCTGTCCCCATCTGTCACCAAAGGATTACACTTGTAAGGACAAGCTGTCTTCTTGTTGAAGACTGAGGGAAAGAAGGGCTTGAGTATCTCAGCCTTTTCCTCATCTCTGGTAACCATATCCTCCCAAGTAGAAGTTGAGGTTTTCCTTGTATCTGCTTTTGCCATTCATGTATTTATAAAAGCATCTTTCTTGTCCTTCACAGAAGTGGCCAGGTTAGGTCCTAATTAATCTTTCACCTCTCTGATTTTCTTCCTGCATGACCTAGCGACATACTTGAACACTTCCTCAGTTTCCTGGCCCTCTGTCCAAAGTTGATGTAGCCCCATTTTTCCCCTGAGTTCCTGCAAAAGCTCCATGTGCAACCAGGCCAGTTATTGTCCTTGCTGGCTTCTTTTTGGCACATAGGGTCAGTCTGCTCCTTTGTCTTCAAGAAATTTTCTTGAAGTATGTCCATCCTTTCTGGATTATTTTGTTTTAAAGGGATTCTTCACTTAGAAATTCAGGACCTGGTTTAGAATTTCCCATATCTACATCCTGAATAGGCCCAAGTCTGCAATGGGTTCTCAGGGAACCAGGGCCCCATTGTGCCAAAGCATGGCCTGATGGAAACCCGGTGCCTCTGGGACATCTCCATCCTCGGAGGAAGCAAGTGTCCATTGTGACACAGCACAGCCTCGTGAATCACAGGAGAGCACAGTGACACCATGGGATCCTGGGGAGCCAAGTGTCCATTGTAAACACAGCGGGGCCTCATGGAAGCCAGGAGATCATTGTTAGGACACACTGTCAAAATTGGACCTTGCTTCTGTGAGATTTCATTGCCCCACAATGTTCTCCTGGGTTCCAGGAGGCCTCGCTGTGTCTCAATGGCCCCTTGCTTCCACGAGCCATGGCAGGGTCCCCCTTGCCCCTGGGTTCCATCAGGCTGTGCTGTGTTGACAACTGACACTTGCTGCCATGAGATTCCATTGTGTCACAATGGTGCCCATGTTTCCATGAGGCTGTGCTGTGTCACAATGGGCACTGGATTCCACAAGAGCTGGCAATGTCCCAATGGCAAAAGGGTTCCATGAGGCCATGCCATGTCACAACTGCCTGTGGCTTCCATGAGATTCCTTTGTGACACAGAGATCTCCTAGACCCCATGAGGCCTTTGTCTGCCACAGTGGTGTCTTGTTTCTAGAATGCCTGGCAATATTTCTGTGGCCCTTGAGCTCCATGTGGCCTCTGTCTGTCAGAATTGACCGCCCTTTGCTTGGCCCCGCCCCTTTCCCCTCACAGTTCCCGCCCTTTCCTTGACCCCGCCCCTTTCCCCTCACAGTTCCCGCCCTTTCCTTGGCCCCGCCCCTTTCCCCTCACAGTTCCCGCCCTTTCCTTGACCCCGCCCCTTCCCCTCACAGTTCCCGCCCTTTCCTTGACCCCGCCCCTTTCCCCTCACAGTTCCCGCCCTTTCCTTGACCCCGCCCCTTTCCCCTCACAGTTCCCGCCCTTTCCTTGCCCCATCCCCTCCCAGTTCGGGTCTCGGAACGGGAGAGGAGGAGGAGGGAGGGAGGAAGAGGCGGAGCGGCAGCAGGAGCAGAGAAGGAGCGAATCAAGCGCGCGACCCCGGAGCTCCCTGAACTCGCAGCCCCCCGGGACCATCGCCCCCCATCCCGCAGGTGCCCGGGGAGGGGGAGCTCGCCCCGAATATCCCGGGGTTGTCCCTGGGTTTGGTGTTATTTCTGGGGGGGGATGTTTGGATTTTGCAGGGCTGTAGAGGCGCAGATGGCCCTCGGGGGGACATCGGGGGGTCCCCGGGAGGTGTTTTTGGGGGTCCCGGTGGGTGCCGGCAGAGCCCCGGCGGGGCCCGGGGGGATGCGGGTCCCCCCGCGGTGGGGGTTGGGCTTCCCGGGCCGGGCCCTGCGAGCTGTGCCGGGGCCAGGTGGGGAGCGCGCGGGAGCGGCGGGATCGGCGGGGGGACACCGGTTTGGGGGAGCCCCGGGAGAGCCGCGGCTTCCCTGAGCGGGAGCCCAGAGACAGGAGAGCCCCAGAAGGGCAAAGCGGGGAGCCCGAGAGGGGGGGACCCCTGGGATTGCCGGGACCCCGGCGGGGGGTGCTGGGGCTGGAGGGGCGGCATGGCCGGGAAAGGGGTTCGGGGGTGCGGGAGCCGGGAGTGGCTGCTCCCAGTGTGAGCCCAGTCGCTCCCACTATGAGCCCAGTTGCTCCCAGTGTGAGCCCAGTTGCTCCCCCCGTGTGGTTCCAGTTTCCTCGGAAGTCCCAGTATGAGCCCAGTCACTCCCAGTCATTTCCTATTATGATGCAATTGCCCCCAGTTCGGTCCCAATTGCTCCCATTTTGCTCCAGTGTGTTCCCAGTTCTCCCAGTTTCCCCTAGCACAGTCCCAGTCACTCCCAGTACAATCCCAGTATGAGTCCATTATGATGCCAGTCTCTGCCACCAGGGTCCCAGTCACTCACACTTCCCCCAGTTGCCCCAGCACGGTCCCAGTTTTTCCCCCAGGACATTCCCAGTCGCTCCCACTTAGGTCCCAGTCACCACCCCTATATTTCAGACTCTCCCAGTATATCCCAGTTGCCCTGAACAATCTTGTAGTCCTTCCCAGGCACTCCCAGTTCCCTCAGCATGGATCACTTGCCCCCAGTTTGATTCCCAGTTGCTCCCAGTGTGTGTGCAGTGTGCTCCCAGCATGGGCCCAGTAGCTCCCAGTAACCGCCAGTCAGGGTCCAGTCACACCCACTCTAATCCCAGTATGACTGTACACACTCCCAGTATGATCCCAGTATGATCCCCATCACTTGCAGTCTAATTCCAGTTACTCCCAGTCTGATGCCAGTGGTCCCCACTGTGGTCCCAGTTGCTCCCTGTCAATGCCAGCATGACCCCAGTAGCCTCCAGTATAATCCCTGTGCCTGCCTGTCTCTCCCAGTATATCCCAGTCACCCCCAGCATGGTGCCAGTCACTCTCACTTCTTCCCAGCTGCTTTCAGCAGGATTCCAGTTGTTCACAGCCACTGCCAGTCCATCCCAGTATGATTCCAGTCACCCTTGAAGTGATCCCAGTCTCAGCCAGCATGTACCCAGGTGCTGTCACTGTGATCCCAGTATGATCCCAGTTGCTGCCAGAACAGTTCCAGTTGCTCCCAGTTCTTACCAGGATGATCTCTAGAATAGCCCCAGTCTCTCTCAGCAATGTCTCACTTTCTGCCAGTGTCCCCCAGTGTGGTTCCAGTCTCCCCAGTATGGCACCAGCTGCCCCCAGCTTTGTCCCAGCTGTACCCAGTGTGATTCCAGTTCCCCCAGTACGGTTACAGACACTCTCATTATATCCCAGTTGCCCCAGTAAGGTTCCAGTTAGCTCAGAAGGATTCCAGTCTTTCCCAGTTACTGACAATTGTATCCAGCCTGATCCCAGTTTCTCTCAGTTGTCCATGCTCCCTGTCACTCCCAGTCTGGGCCCAATTGCACTCAGTCACTCCCAGTATGGTTCCAGTCTCTCCCAGTACAATCTGCTGTACCCAGTCCCCCCCCAATATGGTTCCAGTTATCTCCAGTATGACCACAGTCACTCGCAGATCCTCCCAGTATTATTCCAGTCATGCCCAGAGTGACTCTCTGTCACTCCCATTGTGGGCCCAGTTGCTCTCAGTTACTCCCAATATGGTTCCAGTTGTGGCCAGCACTTTTCCTGTCACTCCCAGTCTGCTTGCAGTATGATCCCAGTCATTCTCGGATATTCCCAGTACTATTCCAGTCACTCCCTGTATGATTCCAGCTAGTTCCAGTTACTCTCATTTCCCCTCACTGTGGTTTCAGTCTTTCCCAGTGTATCCCAGTTGCCACCAGCACGTTCCCAATCACTCCCAGTTGTCCTCAGCTGCTTCCAGACTGATCCCAGTTGCTCACAGCCTCTCCCAGTCACCCTCAGTGCAGTCCCAGTGTCTGCCATTATGATCCAGTAAGATGCCAGTCTCCCGCAGCATGGTTCCAGTTGCTCCCAGTTCCAGTGCGATCCTAGGTGCCCC
The DNA here is from genome assembly GCF_052056855.1 of Sturnus vulgaris. NCBI lineage: Eukaryota > Metazoa > Chordata > Aves > Passeriformes > Sturnidae > Sturnus > Sturnus vulgaris. The sequence continues at coordinate 1,540,925 of NW_028276063.1, forward strand.
TAGCATAGTCCCAGTCACTCGATAGATGATCCCAGTCCCTCCTAGCATGATCCCAGTCATGCTCAGTTGCCCCCAGTATAGAGTAGTAGCTCCCACTGACTCCCCAGTATCCCTCAGTGTGTTACAAGTTCTCCCAGCATGGTCCTGGTTTTTCCCATTGTGGTTCCAGTCACTCCAGTAAGGTCACAGACACTCCCAGTATATCCCAGTTGCTCTCAGCATGCTCGTAGTCATTCCCAGTGGCTCCCAGTGTCCCCAGTAAGGTTCCCCCCGGCCCCAGCGGGTGGGAGCAGCCGAGAGCCCCGCGCTGCCCATCCCGACCTGTCCCGGCTCCATCCCCGCTCCTCCCGCGGGCTGCGAGGGCTTCGGGAACGGCCCCGAGGGTGTCGGTGCTCCTGGGGGAGGAGGAGGAGGGATGGAAGAGGAGGGATGAAGGAGGAGAGCGAGAAGGGATGGAAGCAGGGGAAGGAGGGAGAGTTAGGGAGGAGGAGGAGGAGGGATGGAAGAGGAAAAACAAAGGAGGATCAAGAAAAGGAGGAGGAGGAAGGAGGTCGAGCGCTCCCTGAATTCATAGGTCCCCCATCCATGGGACCATCGCCCCCACAGGTGACCAGGGAGGGGGAGCTCGGCCCAGATATCCCAGGGGGTCCCTGGGTTGGGTTTATTTTGAAGGGATGTTTGGAGAATGCAGAACTGCAAAGCTGAGCAGAAAATGCCCCTTGAGGGGACACTGGTGGGTCCCCAGGAGGTGTTTTTGGGGTGTGCTGGTGGCTGTGGCAGCAGAGCCCTGGTAGAGAGCAGGGGGATGAGGGGTCTCCCCTGCAGTGGGGGTTGTGTCTGCCCTAGTTGGGCACCGTCACCTCCAGCCCAGAGCCAGGGGCTGCGGGACCCCAAGGGAGAGCCAGAGGGGGGAACCTGGGGACCCCCAGAGTGGGGAGAGTGGAGAGGGGCAATACCAGGACATCAGGGAACCCCGGGAGTCTGGAGGAGCAGAGCCCTGTGTCCCCCAGGCCCCCAAAGTGGGGAGCCCAGAGAGGTGGGAGCGCCGGGATTTTGGCACCCTCAACAGCCTGGAGAGGGGCAGGGGGGACTCCCTGGACCCCCTGCACCCCAAAGCAGAGAATAAGGGGAGAAGGGACCCCTAAACACTCAGCATCCCTAAATGGGGAGGTGGAAGAGGGGGGAGCTTTTTGGATTCCTGGGACTCCCAGCAGCCTGGGGAGGGCGGGGACCGAGTAGATGGGGGACCCCCAATACAAGCGTGACCCCCAGCAGCTGGGACTGGGGGGAACCCCCAAACACCAAATGGGAGGGACCATTCCCAGGAACCCCTGGGAGGCATTTTCAGGGCTGAATGTTGGTGTTTGGGAGGTTTTATGGACCCCAGATGCTCGGGGACTTGTAGAGATGGAGTTGGGCAGGAGGAACCCGCAACACAACGCACACATCCCTTGTTTTTCCCCAAACCAGGATTTCCCATTCCCAACCCTTGGCCCGATGGAGAAGGAGGAGGCTGCGAGGAAGATGAAGATGTCCCAGGAGCCGCAGGCAGGTGAAGAGGAAGTCAGTGCCCCTTTCCCCCTCTGTCCTGCTCCATCTCCCAGCCCAGCACGGCCCCCGGCTGCAGGACAACCCCGCTGCTGACACCGTCCTGCGGGGACGCGCTGGGGGGATCTCCTTCCCCTTCCCTCTGGCACGGAGGCAAATCCCATCCTCTGCTTGTCCTTCACACGGATGAGAGGCCCTTCCGCTGTCCGAACTGCGGGAAGGGATTCAGGCACAACGCCACTCTTGTCACGCACCAGCGCTTGCACACCGGGGAAAAGCCTCACGAGTGTGAGGAGTGTGGGAAGAGCTTCAGCCAGAGCTCCACCCTGATCCGCCACCAGAGGACCCACACTGGGGAGAGGCCCTACAAGTGTGAGGAGTGTGGGAAGAGCTTCAGGCAGCGTTCCCATCTAATCTGCCACCAAAAGATCCACACTGGGGAGAGGCCCTACGAGTGTTCCAAGTGTGGGAAGAGGCTTACCACCAGCTCCCATCTGCTCTGGCACTTCCAGACACACAGGGAGGAGAGGCCTTTCCAGTGCTCTGATTGCGGGAAGGGCTTCAGGCGAAACTCCCACCTCAGCAGGCACCGGCGCATCCACACTGGGGAGAGGCTCCACGAGTGTGAGGAGAGTGGGAAGATCTTCATTGTGTGTGACAAATTAAGCTGCCACCAAAAAATCCATACTGGTAAAAAGGCCATAAAGTTTTGGGGATTCAGGCAGCGTTCCAACCTGATCTGCCACTGAAAGATCCACACCAGGGAGAGCCCCTTTGAGTATCCTGAGTGTGGGACGAACTTCTCTCAGAGCTCAGCTTTGAACAGACACCAACAGAGGCAGCATTAATGCAATCCCTGTAAATACCCCTAGTGCAAGAAAATCTTGTGTGCTGCTCCAACTCCATCCCCCACTGCAGAACTCATGTTGAGCTGACTCCTGGTGACACACATTCCCTGGGATCCATCTGGGGAAGACACCTGGCTGGTTATCCTTTTGTTTTGGCCTTAGTTTTTCTCTCTTCTCCATTTCTTTCCACACCAAAAGCCAAGAGGATTTAGGTCACCTAAAAACCTCTCAAATCCCTTTGAAAGTACCTCAATTTTAATCCAAAATGGCTCAATCCAACTGCAAAGTGGATCCTCAAAACAAATCAGTCCCCCAGGAACCTTACTGGATTCCACAGCCGGCAGGGTGAGAAGGGGTTGGAAGGAGATTGGGAGAAGTGGGATCCAAATTGGGAATGCTGGGATTGAGATTGTGTGGGGCTGGCTGCCAAGGGATGGATTTGATAGTAAATAAAAGTTTCACAATTCCTGATTTCTGTCCCATTCCCTTCCAGTCAGTTGCAGTTCTGTTTTCAGTGGCACCTTCTCACCTGATTGTGTTTGTGTCCTCCTTTCTCTCCCGTCTCTCTCTGCCTGCTCTGTTTCTGTCTCAGGGTCTCCCTTGACCCAGGGCAGCTCCCACCAAAGACCCTCCCCTGATTTAATTCCCAGTGCAGGAGCTCCAACAGCCATGGGTGAAGTTAGGAAGGCTGGCAGTGAAATGTCCCTGTAAGATCTTGCTGCACTTTGCTTTTGGCCCCTTCTGAAGAGCTTTGCCTTCAAGGGCAGGAACATCTTTTTGTGGCTGGGAACTGGAATTCCAGACCCTGGCAGTGTGAGCCATGCAGGAGCATCCAGACTGGGATCATGGGGCTGGGATGACATGGACTGGGATCCTCCAGACTGGGACTGCACAGACTGGGACCAGTTGGATCAGGGCCAAACAGACTGGGATTGTACAAACTGGGATCACATGGGCTGGGATTGTACAGACTGGGATCTCATGGGCTGGGACTGCACAGACTGGGACCAGATGGATCAGGGCCAAACAGACTGGGATTGTACAAACGGATCACATGGACTGGGATTGTACAGACTGGGATCACATGGGCTGGGGTTGTACAGACTGGGATCACATGGGCTGGGATTGTACAGACTGGGATCGCGTGGACTGGGATTGTACAGACTGGGATCACATGCACTGGGACCATATGGACTGGGATGGCTGCACCAGAACGATGGGAACCGAGGCTGTCCCGCCCCACCCAGGGGTCCCTCCCGGTCCTGCCCAGTCCCGTGCGGGGGCGCAGCCAAAACTCCCCGGAGTGAACGCGGAGATCCCGGAGCGCTGCCGGTGTCGGTCTCTGTCCCGGTGCTGGTCTGGGTCTCATTCTCAGTCCTACAGCGGTGCCAGTCTCAGTGCCAGTGCCGGTTCTTGTTTCAGTCTTGGTCTTGGTCTAATTTGTGGAGTGGTCTCGGTCTAATTCGTGGAGTGGTCTCGGTCCCAGTGTTGGTGCTGGTGCTGGTGTTGATCCTGTTGTGCTCCCAGTGCCAATCTCAGCCTCAGGCCCGGTCCCAGAGAGGTGCCAGTCTCGGTGTTGGTGCCGATGTCAGTCTCTGTGCTTGTTCTGGTCCCACTCTGTCTCAGTCCCAGAGTTCTCACAGTGCCAGTGCCGGTCCCAGAGCAGTCCTGGAGCCCTCCCAGTGCCAGTTCCTGTGTCAGGGTGGGCCTCAGTTTTGGTCTCAGTGCCAGTTCTGGTGCTGGTCACACTCTCAGTCTCGGTCTTGGTCCTAGTCCTAGTTCCAGTTCTGGAGTGGTGCTGGTCTCAGTTCCGGTGTTGGATCTGTTCTCACTCTTGGTCTCGGTGTCCATTCTGATTTTGGTCTCATTCTTGGTGCTGATGCCATTTCTTGTGACAGTCTTGGTCCCAAAGATTTTAGGCCTATTTGGGTGATTTTATACCAAACTGGGCAGGTTTAGGCTGGATTTTAGGCCACTTTTGGACTCTGCAAGGCTCATGTGTATGGTTTTAGATCGCCTTTGTGTGGAGTTGAGGCCCGTTTGGCTGATTTTAGCCCAAACCTGGTAGATTTAGGCTGGATTTCTGATCTTTTCTTGGAGATTTAAGCCAAACCAGAGCCTTTTGGGACTGCGTGGCCCTTTGGCCTGGATCCTTCCCATCACAGTTCCCGCCCTTTCCTTGGCCCCGCCCCTTTCCCTCACAGTTCCTGCCCTTTCCTTGGCCCCGCCCCTTTTCCCTCACAGTCCCCGCCCTTTCCTTGGCCCCGCCCTTTCTAGTCACAGCCCCGTCCATCTTTAGCCCCGCCCCTTTCTTTCCGACCGAGCTCATGTGTTCACCACGCCCCTTTCCCCTCCAAGCCCCGCCCATCTCAGGGCGCGTTCCTCTCGCGCATGCTCAGAACACTCGGAGGTGCCTTCCGGGCGCCGCCATCTTTGCTCCCTGTCTGCCTGCCCGGCTTCAGCATGTCCGAGAGCTACGGTGGGGCTGGGGGGATCCATAGGGGATCTATTGGGGACTGAGGGGGGGTATGAGGATTTCTATAGAGGATTTGGGCTTGCTAATAGAGGATTTGGGGTCTCTGGGGGTCCCTTATGGGTGATTGATAGGTCTATACGACATCTATAGACTGCTGGTGGAGGTTTTACAGCCCTGGGGGGATTCTGGGGGACTTTATAGGGGATTTGGGCTGCTCTGGGGCTCCCTAAATGGGGTCTGGGAGGTCTACAGGGGAGCTGTAGGGAACTGGGGATCTGTATATGGGATTTGTGTTTGTCTCTAGGGGATTTGGGGGACTCTGGGAGGTTCCTAAAAGGGGTCTGGGAGGTCTAGAGTGGATCTAAAGGGTCCAGGTGGGTTTCAGGCTCTCTAGGGGAATTTTAGGATTCTTAAAGGGAGTTCTTGGGAATTTTGTGCTCTGTCCAGGGAATTACTGGGGTTCCTGTAGGGAATTCTGTGGCTCCTATTGAGGATTTTTGGGAATTTTGGCGCCCTTAATAAAAATTTGGCGGTCTCTTGGGAACTTTGGGCTCCCATAAGGAAACGTTGGTGTAATTAAAGGGAATTTTGTAGTGTTGGAGTTGTAGGTTTGTAGTTGTTTGGAGTTTTTCGGTGCATATTGAGAATTGTGAGAATTGTGGGGTCTCCACCGGGATTTTGTTTTCATTTTGGGTCCAAACATGGGACTATTTAGGTCCCTATTGGGAAGTTTTGAAATTTTGGGGTCCTCAAGTGTAATTTTAGACGTTGCCCTAAAATTATTTTGGGGTCCCTATTGTTATGAATGTTATTTTATTTTTCCAATTTATCAAGCAGCAAGATTAAATGCAGCAGCAAATTTTTAATAGTAACAATTATAAATGTATACAATTAAAGTATTGGAGGTCAATACAATCAGAGTATTGAATCCATATATTTTAGGATAAGTAAAATTTGGCAGTAAGTAATTTAGTATAATTGAGGTTCATATAAAGCATGAGCAAAACCGACCAGGGAGGGCCCCCCCAGCCGGGGATACGGGGAGGGACTCGCCCCTCCTCACGTACCAAAGCATCCAGGCTAACAATCCCCCTTATATACTATATGCTACACAAGTGTCTGGAAAACTCCTCCTAGTTTCTATTCCTAAAGTCTACGTCACTGTGTGTACGGAGCATGCTCTACTGATGGGTTAGGGGGTCTCTCATCCTTTTGAGGGTTTTATTTCTGATGAAGGCTCGTCGTCTTCATCAATGACCGAGCTGTGACCTGCAGGTAGTGCATGCTCACTATGTGACTGAGCAGATGTTTTCCATAAGACTCTAATTAAATCCCATGCCTGGAATCGTCTCATCTTGGCCCATTTCAAGGTTGAAACTCTATTTCTTGATGGTACTTATCAGACCTTTGTCGTTCTACTATTCCCTTCCAGCATCCTTCTACAACTCCCAACATCTGGAAGATGTCCTTTGACCTGTCTCACCCATCTCCCCACTCATTCTGTAAAAAATGTCTTCTTTTGATCTAAATAAAATTTTGTAAATATAGTTACAATTTATTTAGCACGAATCACATTTATCACACAGTTCGAGCAGAACACTGGAGGCAGTGATGACAGGGGGGACAAACAAGGGAAAGGTGTCTGTGATGCTGAGCAAACCTGGATGTGTTTCAGGAATGCAAAGGGCCAAGGGCTGAGCCCCAGCCCCTGGCAAGGCAGATCCTGTCCCTCCCTCATTGCTCAGGGCTCTTCCCGGCCCACTGGGCTCTGGGCATGTGCAATGCCAAGGGCAGCACCATGGGGCGGCCCCTGCCAGGCTGCTGAGCAGGGACAAGGAGGCAATGAGGCCCCAGCACAGCAAGGCTCACTTGTCCCCTGCTGGCCTCAGGCCCAGGGCCAGCGTGCATGGCCCAAGTGCTGCAGGAGTTGGCTGTGTCAGGGCCTTTCAGCTGCTGCCCATCCCTGTGCCCTCTGCAGCCCAGGCTGTCCTACGGTGTCCATGCCCTGCGCCTCTGTCCCTGCAGGCTGTCGTCATCCCCCGGCTGCCCCACCTCGCTGGCCCCTTCCTTTGCTGACAGCTCTGCCTCCTGCCTGCCTCTGCCTGGACACACAAAGCCTTGGGCTGGCCCAGACTCCTTCTGGGGAACGTGTTGCACCACAGCCCTTCCCTGGGAGAGAAATTCCTTTCTCCTTGTGTCCAGTCTGTCCCTCATCAATTTTGTCTTGGCATTAATTAATTAATTCTCAGGCTGTTTTCTGCTATATCAAAAGGATCCACCATCTCTGAAACTGACCTTCAGCCCCTCCCAGGGCTCTCCTTTGCTCTCCTCAGTCTCCACTCTACTGAGCACAGAGCTCCTTTGCCCCTACACAGTGTTCATATGCTTGCAGCTTCCAAACCCCACCTGGGGAGATCTCTGGGCCCTCTCCAAGGTCTTGGCAAAAGAGAACATTCTGCTCATAGTCGAAGAAAATCACCAGACAACAAGGCAGGACCTGTCTGTCCTGGCTACTTTTTTCTGGGTGCAGTCCTCGGATAGATGGAATTTTAGCTGTAGAATCCCAGTTTTGGCCATTGACACCTTGGTGAGAAGGGCAGTTCTTTTCCACAGGAAGGAAAATGCAGAGCCCCATGTTTGGTGGTAGATGAGAGACTGCCTGCAGGAGGCCAAGGCCAGCCAGAGCTGTCTGTCCTGGCAGATTTTGCTTGGAGAACTCTTGCAGATAGAGAACTTTTTAGGTGGAGTAGCAATTTCAGCCTTGGGCAGCAGGAAAGAGGGATGGTTTATTTCCCTAGGAAGGAAAGCACAGAGCCCCAGTGCTCCAGAGGCTGATGAGAGGCAGCCCTCAACATGCCAGGGTCAGCCAGATCTGCCTTGTAGCCCCCAGGAGGCCAAACCATCCAGACCCATTCCATGTCCCCTTGGTTCCACAAGGCCCTATAATGTCACAATGTTCTCCTTGCTCCTGAGGTGTCACAATGGCCCCTGGCTTCCATGAGGCCCTGCAGGGTCACAATGGCCCTTTGGTTCCATGGGCCCCACAGTGTCACCATGGTCTCCCTGCTTCCATGGGGCCTTGCAATGCCACAATGATCTCCATGGATCCACAGAGCCCTGCAGGATCACAAGGGCCCTTGGGCTGCACCAGGCCCTGGAATGCAACAATGGCCTCTTGGTTCCACAAAGCCCTGCTGCTTCACACTGGCCCCTTTGGACCATGCAGCCCAGCAGGGTCACAGTGATGTCCTTGGTGCCATGAGGCCCCACAGTGTCACCATGGCCCCTTGGATCCACGGGGTCCCCAAGGTGTCACAATGGTCTCCACAGGAAGGAAACAACTGAGCCCCAGTGTTGCAGAGGCAGATGTGGGGCAGTCACCAGAGGCCAAGGACAGCCAGACCTGATGGTATTTGCAGATTTGTCTGGGAGTAATACCTGGATATGCAGAATTTTAGAGGTACAATACCAATTTCAGTATTGACATGGACATCTGGAGGAAAAGGATGGCTCTTTTCCATAGGAAGGAAATCATGGACCACCAGTGTTTAAGGGACAGATGAATGGCGACCATCACAGACCCAGTCCAGGCAGACCTCTCTGTTCTGGCAGCTTTTGTCTGAAAGCAATCCTTGGATATAGGGAATTTCAGAGATGGAATCCTAATTTTGGCTATTTCTGCATTGATAAGAGGGATGGTTTTTGCCATTGGAAGGAAAGCACTGAACCCCAGTGTTCCAAAAGCAGGTATGAGGCAGTCCCCAAGAGACAAAGGGCAGCCAGACCTGTCTGTCCTGGCAGCTTTCACTTGGGAGAAATCCTTGGATGTACAGAGTTTTGGAGGTGGAATCCCAATTTCAGTCACGGCTGCGTGGTCAAGGTGGATGGTTTCACCATAGCAAAGGAAAGTGAGAAGCCCAAGTGTTTTGCAAGAAGATGAGAGGTGGCCACCCTTAGGCCAAGCCAGCCTGACTTGTCTCTCCTGGTACCTTTCATCTGGGATCTATCCTTGGACATAGGGATTTTTAAAGGTGGAATCTCAATTTTGGTTGTGGATGCCAGGATTGGAAGAAGAGTTGTTCTCATTAGGAAGGAAAGCACAGAGCCCCAGTGTTTCAAAGGCAAATGAAAGGCAGCCTTTAGGAAGCCAAGGCCAGCCAGACTTGACAACGATGGCAGCTTTTGTCTGGGAGCTGTCCTTGGATATAGAGAATTCTGGATGTGGATTCCCAATTTTGGCTATGGGCGCCTGGACATGAAAGGTGCTTTTTTTCCCATAGGAAAGAAAACCACATGGTCCCAGTGTTTCAAAGGCAGATGAGAGGTGGCCCCTGGGTGGCCAAGGCAGCCAGATGTGTCTATCCTGGCAGATTTCACCGGGGAGCAATCCTTGCATCTAAGGAAATTTGGAGCAGGAATCCAAATTTTGCCCATGGGCACCTGGAGGAGAATGACAGTTCTTTTCCATAGGAAAGCACAGAGCTCCAGAGTGGGAAGACAGATTGAAAGGATAGTACAGAAGGCAATCTCTCCCAATGAATTACAGCTGTACTGATGACTGAGGAGTGGAAACATCTGTGCCTGCCCAAGGAGTTGGGGTGTTCTAAATGAGTGGGTTAGCTGGCTGACCCAGAGTCTGCTGCAGTTTGGGATGGAGTCTGCTGGCTGTGCTGTGAGGAGGTAAGGGACATGCAGTCGTGCAAGAGACAGATAAGGTAAGAAGATGTTGTGGGAGGGTGTCCTGGGGTACAATGCAAAAATGTGTATTCTATCACCATCTGTTGAGATGTAGGAGGGGTGGTGATCCTTATCTCTGTGGGAGATATCCTCTGCTGATGTGCCATCTGATAAGATCAGGGGGATGATCATCGTTATCTTTTCACAACCCATCCTTCCTCCAGAAGATATATTCTGTTAATGGGCCATTAAGTCCTATTGTTTGACTGATAAAATTACATCATCCCATTGGGAGATGCCCCAGCCAGGGGCAGGAGCCAAGCCTTTCCTACCTAGATAAAAAACTGGGGTTTGGGACCCGAGGGCAGACCTTTCTACTGGATCCCAGAGGAAAGTCGGATCATTTCCACATCATCGCTGGATCTTCGTAGGAAAACTGCACCTTCTACAGGAGCACTGCTTCAACTGAACCACATCTGTCATCCAGGAGGACTGCAGCCACCATTTATACGGACTGCTACCAACACCCTGACTGACAGGGTGTCAGGTTGTATTTCTGACTGTGTCGGTGGTTGTTTCTTTTATATTATTGCATATATTTTATTTTTTCTCTTTTTTTCCTATTAAATTATATTACTGACTTGGAGTCTCACACTGGTTTTACTTTCAAACCAACACATTTATTGGCGCCCAACATGGGGCATGAAGGGTACTGAGAAAAGTCAGTGTTACAATTTTGTTTTCTCCATGATTCTCAACATGCTTACATGGGTTTTATATCTTGCTCTCTATATTTTTCCACACATGGGGAACTATCTGCCAGCTGTAATGCTGCTGTGTAGACCAGGATATGGTATAAAAATTGCTTTATTAGCCTATTATGTCTACTGCATGATAACCTCTGAGGCAATGAACATAATTCGGAATATATACTTGACTTTGTTTGCTTGTCCTAGTCTAGGTTGCTACATCCGGGGTTTTAACAATCACACCCAGCCCTTGGGGGGAGGGGTAAGGGATGATTTTTTCCAATCTTTCTGGCCTGATACAGTAGTTTTTGAAAATGTTGAGTTCCCGCTGGATGCTAAGGACAGCATAATATTGTTGTTAGTTCTGCTTTGTCTCCTCTGCACAGCCTCCAACATGCTTAGAAACAAAACATTACATGGTGTACTGCAGCGTATTCTTGAGGAAGAGGAAAAAAGAAACAAATCAACTTCGTCCACGTCTGCACAGAATGTCACAAAAAGGAGAAGAACCAAACAAAAAGCAACAGTGTCCGTGTCTATGCAGACTGCCACAGAGGAGAAAAAAGACAGAAGCACCATCAGCATCTCCACACAAACCATCACTGAGCCAGAACAGCCTAGACCAGTAGCAGTTGCCCCCGTTCAGAAGAAGAAATCAAAGAGCAAATCAGTTCACATAGTGACTGACGAGGACGTGGCAGGACCTTCGCACCCAGCGGAAGAGACAGAGCCAGAAATCATCACTCGCTCTCTATCCCTGGGTGAGCTGCGTGACCTGCGGAGGGAATTCACCCGCCAGACAAATGAGTCCATCTTGACCTGGCTGCTCCGCATCTGGGACGCTGCAGCCAATGACACCATTCTGGATGGAAGTGAGGCCAGGCAACTGGGATCTCTGTCCCGGGATGTGGTCATTGACCAGGGGATTGGGAGAACCCAAGAAACTCTCAGCCTCTGGCGGCGACTGCTGACAAGTGTGAAGGACAGGTACCTTTGTAAAGAAGATCTTCAGGTGCACCAAGGAAAATGGAGCACAATAGAACAAGGTATCCGATGCCTGAGGGAATTGGCCATGCTGGAGATAATTTTCTCAGAAGATGAGAGATTTCCTAAGAGCCCAGACTGTGTCCGGTGCACGTCACAAATGTGGTTGAGATTCGCACAGCTTGGACCAGAGATGTATTCCCGTTACCTGGCAATGCTGCAGTGGAGGGAAGGTGAGGACATGGTAGGCGTCTTGGCCAATAAACTAAGAATTTATGAGGACACTGTCACAGCCCCATTTCGTACCGATGTCTCATCTGTGGAAACAAGGCTGGTGGAGCAAGTCTGAAGCTTGATTGAAGAGGACCATCAGAAACCAAAAAAAAGAACTTAAGGAAAACAACTACCAGATCTCACCAGAACCAACAAGAGTTTCTGCCATTAGGAGCTGGCGTTCCTCAGGCAGGGAGAGAGGACACACTCCACGAGGTAACCTCTGGTTTTTCCTTCAGGAGCATGGAGAAGACATGAGGAAGTGGGATGGAAAACCCACCTCCTCCTTAGCAGCCCGGGTACGTGAGCTGAAAAGAGGGACACCTACCCCAAGAAGTTCATCTACAGTTAATGCTGCTCCAGTCTCTCATGTATAGAACTTCAGACAGTATCAGAATGATGATATGACTGATCCTCTTGAAGGAATCTCAAGAATCTATTTACAGGGAGAGACCAACATGTACCAAGATCAGGAATAGAGGAGCCCTGCCTCTAGCCAGGTAGAGGAGAGGGATAATCAGATCTATTGGACTGTGGATCTGATGGCCTGGCACATCTGACCCACAAAAACATAAGGCTTTGGTTGACACCGGTGCCCAGTGTACTCTGATGCCATCAAAGTATGTAGGAGAAGAATCCATCTCTATTTCTGGGGGAACAGGAGGATCCCAGCAGCTGACTGTAGTGGAGGCCGAAGTGAGTTTAACTGGGAACAGGTGGCAGAAACACCCCATCGTGACTGGCCCAGAGGCCCCATGCATCCTTGGCATAGACTATCTTAGAAATGGATACTTCAAAGACTCAAAAGGATATCGCTGGGCTTTCGGGACAGCTGCTGTAGAGACAGACGACATTAGAAAACTGAACACCTTGCCTGGTCTTGCAGATGACCCCTCTGCTGTGGGACTACTGAGAGTTGAAGAGCAACAGGTACCAATCGCCAGAACAACAGTACACCGTCGACAATACCGTACTGACAGAGACTCAGTGATTCCCATCCATGAAATGATCCGTAAACTGGAGAGCCAAGGGATGGTCAGCAAAACCCACTCACCCTTCAACAGCCCCATCTGGCCTGTGCCTAAATCTGAAGGAGAATGGAGATTGACTGTGGACTATCCTGCATTGAATGAGGTGACTCCACCGCTGAGCGCTGCTGTGCCGGACATGCTGGAACTGCAGTACGAGCTGGAGTCCAAGGCAGCAAAGTGGTATGCCACTATCGATATTGCCAATGCATTTTTCTCCATTCCTCTGGCAGCAGAATGCAGGCCTCAGTTTGCTTTCACCTGGAGGGGCGTGCAGTACACCTGGAATCGACTGCCCCAGGGGTGGAAGCACAGTCCCACCATCTGTCATGGGCTGATCCAGGCTGCACTGGAAAAGGGTGAGGCCCCCGAACATCTACAGTATATTGATGACATCATTGTATGGGGCAGCACAGCAGGAGAAGTCTTCGAGAAAGGAGAGAAGATTATCCAGATTCTGCTGAAAGCTGGTTTTGGCATTAAGTGAAGTAAAGTTAAGGGACCGGCTCAGGAAATTCAGTTTCTAGGAGTCAAGTGGCAAGATGGACGTCGTCAGATCCCAACAGAGGTAATTAATAAGATCACCGCTATGTCTCCACCTACCAACAAGAAGGAAACACAAGCCTTCCTAGGTGCCATAGGCTTTTGGAGAATGCACATTCCTGAGTACAGTCAGATTGTGAGTCCTCTCTACCTGGTTACCCGCAAGAAGAACGATTTCCACTGGGGCCCTGAGCAGCAGCAAGCCTTCGCCCAGATCAAGCAGGAGATTGCTCATGCAGTAGCCCTTGGCCCAGTCAGGACGGGACCAGATGTGAAGAACGTGCTCTACTCTGCAGCCGGGAACCATGGTCTGTCCTGGAGCCTGTGGCAGAAGGTGCCTGGTGAGACTCGGGATCGACCACTGGGATTCTGGAGCAGAAGCTACAAAGGATCTGAAGCCAACTACACTCCCACAGAGAAGGAGATCTTGGCTGCCTATGAAGGAGTTCAAGCTGCCTCAGAGGTGATTGGCACAGAAACACAACTCCTCCTGGCACCCCAAATACCAGTGCTGGGCTGGATGTTCAAGGGAAAGGTGCCTTCCACCCATCATGCCACTGACACCACATGGAGCAAGTGGATTGCTCTCATCACTCAGCGTGCCCGTATTGGGAATCCAAATCGTCCTGGGATTCTGGAAATAATTACAAACTGGCCTGAAGGTGAGACTTTTGGATTGTCTTCTGAAGAAGAAGAGGAGCAAGTGGCACGTGCTGACGAAGCCGCACCATATGAGCTACCGGAGACTGAAAGACGATATGCCCTCTTCACTGATGGCTCCTGCCGAATAGTAGGCACTAACAGGAAATGGAAAGCTGCAGTATGGAGCCCCACACGACAAGTTGCACAAGCTACCAAAGGACAAGGTGGATCAAGTCAGGTCGCAGAGCTAAAAGCCGCCCAGTTGGCTTTGGATATTGCTGAACAAGAGAAGTGGCCAAGGCTCTATCTCTACACTGACTCATGGATGGTAGCTAATGCTCTGTGGGGTTGGCTGGATAGCTGGAAAAAGGCCAACTGGCAGTGCAGAGGGAAACCCATCTGGGCAGCTGAGATTTGGCAGGACATTGCTGCCCGAGTAGAGAAATTGACCATAAAGGTTCGACACGTGGATGCACATGTACCCAAAAGCCGGGCTAATGAAGAATATCACAACAACGAGCAGGTGGACCGAGCTGCCAAAGTGAAAGTATCACAGGTGGATCTAGACTGGCAGCACAAGGGAGAATCATTCCTAGCTCGTTGGGCCCATGATGCCTCTGGGCATCAGGGGAGAGATGCGACGTACCGATGGGCCCGTGACCGAGGGGTGGACCTTACCATGGACAGCATCTCCCAGGTCATCCACGACTGCGAGACCTGTGCCGCGATCAAACAGGCCAAACGGGTGAAGCCTCTGTGGTACGGTGGACGATGGTCGAAGTACAGGTATGGGGAAGCCTGGCAAATTGACTACATCACCCTTCCCCAAACCCGCCAGGGCAAATGCTACGTACTGACCATGGTGGAAGCAACTACAGGATGGTTAGAGACCTACCCTGTGCCTCATGCCACTGCCCGGAACACCATCCTGAGCCTAAAAAACAAGTCCTTTGGAGGCATGGTACCCCTGAGAGAATTGAGTCAGACAACGGAACCCATTTCAAGAACGGCCTTATCAACACCTGGGCCAGAGAACATGGCATTGAATGGATATATCATATCCCTTACCATGCGCCAGCTGCCGGGAAAGTTGAAGGGTGTAATGGACTCCTTAAGACTACTTTGAAAGCACTTGGTGGGGGAACCTTCAGAAACTGGGAAATGAACTTGACCAAAGCCACGTGGATGGTTAACATCCAAGGGTCCATCATTCGAACCGGTCCTGCACACTCTGAACCCCTGCACACAGTGGATGGGGTCAAAGTCCCTGTGGTACACATGAAAGGTATTTTAGGAAAGACTGTTTGGATTAATCACACCACAGGCAAAGGTAAACCAATCCGTTGGATTGGTTTCTTCAAGGACTTCGTTGCACTTGGTGGGAAATGCAGAAAGATGGGGAAACCCGTCGTGTACTGCAAGGAGACCTAAATTTTAGTGCGACCTGTATGTAAGGATTCATTCTGTATTATATATATATCTGCAGGAGGGTATTGGTTTGGGTATGATGTAGATGGTAATAGAATAAGGGGTGGATTATGTCCTGGGGTACAATGCAAAAATGTGTATTCTATCACCATCTGTTAAAATGTGGGAGGGGTGGTGATCCTTATCTCTGTGGGAGATATCCTCTGCTGATGTGCCATCTGATAAGATCGGGGGATGATCATCGTTACCTTTTCACAACCCATCCTTCCTCCAGAAGATATATTCTGTTAATGGGCCATTAAGTCCTATTGTGTGACTGATAAGATTACATCATCCCATTGGGAGATGCCCCAGCCAGGGGCAGGAGCCAAGCCTTTCCTACCTAGATAAAAAACTGGGGTTTGGGACCCGAGGGCAGACCTTTCTACTGGATCCCAGAGGAAAGTCGGAACTTTTCCACATCATCGCTGGATCTTCGGAGGAAAACTGCACCTTCTACAGGAGCACTGCTTCAACTGAACCACCTCTGTCAACCAGGAGGACTGCAGCCACCATTTATACGGACTGCTACCAACACCCTGACTGACAGGGTGTCAGGTTGTATTTCTGACTGTGTTGGTGGTTGTTTCTTTTATATTATTGCATGTATTTTATTTTTTCTCTTTTCTCCTATTAAATTTGTATTACTGACTTGGAGTCTCGCACTGGTTTTACTTTCAAACCAACACATCTTGTTATGGAAAACATCTGCTCAGTCACATAGTGGGCATGCACTACCTGCAGGTCACACAGCGTACACTGATGAAGACGACGAGCCTTCATCGGAAATAAGACCCTCAAAAGGATGAGAGATCCCCTAACCCATTAGTAGAGCATGCGCCATACAACATAGTGATGTAGATTTTAGGAATAGAAACTAGGAGGAGTTCTCTAGAAACTTCTGTAGCATATAGTATATAAATAGGATTTTTGGCCTTGATGCTTTGGTATGTGAGGAATGGCGAGCCACTCCCCATATCCCCGGTCGGTTTTGCTTATGCTTTATACGAACCTCAATTATACTAAATTATATTCTCAAATATATGCATTTTGATTGTATTCATCTCCAATACTTTAATTGTATCCATTTATAATTGTTACTATTAATTTAATTTAATCTCGTTGCTTGATAAACTGGAAAAATAGAACGTCATTCATAACATTATCAAACAAGTCAGAGCAAGAGAATGAGAAAATAATTCCTACGAAAACATCTTCCCCTCACCCTTCCCTCCTTCCCGGATTTCCTGTTATTCTCCATTCCCTCCCCTGTCCCCACACAGGGGATGGGGGTCACAGTCAGATCGTGTCACTGTTCCCGGTTCCTGTCTGCAGTACAGAGGTGGCTGCCCTGTCCCCAGGACTGTACCTTGGAAGGTTCAGACTTCTCGATCTGTCCACTCCATCTCCCCCTCCAATATGCACACACACACGCTTTTTTGGTTTTTTTTTTTTTTCTTTTTTTAGTAAAACAAAACAATATTCATAATTCTCTGAAGTCTTTGTTTTTCCCTAGTTCAAGAATTTAACACAGCCTTGGCTGAACAACAGTCCATGTCAATTAGCACCGTTTTCTAGAAGTGACAATCTCTTTCGTTCCTTCTTACCTACAAGTCCCTGGCCCTGTTTCCAAGCAGATTCCCAGGGTTTGTTTAAGTCACATTCACCCTGTTCCTTTCACCCGTCACTGCCGGAGCCCCCTCACCTGCTCACCCTCGCAGGTTCCTCCAAACGCGTGTCCCTGCCCGCGGGCTGGGCTGGGCTGAGCTGAGCTGGGCTGGGCTGGGCTGGGCTGGGCTGAGCTGGGCCGAGCTGAGCTGAGCTGGGCTGGGGGCAGCGAGCCCGGCAGAAACCAACACCCGCGGGACGCTTTGGTTCGTAGGGCCCGAAGGTCCGGGGTTCCTCCCTTTCCCCTGTTCCACTTGATTTAGGATTAATTTTTTGGAGGGGATAAAGGCGTGTTTTTTCTCCAGCACTGGGTGGGTTTTTCCCTTGCATGGAGCACTTGGGCCTTCCCCGGGTCCCTTCTGCCCTCTTGCAGAACCAGTGGCATTTTCCACCACGCACAGTTTGTAACCAAGAGGCGGCTGCAGCCGAGGAGGCTCCAAGCGCCTCCTTCCAGGCTGACTCTGCAGATGCCGAGGCTGCTCTGGGCTCTGCCAGGGCTCAGCTCTGGGCGAGGCTGGGCCTGCTCTCCCCTCGCATTGCTTGGAGCAGCTGAGTCACAGGGGGAGAAGGCAGGCACACAAGGGTGTTGAGGTTTTAAGAGAGTTTTTATTCAAAAAACTTCCATAACAAACAGTCCTAACGACCCTAACTAACTAGCAGTGCTAACTACCATACCTAACTAGTCCTAACTACTGTAACAAAAAGCTGTTCTCAAGTGCTTCATCTCCTCTG
Organism: Sturnus vulgaris; assembly: GCF_052056855.1. Lineage (NCBI taxonomy): Eukaryota > Metazoa > Chordata > Aves > Passeriformes > Sturnidae > Sturnus > Sturnus vulgaris. The sequence goes on from NW_028276063.1 coordinate 1,558,560, forward strand.
CTGCACCCGTGGTTGCTTTGCTGCAGCGATCAGAGGGCTCAGGCTGGAGAGAGGCTTGGCTGATGATAAAAATGGGTGCTGACCAAAGGATAAAAAAGAAAGAAATGGACCATTACTTTCCAGAGTCAAGTTCCTGGACGAAGGGGAATGGTTTGAAACTCCAGAGACGGAAGCAAGCTCAGATTAGGTCTAAGGAGGAATTTTTTTACCAGGGGAAACACTGACAGAGGGTGCCCGGAGATGTGGGAGGTGCCTCCTCCCTGGAAGCATCCAAGCTCAGGTCAGGCAGGGCTCTGAGCCACTTGAAGATGTCCCTGCTCGTTGTGGGTCAGCAGGTCCAGATGACCTCGAACGGACCCAGACAACCCCAACCAGGCGAGGATTCTGCTTGCTTTGCGTGTGAAAAGCAGCGAGGCTGGAGATTATCGGAGGGGGGCCCCCCAAGAAAACCCCTCCCTGGCGCTGCTGTTTCCCCTGCAGCCGCTTCGCGCTCACCTGCAGCAGCTCCTGGGCAGAGAAGCGCCGCTCGTCGTCCGAGTCCAGGCTGCACTCGAGGAAGTCCCGCAGCAGAGCCGACAGGCGCCGCGGCTCCTGCAGCTGCGGGGTCCCGTTCTGCCGGATCAGAGCCCGAGCCTGCAGGAAAAGCAAAGGCAGCGCTGTGCCAGCTTCCTTCACACCCACAGCTGCTCACATCGACCCCGGTAACTCAGCCCCAGCTCCGGGGGCAGTTTCCTCCCTGGCAGAGATGCTGCTCACGGCTCATTTTTCTATGCCAACCAATAACCCCAAACCCTGATGCAGCCACAGCCATTGCAACACCCAAATGATCTTGCTTGAGAGGCCATTTAGTTGTCTGACTTTGTTAGTAGGAACCTCCATCAGAAACAGCACATTTTGCTTCTCCAAATACGGACACCAGCTTTACAGGCCATTTTCAAGAGTCAGTGTGGTCTGCGTGTGTTATTTTAAATTGCATCAAACACATGTCTGCAGTGCCACTGACACTGAAGTAAATGAATTCCTGATGCCCCATCCCAGAAATTGCCAGGCAAGGAACAGGAGGTTGGGGTTGCTGAAAGCTCAGGATTGATGACAGAAAAGTAGCTTGGACTAGGAAGGAAATAGGTTGGACTACAGGGATGTTAAGCAATCATCTTCATGTTTTAGACAAGCTTCCCAGTGAGAAAAATCAGGGGGGAGTTCAACTTAAACCTCTCTTAAAAACCTCTTTTAGAAACTGCTTCAGAGAACTTGTTGGGTTTGGGGATGGGTTTTGGGGTTGGTTTGTGGTTTTTTTCCAAGATAACATTAGAGCTGATACACTGGCTTCACATTTTCAGGTCATCCTCACTGACAGAAGAGCTGCAACAATTTGAAACCCAAAGCAAATTGTTGCTGGAGACTGCAGAATATTCATCTGCGTTCAGGCTCGAGTCTTCTGGGAATTCCCTTCCCAATATGCAGAAACCTCCAGCAGCTCCTCCCAGTGCAGGGTCAGCCTGTGCTCACAGGCCTCTGCAAACACTGGAGAATTTGCCTCTTACCATAGCCCCTGTTTCCTTGAAGTAAGGAGGTTCTCCTTCCACCATCTCGATGGCCACAATGCCCAAGGACCAAATGTCCACCTTGGGGCCATAAGGAGACCTGGTCACAACTTCTGGGGCCATCCAGTGAGCAGTGCCCACCATGGAGCTGCACTGGTCCTGCTCAGGGCTGAGCTGAGCACAGAGGCCAAAATCAGCTGAGGACAGAAACAAACACTGTCAAAGACAGCTGCAATGAGGAAACCAAGCACAAAGATTCCCCACTCTCAAGGTGAGAATGCAGTAGTGAAGTCAGCTGGAAAAGTCCTCAGGGCTGTGGCCAAGGAATGATGGAACTGGACCCTTAAATAAACCCTCAGCGTTCATGCAGTGGCGTTTACTGATTCCCTTGCAGTTTAGATTCCAACTCCCGTCCCTCTGGAAGGGCCATGCCCAGAGCAAAGCCACTCCTGACACTCTGCTCCTCTCCTGAGCTCTCTGCACGGGGCAGCCGCTCTCAGCTGGCAGCAGGGGCCGGGCAGTGCCAGCAGCAGCACTTGTGGGGCTCTGACCATCCCTGGAAACAGCCTCACACTCACACCCCGGGAGCACCGTGCCTGGCCACGAACACCCACCCAGCTTGAGAGAGCCAGCCATTACCAGAAGGATGTTGGAGCTCTTCAGATCTCTGTGGATCACCCGGTTGGAATGGAGGAAATCCAGGCCCTGCAGACACTGAGAGACAAGAAGAAACACAAGAATAAAAATCAATTGTCACAACACATCACACAAGAAAGGACAGTTTGGAATTCTCCCAGCAGCAACTTTGCTGTGACAGGCCAGGAGACAGTCCAGGCAAATGGTTCAAGGCAAAGCTGAGAACAGCAAATCAAATCAAATCAAAGAAAGACAGAGAGAGTACCACAGCAGCAGGAAAGAGGACAAGAACAGAGTAGAAGTGTAGTGATACTGGCAGGCCACTGACTTCAGAGGCTCTTTCTTCTCCAATTCATAAAAACAACACAGAAACAAAGCCCTGAGCATGGAGCCCCTCCTGCTCTCACAGCCTGTTTGGAAGGACCATCGTGTCCAAGCCATGGGAAGCACAAGCAGGATCCCTCACCTCCCGACTGACAGCTGCCATCTCTCCTTCAGCCATGCGTGTCTGTCTGACAACGTCCTGCAAAGTTCCTCCATCCACGTATTCCATCACCAGCCAGAGATCTTCGTCAACAAGGAAGCTGGAAGAGGAAAACAACAGCATGGAGATGAATGTGCACTGCTCAATTCCCCCATGGAAAAGCCTCGAGTGGAGTTTTGTTTCCAGGTCACTTGTCAATGAGAACACAATCAGATGGAGAGACATTCCTGCACAGACCTTGGAATCTGCACAGTCTGAAGGAGAAGGAGACACCTGTGAGAAAAGAGATGCCTTAGATGGCAAGCAAGTGAGAAACACAGTTTAGCAACAGCCCAGATCAGTGTGGAACCACAACACTTGCCCCCAGCTGGTTCAGCATCTGAACTCATCAGTTCCACCATTCCCTCCAGAACAAGGCAATGCAACTTCCAGAGTTATCCAGGCAAGGAGGCCGTACAGCACTTGGGACAAAAGTTATCAACTCTTTGGAAAACCTTACACAAAGTCCCTTCAGAAACAGGCAAGGCCATTGAAAAATGGGCAAATGAGGCATTTCTGGAAACCTGGACTTCCTAGCATCTGCAGCAATGGAAAAGAGTTGGGAAGAAGAAGCCAAGGGAAATAATTTCTGCCATGGTTTTTCAGCACTTGTCATAAGGCACAGCAAAGGGGTTCAGCTTGAAGAAAAAAACCAAACAAAAGCATGGAGGGAGTGAACTGCCAGGCTGTTGTTGAAGATATGGCCAGGTCAGGCTTTTTCAGAAGAGGCTACTGACTACAAATGAAAGATTAACACAGGGCCCTTGCACAGGATAAGACCTGAAGCACTCACCTGTCCAAAAAGATGACAATGTTGGGGTGGTTCTTGCCTTTCAGGAGCAGGATCTCATTCACAGCTCGTTCCCTGTTCTGCTCTCTGAGACTCATTTTCTTTATGGCCACCTGAAGTGACATTGCAGACCTTTAGCTGGAGGGGTCTGTGGCAGGAGACCACAGCAAGCATGGAGTGAATCTTTTTGGAGCGACAGAGCCAGGCTGTGCCAAACTGCCTTGGCATGGGACACCAGAGCTCAGCAAGTGCCATTCCCACAGCCCATTTCTCTGCTGGCTGGGGGCTGCTTACAGGACACGTGGCCAGAGACATTTGGCCTTGTAAGCTCTGCAGAAATGGTCCCTCAGCTGTCAGCCTCAAAGCTCTAACGACATTTTCTGCACCTACAGAATCTGCATCTTCTCAAATGGCCTTAGTTTATCACCACTCCGGTGATGATCATCATCATCATCATCGTTATTATTTAAACACATTTTGCAAGCAGGAGGTAATTCTGATGCTGTGAAACAGAGCAAAACAGCCCAGAACCCTTTAGCAATTCTATGGGACTTGGTCATGATTTCAAATGCCACTGCTCTGTTTGGGATTGCACAATAAAGCAAACACAGACATCCATTGTCACAGGGTGTCACTGACACCAGACCCAGTTGTGTTTCAACTGCAGCGTTTAGGAGAGAGCTTTGCTCTGGACATCCATCTTCTCATTTCTCTCCCTCTCTCTCTGTGAACAGCTGCAGTAGGACTAAAACCCCAAACTGAGCCCAAGCAGGATCTCTCCCTAATTAGGCCTAATTAGGCCTTTGAAGATGAAAAGCAGGATGGAAAAACTGCTAAATAGTGTTCCTGTCCAAGGCTGGGATGAAGATAAATTGGGCCTCAGTCTCCACCTGCTGATGCATTCATGGTTTTAGATATGAAGACCAAGCCATGGTGTCCAGCTCTGACAGACACCACTGCCCTCCTTGCATTCCTCTGGGCACTTCAGAAGCACCAAGTCTGTCCCAGCTGTGTTCTGAAGGCTGACACTGCTCTGCCTTCAGAGGAGCAGCCTGTGCAGGAAAGCTCTGCTGGGCCCCCAAAGCTGCAGCCACAGCTCCCAGCAGAGGGGAAAGCCCTCGAGAGCTGCCAGACGTGCTGGACGTGGTGGCACTGACCTCTCCTCCAGTGGCCCTGTCGAGTCCTTTATAAACAGTTCCAAAAGCCCTGGAGACAAAACAGCAGAGAAGAAAGAAGCAGAGCTTTAGGCTCTGGGAGTGAAAGGCAGCCCAGACAGGAGATCTCTGCTGCCTGCAGCATTCACAAAACACCTGCGTGCATCGACCCTTCAAACAGCAGTGCAGCAGCCACCAGCCGTCTGCCATGCAAGGTGTGCAAGAGAAAACTGAGCCCAACACGAAGGAAAAGGGCTGGAGCGAATGTCCACACTGAATTCCTTTAGTTCAAAACCTGAGGTGGGAGTTGGTGTCTAAAGAAGTGGAAAAGAATGTATTTCATCCTTTTGCATTTCCTGCCTAAGACTTGCAGGATCCACAAGGGCCCTGCCATCAGGCAGGTGATGCATTTTCCCCTCGAGTGCAGCAGCTCTGTGTCTGTTACTGAATGCATGGAGTTTATTACCTGTGCTGAAAAAAGCACTTATTAGTTCTTCTTGAGAACTGTTTTCTGAGAGTCACCAGATGGTGAGTTGCTCTTTAGGGCAATCAAATTCCAGGCACAGAAGACCTTCCAGGTCCTGCTCCTTGCTGCAGGCAGGACACTGCCAGCCTCAGAGGCCTTTGACTGTGCCTTCTGACCACAGTTATCAATTCTGATCAAAACTGAGAGACAGCAGGATCATACCCCAGTGTCGGAGGGTGTTTGGAGCTCTCCTGACTCCAGCAAAATACCTGGGCCCTGCTTGTGCAGAAGGAACTGCCATGCACTTACCCTTGGCCAATCTGCTCCAGTCCCAGGTATTTCTCAGCAGGCTCCCCCACGCTCACGATGTTCCCTGAAAGAAACCACGTGGAAGATGCTCCCTCCCAGATGGAGACCCCGCCTTGCAGCAGAGCCAGAATGCAGCCCCACTCCCTGGGGCCATGAGCCCATTGGTGTCAGCTGGGGAAGGACAATGAATGACTCGGTGACATTCAGCTGCAGAGCAGCACTGGGTGCAGCTCATGCTGAGACACACACACAGCACCCTGCTCTGGCACACAGGAACAGAACAGACGTACTCAGCTGCATCAGGCACCGCTCCCCTGTCCCCTCTGGCTGCAGGGCTGTGCTGCTGTCAGAATGTTCAGCCCAGGATCCCACAGCGGAGGGAGGTTCAGTGTGCTCTTCCCAAGCAGAAGGAGGTTCCTCGTCCTCTTCCCAAAATGCTGCAAGTTCTCCATCCTCTTCCCAAGCAGAGGCAGGTTCTCCATCATCTTTCCAAGCCGCGAGACGTTCACCATCCACATCCCGTGCTGGGATATGTTCACCCTCCTCTTCCCGAGCCACAGGATGTCCTCTGTCCTCATCCCACACCGGGAGATGTCCGTCGCCCTCATCCCACGCCATGGGAGCTTTTCTATCCTTGTCCCATGCCAGGGGATATCCACCATCCTCCTCCCATGCCGGGAGATGTCCACTGTCCTTGTCCCACACTGCGGGAGCCTTGCTGTTGTATTCCCAAACCACGGGGTGTTCACCATCGTCCCCCAGAACAGCGGGAATCTCACTGCTGTCTTCTTCCTCTTTGGAAGCAGAGGGAGCCAGAGGAGGTGCTGATGCAGCTTTGGTGCCCTGAGGACAGACAGTAGCGTGAGGGACAGGAAGTTCGATCTCAGTTGTCACCTTATTTATCCTCAGCTACACATCCAGCTGCACAAAGCACAAACAGAGTTCAGAGTTGTACAAACTAACAATGGGCTAAAAGTGACATTGCCACTTATTGTTGGGAATTCGGTATTTCACCATGGCTAAGGCAAATCCTCTGCCTGCAAAACCAGACCTGCAGCTCTTCTAAAACTCTTCAGCAGAAAAGGAGAAAACTGCCAGGGATCCCTTTGCTGCTGCTGCTGCTGCAAAGACCCTGACAGGGACTTTCCTTCGGCCTCCCAGGATGGCACTCGGCTGCCACACACAGAGCTCACAATTTGCTGCACAATTCTGAACACCAGAGGTTTCTTCCCACTCACCGAAGGAGGAGCTGCTTGGGATCCACGCATGAGGTGCCCTGAAATGGGAGAGGGAACATGAACCAGATGCTGGTAGGAAAAAAATTGCCCGTGGTGGGAAATGCCACAGAGCAAGGTAACCCCAAGAGAACATTTTGCTTTCACAGCATCCCTCCAGGAGCCACAGTCCCTTCACAGAGCAAGCAAGAGAACAGCACAAAATCCTGGGCTGTGTCAGTTCTTGGCTGGACCAGCAAACAAAGGGAGTTCCAGGCTCCACTGCCACAGACGCCCTGCTCGAGGGAACAGAACCCCCCCAGGCCTCATTGCAAACACCTCGCTGGCTGCAGACACCCCCTTTTTGAGCTGCAGCTGCTGGCAGGAGCTCTCCCAAACCAACGGTGTCTTCATGGCAATTTGGTTACAAAGTCAACTCAAAGGTCCAGAGGAAGAACAGAAAGCACACAGCAAGCCCAAAGCCACAGATGCTGCACCGAGAGAAAACCTCAACTTACTTGCCAAGTGGGTTAAAAAATACCCCGAATAAGCCACAGAGTACAGAGTGCAAACTGCAGCAACCACTTGCTGGATCATTGTGGCTGCGCTGCACACGTCTGCAGGCTGCACCCCTGCAGGCACACACGGACACGGGTCAGGGCTGGGCTGGCTGCCGAGAATGCCTCGGGCAGGAGGATCCTCCGGCAGTCAGCAGGCACCCAGAGCCTCTGGGCACTGAGGCCTCTGTGTCCCACAGCAACGGGAGCACCGCTGGGATGTGGCAACGCTCCTGTGACATCACAGCAGCAGCTCACGAAAAGAACGCTTGGAAGGTTCTCTGTGTCACTGTGATAGGTTGACTTAGGAAGAAGAAACTCAGAAGAGGTTCCTCCTAAGGGAATTTTTTCTGTGGGGGTTGGGATACCTGCAACAGCCAATTAGAGAAAGTTAGTTCGCTCCGGGAACACACATTTTGAAGGAGGTAATCCAGAACTGAGTCTCTTTGTCTTTCCGGTGGCTGAGCAGGTAACACCAACCCGAGCTTCCCCCTCCCCCATGCGGGGGGGAGGCTCGGGAGGCCGCTTGGGCCCCGTTTGCCAACGAGGGGGACCCGATGGCCAGGGGGAGAAAATGTTTTGTGATAAGACCTTCACAGCTTCCTCCTCCACGGGCCTGCGGCTCTGGCGTGGGGGGGAGGCCGACTCTTGCTGCTGCCGGATGGGCCGGGCCTGCCCGGGTGGCCATGAGCAGTGTGGGGCTGCAGCCCAGCCCCAGAAAGGCTGATTGACACCTCAGCTGCCCCCCCAGCACGGCCTGAGCCTGGCCCAACTTTAGTAGTTGTGTTAAACTTTAACTCTTTAGTGTTCAGATAAGGTTTGCAAAGCCTTCAGCCTTTCCTTTGAATTTGAAAGGGAATAAGAAGATTTCTGAAGTCAGTGATGTAAGAGCTAAGTTTTTAAGATGGAAGGAGAATGAGAAGATGCTGAAATGTCTGAAAATATTTTTGTAAAATTGTAGGGATGAACTGATGTACTGAATATTCCTATAAACCATGGAAAGAGACATGGGGGGATGGAAATGTTCCATTTAATAGATGATTTGACCAAAGAGCACCTGTGCTGAGAATTTCTGCCCTGAGAAAAGAAGGGGATTTCGGTTTTCTGAAGATAAAGCCTGAGCAGAGAGAAAGGAGACAGAGAGAATCTTTGCTGTCGAACATTTCATTCTTAAAAGTAATACCCCATGAGACAAACATGGCCCACATCTACAGCTTTGGGACGGCTGTAGAGTTGGGAGGAGCATCACGGTTGCAGGTTCTCGGGCGGATGCAAATCGTGAAAGATAAAACCACAAGAGAACTGTCTCTTTCCTTCCTCTGGGAAAAATCCCTACAACTTCAACAAGAAGAGGCTTCTCTCTCCAGAAGTGATCTGAGAAAGACTAAATTGGGCACTGACCGAAGTATTTGCTATATGTTTGTTTTGTTGTTATGAAGCTTGGGAGAGGGCGGGAAGGAGTGATCTGAAAAAATCTTATTCTGAATTTTTTTTCCTTTCTCTTTGTTTATGTAGTTAATAAATTTTCTTTTATACTCTCTCAAGTTTTAGGCCTGCCTTGCTCTTTTGCTGCTGGTTCTGTCTCACAACAGGAAAAATAAGTTTATTTAAATTGGCAACTCAAAACGAAGACAATGACAAAGAGAGAAAAATAGAAATGGAATCGAGGTGGGAGGAGGGAAAGAGAGTGACAGAGACAGATTAAGTAGAAAACCTCACAACTCTGTGGATCCCAGTGGCTTCCTATGGATGCTCTACATCTCTGTCTTCTTGGTGCTCAGGGTCCCCCACAAACACGGAGTTCAGGGGGTCCATACACACTGGGGGCAGGTGGGAAGGCCCAGGTTCCTCCCCTGGCAGGGACAAGTCTGACACAGGCTCTGGCAGCAGCCTCTGGCTCTGCTGCATCCCTTTGCATCAGGAGCAGTGCTCTGCTGCAAGGCCTCAGCAGTGAGTCTGGGCAGCGCTTTGGGGCTCTTGGATGGATTCTGGCCCCTCCTCAGCTGCCCCTCACGGCAATGTGCCGTGGATGTGGCCTTCCCGGGCTGGGCATTTTCCAGCGGAGCCAGTTTGTGTGAGGGAGGATGGGTGTTGAGTGCCTGTGAGCAGAGGTTCCCCCACAGCCCCAGAACTCTCGTCCTCCCTGGCTGGCTGTGGGCAGTGTGTGCAAACGTGGCCTCAGCAGATGAGCCTGTGGGCTACGGCCTCCCCCAGCCCCAGCCTGGCCCAAGCTGATTTTCAGGACAGCTGCTGGCTTTGCCTTTCTTTGGATACATTCTCCTGCCTCAGTCTCGTGTCCTTGTCCCTAGACCAGAGGCAATTGATCAATGGTGTCACCTTGATGGTACCTCAGGTGCTGTCAGGCCGCTCAAGTCCCAGGCCAAAGCTGCAGTCAGGTGAAGGAGGGCTGGGCTGGGGTGGTCTCAGCCTCTTTATTCAGTTTCGCCATAATGTGCAAATCTCCTTCCTGGCAGCGTTTAAGCCATTGCCCATAACATTTCAGTGTGTGACAGCGCTGCTGTGCCCAGAGCCCTGTGAGGCCCAGTGGCCCAGGACAGACCCCCCGAGCCCCACAGTGCCAGGCCTGGCTTTGCAGGCTGGGCTGTGCGGGGCCAGAGGAATTGGCCGGATGGACGCAGGCAGGGAGTTGTGGTCAGCGGCTCCATGGGCGGCTGCAGGCCGGGGATGAGGGGTGTCCCTCAGGGAGGGCTCTGCCTCGGCCCCGGGGGGGCTCAATGCGAGGGCGAGGGGCTGGGGGGGCCATGGGGGCGTTCGATCAATGGGGAGGGCCCGGGGAGTGCTGAGAAGGGGGTGGTGAGTGGGGGGGAGGGAGGGGTCCCATGGATTTGGGGGGGTCTTGATGAGTGTGGGGGGAGTCCCATGGATTTTGGGGTCCTGGTGACGGGGGGAGCGGTGAGTGGGGGTGTCCCATGGATGGGGGAGGGGCTGTGAGTGAGGGGGGGTCCCAGCGCTTTGGGGGGGTCGGTGAACGGGGGCGCAGTGAATAGGGGGAGCCCCGGTAAATTGGGAGGGTCCCTGGTGATAACCGGAGAAGGGGGGGGAAAGAGCGAGCCCCAAGGGACTCCCCCCGGTGCTGGGGACACCCCGGTGCCCCCCCAGCTCACGCCCCCCCCCATTCCCGCTCCTGTTCCCGAGGGAAGTCAAAGGAGAGGGGAGGGGCGGAATCCCCGGGATGGGCAGGGGGGGCACAAAGGGGGGTCCGGGCCCTGTGCACCGGAGGGTGGTCGGTACACGAGGGGGGGGGTCCAGTCCCGGTGCCCGAGGGGGCGTCCCGGTGCCCGGTGATTGGTGAGGGGCTGTCCGGTGATTCCTGGGGAGGTCTCCGGTGGTCCTGGTGCATGACGGGGGGGTCCCGGTGACTCATGGAGGGGTCTCCGGTGATCTCGGTGCCCGAGGTGGCGATGTTTGAGGGGGGGTCCGGCGGTCCCGGTGCACGATGAGGGGGTGTCACTGCTCGATGGGGGGGGGTGTCCCGGTGCACGGTGACGGTGCTGATTGATGGGGGAGGTCCTCTGGTGGTCCCGGTGCCCGGTGATTGATGGAGGGGGTCTCCGGCGATTCCTCGGGAAAGGGGGGGCGGTCCGGTGATGCCGGTGCACGAGGAGGGGAGAGAGGAAACTCGAGGGTCCTGAGGGGGTCCCGGTGCACGAGGACGGTTAAATTCGGGGGTCCTGGTGCTCGGAGGGGGGGTTGGTTCCTGGTGTGTGACACACAGAGAGACCCCGGTCACATTGGGGACCCTGGCACGGGGCTGGTGACACTCAGGGAATCCGGGTGGCACAAGAAGCTGGGGACACCTGGTGACACAGGGCTCTCGGTGTGACTCTCGCGGGGCTCTCAGTGACACGAAGAGCCCCAAATTCCTCTGGGTGACAGAAAGAGCTCCCCAAACTGGTCTGGGTGACACGAGGAGATGGTGGCACGAGAGGAGCCCTTTGCACGAGGATCCGTCGCACGAGGACCCCAAAAATTCCTCGAGCGAACCCCCCCGAAATCCTCGCGCGGGACCCCCCACTCAGCGCGAGCCCAACCCCCCCCTCCCCTCCTGCTCCTCACCCCGGGGGTCTCCGGGTGATCCCGCCCCAGGTCCTCCCCTTTCCCCCTTTTCCCCTTAGGGATGGGAAGGTCGGAGGGACTGAAGGGGGGGTGCAGGTGCGGGTTTTTTCCGGGGGGGTCCCGGCGGCCCCCGGGACGGGGTCAGTGCTCAGCAGCGGGGCCGCGCCGCTCGCACCCGTTGGCCGAGATCGGGGGAGGCGGGGGCGGCCCGGGGACCCCCCTGGGCCCCCAAATCACACCCGGGTCTGCTGCTTTATTCCTGTGCTCCCAGCGCTGATTTTTCTCTTTATTCAGTCTTTTGGTGTATTTTTTTTTGCTAAGATTTAATAAACCTTTAAAATTTTATAAAGTGAGCGTCGTTTCTCCAACCCTGCACTGCCGGGGTAGGAGGTACAGTTGGAAGGAGGGAGGCGAGTGGAAAGCTGGTTTGAAGGGTCTTCATTTACTTCTCATTATCCTGCTCTGAGTTTTTGGAGTTTTCTGCCAGCAATCTCTCCCCTCTCCCACTCATCCACAGGGGTTTGGGGCAGTTTTCCCTTTTTGGGGGAAATTAAAGCCAAGCACAGACGCTCCTAATTAGGGGTAGCGGCAGTGCGGCTCCAGGGCTGCGCGCTGAGCCGGAGGCAGCGAACACGCGGGGCTGGGAAAGGCGTGCCGGGAGCTGCGGAGAACTTTGTTTGTGTTTCCAGGCCAATGGCGGCTCGGGCCCGGGCCCGTTCCAGGGCTGTTCCTCATCTCCGCCTTTGCCCTCCCACAGCCCGGGGGGCCCTGAGAGCGCGGGCCGAGGCTGGGCCGTGTGCAGAGCCCGCCCCTCGCTGCCATTGGCTGATTGTGCCAATGTCACTCCTGGTTGTCGCGCGCTGATTGGGCAGAGCAGCAAAGGCGCCATTGTGGCAGCGTCTGTGCGGGCCCGGCAGCGGCGGCAGCGGCCGGAGCCCGGGGAGGCGGCGGCGGAGCTCGGAGGCGGCCCCAGCGCAGGTGGGAGCCGCGCTCGGTTGTGCGGGGGCTCGGGGCTCGCTGCGGGCCGAGGGGGCGGCAGGGGGCTCTGGCGGGTTGGTTGTGCCGGTGCGGGCCCGTGTTGGCGCTGGGCTGAGGGCGCTGCGGGAGCGGCTGCCCGCGGTCTCCTTCCCGCTGGGGCCTCGGCAGGAGCCGGTGCCGGAGCAGCGCTGGCTCGTCCCGGTTGCTGTGGGTGGCACAGAGGTGTCTGCCCTGTGCTCGGGGCTGTGCGGGAAAATTCCCGTGGCCAGAGGTTTGTGTGCCCAAAGGAGACAGAGGAGTCCTGTAAAAGTGACTTTCTTCGTGAACAAAGAGAGAGGCCATGCGGCATTTGCCATGCGGTCTCTAAAGCGCCGCCTCCTTTTTATCCTCATTTTCCCGTCTGCATCTCCCTCTCCCATTCCCCTCTGGCTGACGCTTTTGGAAGGTTCAGACTTCCTGATCCACCTACTGCATGTCCTCGTTAATATGCACCCCCACTACGATATTAATCTTACTGCTTTCAATCCCTCCTTTTCTCATTTTCTCAAGATTAGCGCTAACAAACTTTTAATTTCCATCGACTCAATCTCTTTTCCTGTGTCCTCATTGGCGCAAGGTATCGTGCATGGTAAAAAGCTGAGAGTTGCTGCAGCATGTCAGAGGAGGAGCAGCATTCGTTTAAGCCATGATCTGCCAGGGAACCACGGAAACGTGTCCCATTCCAATCCTTTCCCTGTTTGGACTGGTACATGAGCTAATTTCTTATTTCCTTTGTCATCTGTTTCACCACTTTTCGGTTATCATCTAGTCGCTAACAGCAATTTGAGTAATTAATTTTCCACAAAGTCCGGCTCCCTCTTTTAATAGATAATCTGATCCCATCCCATGGTGAAATGTCTTGTTCCTAATGTCAGTGGATTGGTCGGCAGGAACGTCAGGAGCTGGAGTTGTCTGGTTGGTTATTATTTCAAGGACAGTTTTTAACCTAATTATGCCACTCAAATTATGGATGGATTCTCTATATCGTGATATGAATTCGTTAGGGTTTCCAAGATCTACTCCATGGTGTTGTAGGATTTGTTCTGGTGTCTCTTCATCTTTTTCCTATTTTTGGGTGCTCCCTCCAGCCGGGGAAGACTCAGTTGACCACTTTTTTCTAATTAAATCATCAAATACTTGGATTCCAAACTGATTTCTCTGGGCAAGCAAACACTGTTCTGATATATCCTATATAACCTAGACAGTGACAGCACATGTTGGAATGAGGAGAGGGATGATTTCCCCCCTGCTTTTTTTCATGAAGTTTTCCCAACATTCTGCGTTTGCTGTTTCCCTTTGCAGCTTAACCAATTTCTGTTGCAGTCAGATATCCTCACTATGGGCTCTGCCTTTAGTTGTGCAAATTCCATCTGTGCAAGCAGGCAGAGCTTGGGGTGAAGGACAGAGGAAATCAGCGAAATTCCTCCCCCAGGCAACAAGACCCTGGTACATTGTGCACACATTGCCCTAGCAGTGTTAATTTGCATTTCTAAAGCTCCTGTCCTGGCTCTGCCTGGAACCCATGCTTCTGTTACAGAGCAGCCCTTAGGTGATGCACAGGTGCACCCCCACAATCTGCTTTTTTTTTCTCTCTTTTTTTTACGATTTTGTATTCGCTGTTTATGCGTTAAAGCCTCACCATTAATACTCTCCTAGTTTTTCAAAATGCAACATAAAGGTGAGCATCGAAAAACCCTTTCTGAAATTCTGCCATCATTAAGAGCCACCCAGAGATATGTACAAAATATTCCAATGCAATCAAGTTTTTTCTAGCTCTTCTCCTAAGAGTAAAAATTGATTGTCACACCTCTAGTCCAAACCTAACTAACAATATAAAAGTAGGATTGTTATGCAGAATTTTTCTAATGGTGCAATCTTGTTACTGACAATGCAGGGAAAATCAAAAACTCTCCAACAATACCTTTAGTGTTAGAGAGTCAAGGCATTACTTGATTGTGGTCAGGGTGTGCAGCAGAAATAATTTCATCCACACATAGCCCAGGTGTGCAGAGAAATTCATTCCATGAGATGTGAATTTTGCTCGATTTTCCCTAAACTTTTTACAGTTTAAACTCATAGAAATAAATTGGTTTAGTGTTCATTGTTTCAAAGTTGTGTAGTTCTTAGTGTTTGGTTTCCTATTGCACACGGATTTCTCCTCTTCTGATGTTAATTAGATCCACATTCCTGGATTTCCTTCTCTCTTTTCCAGACCAGGTGTCTCCATCTGGGCCAGGGGCAGTGTCTGGGGTGGGTGTTCCTTGATGTTTGCTGATGTTTCCTTGATGTTGTGTTGAATGTCGTTCTCTTTGTGGGTATCTTTTGGGCTATTCCCAGGTTGTTGCAGTGGTTATTTCTGTTGAGTGGTCTAAAATTCCTTTTAAAAAAAGCTTTTAGAATCTCTTTCCTGGGACAAATATAGAGCAAGCTTGACTAGTAAAATGAAATGTAAAAAAAATTAAATTTGGTATACTTTCCAGCAATGGAATCGCAGGCAGCCCAGTGTGTGAGTGTAATTGAGAGGCAGAGTCCTGGGTGGATGTTGTGAACAGCAAAGTGCCAAGGCAGGCTCTGTGCCAGCCCAGCTTCCTGTGGCAGAGATTTCACAAGAGACAGGATTCTGGCCACAGACTGCATGAAATATACATCCCTTATCTCCAGCCCGCACTAGGTGGAGAATTACCAGGGTAAGGAATTGCAAAGATCAATTCCAAGGGAGAGAATTGAATATCTGCCCTGGCTCTGGCCAAAGGTTATAATGGCCGGATGCTTGGCCTTCAGCCAAGGGCACACACTGACTCAGAAAACACTTCCTAAATGCAGCAACATGTTGCATATTCGTAGCCCTTCATGCATTATTCAGAATCATTCTCCTTGACCTGTAAATAATTCTTTTTCCTTCTCTGGTGTTCCATAATCCAGGACTGTGAATAATTTTCTGATTATCTTTTTTAGGATTCTCTGAGTTATTTACATGAACAAAAGCTTTTTACATCAAAATATTATAGTCCAAAGAATTATATTTATCACTACTACTTATAAGTTCTGTTAATCACAGAACTAAAACTATATTCACGCAGCAAAGTTTTTCAACATAGAATATTCATTTTAATATTTACAAAAAGTCAGTAATGTAATATAATACGTACTTAAAACACACATGCAATTCAAATTTCTCTTCTGAGACTTGAAGTGCCATAGCTAGGTCACCAGTTGTTTTGTTATTTTTCATTTTCTCAGCTTTTGTTTCTTTTCTCTTGTCCATACCACAACATTGAAGCTATTGGGGTTTAAAAAGTCATACAATATTCTGGCTAGAACCGGGAATCCTCAATCCAGGTCCTGCAATTTCCTATTAATCCTCAGAATTCTTGCACCTCCTTTTCAGTCCTGGATTACTTCTGAGATTCCCCAGATCCTCTCTGGGTCAATACACCACAAACCTTCATTCAAAATACATCCTGAATATTTAACACTATTCTCCATCATTTCCTCTTTTATTTCAAATACTCAAAAATTATTTTTAGCCTGAACATTCAGCCATTTCACAGAGGCTTCTTCTGCCACTTCTTGTCCTCCTGATTGCAGTAAATCATCCACATCCTGCATTGACCCAATCCCTGGGGTTGGGGTAAATTCTTGTGATATTTTCTGCAAGGCTTGCCCCATTAATGCTGGTGCTTCCGTGCATCCCTTTAGAAGGACCATCCATGTCTTTCCCATTTTCCCTTCTACCTCTTGTTCCCACTCAAAGGCAAAATCCAGTTTACCATCCTGTGTGAGTGGGCATCCCCAGAAAGCATCTTTGCCATCAAGGACTGAATGGTGGCAGTGTGAGGAGGGCACCTGGTTCAGGATGGTGTAAGGATGTGAGAGCCCCTGGGTGCTGGGGCCCCCTTGGGCCCTGGGGTTCATCCCTCAGGGGCTGTAGAAACTCTGCCATGGCCTTTGCCTTCCCCTTGGCCTTTTCCTCATCCCTTCTTGCATTCCCCTGCTGTGCCTTTGTGACCAACTGCTCCAGGGGCTTCTTCTGCCCCTCCTGCAGCCCCCTCAGTGCCTGGGGGTGCTCATCCTCTGACAGCTGCTGAGCTTTCTGCTAAATCATTCCTTTCTGCAGTGACCCAGAGAAAGTCCTTAAAAGCTAATCTGGATGCTTGCCCGTCCAATGCCCATTTCGCAGCTGTTCCTTCGTGCTGCTCCTTGTGCTGTGGCTGCCGTGGCCAGCCCGTATCCCAGAGCCGGTGCCTGTCCTGCCGCAGTGTCCAAACGCGGCCCCCCCGGCGGGCAGGGCCGGCAGCTCCACGGGGCCGGGCAGCGGCCGGGGCGTCCCGCAGCCTCCTGGGGGCCGGGGGCCACTGCCGGGCCTGCAATTGCCGGGGGGTGCTGGGCTCAGGCAGCGCCCGGCGCTGAGCCCCGGCTGCCCCACAGCCCCGGCCCGGCCCCGCAGCTCCCCACAGGCCCCCAGCCCGTGCTCCCGGTGCCGCCCCTCTGCGCCCGCTCCTGCCGCTGCCAGCACAGAGAAACCCCCTGCAATCCTGACCTCCTTGTGTGCCTGTCCTGGCAACCGCGGATACAAAGGATCTGCAGCAGCTGGCAACTTCTGAGGATAAGAGCCTACTGAAAAACATCCTCAGAATTTTTCTCTTCCTCCTCTTTTCCATCACCCTTTTTCTTCCCACAGAGATTCCTCCTGCTGCTTCTTTCCTGAACCATATTCCTGCACACTCCCCTTCACCCAATCCCTTCCCAGCACACCAACACCATCCATCCCTTGCTGTCTAACTCTCTTCTGGACTTCCCTTATTGCCCCTCTGGGTGTCCATATCCTTGATTACCTCTGGAATAATGTACAAACTACCTCAACATGCTCCCAAGGGACCCTTCAGAGATATTTTGGGATCATCATCTCTTTTGCTGGGATCCCTTCGTGGCTTTCCCTTTTTACCCTCCATGGGTGCCCTGCCATGTTTAGTCCCCGAAGATGCCACTGTAGTCCCTGCTGAGATTTTCAGTGCTGTCTGGCTGCCGACTCTTCCCAGCCCCCCTGATCTGTCACTCGTCTGTCTCCGGGTCCCAGCGCCCCCCGGCAGGGGAATTTGGGGAGGTGGGAGCGGGGAGCGCCAAGGCCGGGCCCCCCCGCGCTGTGGTGGCGGCAGCGGCTGCAGTGGGGAGCGAGTGCGGGCGGGAGCGGCCGAGAGCCCAGCGCTGCCCCAGCCCGAGCTGCCCCAGCTCCATCGCTGCCCCTGCGCTGGGATGCTGTGGGTTTGGGGGGAAGAGGGAGCCGGCAGTGGGTGCTGGGCCTGGGGGCAGCAGGAGAAGGGAAGGAGAAGCAGGGTTGAAGAACAAAATGGTCAAAGGATGCACGTGGGAGGAGCAGGTGGGATTGTGCAGGAGAAAGAAGAGTAATGGAGGATGAGGAGTGTGAGGAAGAGTAGGGACACCGCAAGAGGGTCAGAAATGGGAAGCAGCACAATGTTCCACTCCTCCCTGTATCTGCAGCCTCTGCCCCAGCCCCAGGAGCGTTGCTCCCCCCACATGCAGCAGGTGACTGAAGAGGACCATCCATGATTTTCACAGGGGTGAATCTTGGTGTTTGTGAGCTTTATTGGGCTAAATGTTGGTGCTTTGGTTTTTTGCAGCGGCTGAATCTTTATATTTTGGAAGGGATTTGGGCTGAAACTTGCTTTTTGGGGAGTTTTTGATCTATGTCTTGATGTTTGGATAATTTTTGTGCTGAATCGTTGTGTTTTGGAGGTTCTTAGAGACGCAAGATGCCCAATGACTTCCTGAATTGCACTTTGGAAGGAGAAACCCCCAGCCCAAGGTGCTCTCTTGTGTTTTCCCCCAAACCAGGATTTGTCATTCCAAAGGCGTCGGTGGATGGAGGAGGAGGAAATACCCCAGAGATCCCACAGGAAGAGGGGCTGCAAACCCAGCCCAGGGATCTGCGAGGAGGAAAGACCCTCCCTGAGCCGGGAAGGCGGCCGGAGATCCAGGCAGAGCTCAGAGCTGGTGGAGAAGCCTCCTGGAGGGGAGAAGCCCCACAAGTGCTTGGAATGTGGGAAGGGTTTCAGCTACAGCTCCAAGCTGATCCAACACCAGATGATCCACACTGGGGAGAAGCCCTATGAGTGTGGGAAATGCAGGAAGAGCTTCAGGACTATTTCTTATCTGATGCAGCACCAGGTGATCCACACAGGGGAACGGCCCTACACCTGCTTGGAATGTGGGAAGAGTTTTGCGTGGAGCACTGCCCTGAGAAGCCACCAGCGCATCCACACTGGGGAGAGGCCCTACAAGTGTCCTGAGTGTGGGAAGAGGTTTCAGACCAGCTCCAGTCTCCTCCTACATGAGCGGATTCACACAGAGGAGAGGCCCTTCCGCTGCCCCGACTGCGGGAAGGGATTCAATCTCAACTCCACCCTCACTGTCCACCGGCGCATCCACACTGGGGAGAGGCCCTACGAGTGTCCTGAGTGTGGGAAGAGCTTCTCACAGAGCTCTCACTTGACCCGACACCAACGGAGGCACCGCTAAGGGAAGCCCTGTGAGTGCCCCGAGTGTGGGAAGAGCTTCGTGCTCTGCTCCAGCTCCATCCCCCGTGGGAGGATCGGTGTTGGATGATCCCCAGTGACCCCCGTTGGGCAGAGCCCTGGTGATCTTTGGTCCTGGTTATCCCCGTTGGGTGGGGGGAAGGGGTTGGAGAGATTTCTTTCCCTTCTCCTTGTGCTGCTGTGATGTGGTTGATAATAAATTCCCTCGCTGTGCCCCGGCTGGCTCTGTTGTTCCCGTGCCGGTGCTCGGGGCGGGATCTCTCCTGTTCCTTCTGTCAACTGCCAGGCCTCTCCTCAGCCAATCAGAGAATGCGATGAAGAAGATTCAGCCAATCAGAGAGAGCAGCTGTGATGACTCACCGGTTGCCGGGCAGACCCGCAGCACCCAGTGTTCCCCACCTGGACCCGCCCTCCCCGCCCAGTCACGATCCCCCCGCGGGGTCCCCCCAGTTCCTCCCCAGTCCCGCCCCACAATAAACGGGACCGGGGCGAACTGGGCAGCTTTATTGGGAGCACTGGGAGCAGCTGTGCTGGGGGGTCACACGGTGCCTCCAAAATCAGCGGGTGGATGGATCTGGGGGTCCCAGCTGGTGGAAGGCCACTGCTGCTGGCTCAGGAGCTCTGTGGGCAGAGAAGAGTGGGTGACCCTGGGTGGGGGCCCCAGGGGGAGCACACACGCTCCAGGATAGGGGGCATATGACTCCCTAGGACCCCCCTCACCTTCTTTCGCAGGTAGAGCCGAGCCCCTGGGCCAGGAAGCCGAAGCAAAACACGGAACCCTCGATCCCCATTGTCACCTTGCTGCTGGCGGAGTCCGGCGGCATCTCTGGGTGTCCAAAGGGGTCAGGACCCCCAAAACCTCTCAGACACCCCAAGCCCCTACAAGCACCTTCCCAATCGTCCCCAGCCCACACAGGGCCCCCTGAAACCTCCTCCTAAACTCTTCCCAGCCACCCCAGGACCCACCAAAGCACCTCCTGTCCCTTTCAGGATCCCACAGCCCCCTCCCAATTGCCCCCCACTGCCCAAGAACCCCCAAACCCTCTCCCAGTCCCACCAGGATTCACCTACACCATCCCAGTCTCTTCCCATCACAACCAGCCTCATTCCAACTGCTTTCCAATTCCTGATCATTTTCCATCCCCTCCAGACTCCCTCAAATTCCTCCCAGTAACACCCAGTACCCCCAAACTCCCTCCCAGTGCCCACCAGGACCCCTACAACCCCATCCCGCCCTCCCCAGCATTCTTCAAACTCCTTCTCAGACCTTCTAAACCCCTGAGCCGTACTCCCAATTTCAAGTAGACTCTCTGAAACTCTCCCCCAGTTACTCCCAGCACACCCTAATCCGTCTTCCAGCTCTCCCGGTTCCTCTCCCACTCCCCCCACACTGTGGGGTCCGGGCCGTGCCCCAGTGCCGGCTCAGGGGGTGCTCCAGGCTGACGTCTCCACCTGGAGCTGGAGCTGACCCCGTGCCAGGAGGGGTTTCCAGCAGCACCAGGAGCTGGTAGAAATCCAGTCCCCATTGGGGACCAGGTCAGTGGCCACCACGTGTCCCGAGAGCTCCTGCTGGCCCTGGAACCAGCTCAGCTGGATGTCGGCAGGGTAGAAATCCCTGAGGGAGCAGAGCAGGCAGCCGGGGCCGGGCTGGGAGCTCGAGGGCCGCAGTGAGATGGGGACACTGGGGGGCGCTGGGAGAGAGTGGGGACACACTGGGATCAGCTTGGGGGAACTGGGATATGTGAAGGAGGGCTGGTGTGGTACTTTGAAAGACTGGGAATAAAATTGGAGAGAGTGGAGTGGATTGGAATAATGGGAGAGAGGGTAGCGGTCTGGAATTGGACTGAAAAGGACTTGGAACAGACTGGAAGTGCCTGGGAAGGCACTGGGAGAGACGGTGGAGGTCCCGGATTGGAATTAGAAACACTGGGAGTGGACAGGGAATGGAATGGCTGTGGACTGAGAGGAATTTGGAGGGACTCTGGTGACACTCGGAAGGACCATGAGGACGCCGGGACAGACTGGGATGGACTGGGAGAGACTGGGATGGACTGGGAGAGCCACTGGAGTCACTTGGGGGGTGAGGGGCAGGAGGCCCCGGGGATGGGCACAAGAAGGGCTGACGTGTCTCGGGTGATTCCCAGGGAGGTTTTGGGGGGCTCCAGGGTCATTCCCAGGGCAGAGCCCGAGGGGACACGCTGTGCCCCACGCTCACCTCTGCGCTCCACGAGGAACGGGCTGGACAACTCGTAGTTGTGCCGGCAGTGCCTGTCCACCGCAGCCCGTCTGTACTCCATCCATTGCGGGTCGCTGTTCCAGTGCCTGGCAGCCTTGTCCCCAAAGGAGGTGTCCCCACGTGCAGCCCCACATCGCTGCCCAAGTGCAGGAACTGCTCCCGGTTGGAGATGTTCCTCTCCACGAACCTCAGCCGGTCGGTGCCGTGAATGAAGTGACACTCGGACTAAACCATCTCCTGGCACAGCGCTGTGTGTGCAGGACACAGGTCCGGGGGTGCCCCCCCAGCAGCCCAGAGTAGCCAAGAGCTCCGGGGCAACCCCGGCTCCGCAGCCCCAGTGCCCCGCGGCCGCCATGGGACCCTTCTTCCTGCTGTCCCAGTTCCTCTTTTCCACCCTTCTTTGTCTTTTCCTCCCCCTTTCCCAACACTCCCCAGTCGCCTGCCCCCCGCAACATCTGTTTGGGGGTCCCACCTCCCCATTTCCCTTTCTCTCCCCACCGTTCCCACCACTTCCCTTCCCGCCCCTCCCGCTCACCCGAGAGCTCCGCGCCCCCAGCCCGGGGGGCTCCCAGTGGCACCAGTAGGGCCCCAGCTGCCCCACACGCCCCATGGCCAGCGCCGGGCAGGGTCTGACACCTCTCCCCTGTTGGAACCCTGGAAACTGAGGGGTTTGGGCTTTCTGTGCTGACAGGCACTGACCCCCAGGAAAACACTGCTTTTGACCTGAGGCTCTGAAGAAGGTTTCCAGAATTGAGTGATAGATCTGGGATCACTGGTGTGTTGTTGGAATAGAAATGTGCAGTGTCACATAGTGGAAAATTTAGAATTTGTGATTTTAGAATATAGTAATATATATTAAACAAGATGGAGATTTTAGGGCGGAGGTTTCTTTCTTCTTCACTTTCTTCATGGGTCAAGGTGGTACTTCTGTAATTAGAAAATTCCGCATTTCAGGTCACGGGTGATTGGTTCTTGGGCTATTATGGTGTCTTTTTTTAATTGGACTCATTGGTCCTTAAAAGGCCTTGTAGAGAGAGATACGTGTCCATTTTTAGCCTGTTACCTAGAAGTGTTGTAGAACTCACTGTAATATAGATAAGAATTAATAAATATCTGAGTCCGAACACGAAATTCCGTGTCTAGAGCATTTAATCTCGACTCTAGAAAAAGAAAAAAGAAGATAAAACGCGATATCCCCTCCCCAAATTCTCCTGGCGGGGGGCGCTGGGGGCGGGGCGCGGGTGGAGTCCAGGTGAGGAGCTCTGGGCGCTCTGGGACTGCCTGAGGAGTCATCAGCGCCGCGCGCTCTGATTGGCTCAATTATTTTGGTGCCTTCTCTGATTGGCTGAGGAGAGGCCCGGGAGTTGAGAGGAGGACCGGGAGAGATCCTGCCCCAGGCTAGCGGTGGAAGAACATCCAATTAACAAGGCATGCAGATCATTTCCCAGCGGTGCCCACACTCCTGTAGGAACTAAATGCACCGAGGATCTCACGAGGGTCACCAACTCTGTGGCGGCCAAATCCAGCCCTGCGCTCCCTGCGGGTGCGGGCACTCTGGGAAGGGCTCAGCTGCGGCTCAGATGGCCGGAGAGTGGCTTGGTGGTCACCTCGTGTGTGAGGCAGTGATGGGCTGGGGAGATGCGTGGACACCACATGATCAGAGAGCTGACTGGGTAAAGGGACACGCCAACAGCGACACCGCAGTGACAGGCAGCCAATGCAGGCTTGTTTCAGTAAAGTTTGGGTTAAGTTTGGGTTAAGTTTCGAGTATAAAAAGGCTCAGTTGGTTACAATAAACGATCTTCTTCGGAGCAAGCAATCAAATCTGTGTGTCTTTGTTCCTCATTGCTACACATGACCATGAGATGACCATGGCGATGACTCAGCTGTGATCCTGACATGACCATCTGTCTTCAGTTTGAGTTGCCAATTTAAATAAACTTATTTTTTCTGTTGTGAGACAGAACCAGGAGCAAAAGAGCAAGGCAGGCCTAAAACTTGAGAGAGTATAAAAGAAAATTTATTAACTACACAAACAAAAAGAGAGAGAAAAAAAAATTCAGAATAAGATTTTTCAGATCACTCCTTCCCGCCCTCTCCCAATCTTCATGTCTCTTTCCATGGTTTATAGGAATATTCAGTACATCAGTTCAGTCCTACAATTTCACAAAAAGATTTTCAGACATTTCAGCATCTTCTCATTCTCCTTCCATCTCAAAAACTTAGCTCTTACATCACTGACTTCAGAAATCTTTTTATTCCCTTTCATATTCAAAGGAAAGGCTGAAGGCTTTGCAAACCTTATCTGAGCACTAAAGAGTTAAAGTTTAACACAACTACTAAAGTTGGGCCAGGCTCAGGCCGTGCTGGGGGGGCAGCTGAGGTGTCAATCAGCCTTTCTGGGGCTGGGCTGCAGCCCCACACTGCTCATGGCCACCCGGGCAGGCCCGGCCCGTCCGGCAGCAGCAAGAGTCGGCCTCCCCCCCACGCCAGAGCCGCAGGCCCGTGGAGGAGGAAGCCGTGAAGGTTTTATCACAAAACATTTTCTCCCCCCGGCCATCGGGTCCCCCTCGTTGGCAAACGGGGCCCAAGCGGCCTCCCGAGCCTCCCCCCCGCATGGGGGAGGGGGAAGCTCAGGTTGGTGTTACCTGCTCAGCCACCGGAAAGACAAAGAGACTCAGTTCTGGATTACCTCCTTCAAAATGTGTGTTCCCGGAGCGAACTAACTTTCTTTAATTGGCTGTTGCAGGTATCCCAACCCCCACAGAAAAAATTCCCTTAGGAAGAACCTCTTCTGAGTTTCTTCTTCCTAAGTCAACCTATCACAGTGACCCAGAGAACCTTCCAAGCGTTCTTTTCGTGAGCTGCTGCTGTGATGTCACAGGAGCGTTGCCACATCCCAGCGGTGCTCCCGTTGCTGTGGGACACAGAGGCCTCAGTGCCCAGAGGCTCTGGGTGCCTGCTGACTGCCGGAGGATCCTCCTGCCCGAGGCATTCTCGGCAGCCAGCCCAGCCCTGACCCGTGTCCGTGTGTGCCTGCAGGGGTGCAGCCTGCAGACGTGTGCAGCGCAGCCACAATGATCCAGCAAGTGGTTGCTGCAGTTTGCACTCTGTACTCTGTGGCTTATTCGGGGTATTTTTTAACCCACTTGGCAAGTAAGTCGAGGTTTTCTCTCGGTGCAGCATCTGTGGCTTTGGGCTTGCTGTGTGCTTTCTGTTCTTCCCTGGACCTTTGAGTTGACTTTGTAACCAAATTGCCATGAAGACACCGTTGGTTTGGGAGAGCTCCTGCTAGCAGCTGCAGCTCAAAAAGGGGGTGTCTGCAGCCAGCGAGGCGTTTGCAATGAGGCCTGGGGGGGTTCTGTTCCCTCGAGCAGGGCGTCTGTGGCAGTGGAGCCTGGAACTCCCTTTGTTTGCTGGTCCAGCCAAGAACTGACACAGCCCAGGATTTTGTGCTGTTCTCTTGCTTGCTCTGTGAAGGGACTGTGGCTCCTGGAGGGATGCTGTGAAAGCAAAATGTTCTCTTGGGGTTACCTTGCTCCGTGGCATTTCCCACCACGGGCAATTTTTTTCCTACCAGCATCTGGTTCATGTTCCCTCTCCCATTGCAGGGCACCTCATGCGTGGATCCCAAGCAGCTCCTCCTTCGGTGAGTGGGAAGAAACCTCTGGTGTTCAGAATTGTGCAGCAAATTGTGAGCTCTGTGTGTGGCAGCCGAGTGCCATCCTGGGAGGCCGAAGGAAAGTCCCTGTCAGGGTCTTTGCAGCAGCAGCAGCAGCAGCAGCAGCAAAGGGATCCCTGTCAGTTTTCTCCTTTTGTGCTGAAGAGTTTTAGAAGAGCTGCAGGTCTGGTTTTGCAGGCAGAGGATTTGCCTTAGCCATGGTGAAATACCGAATTCCCAACAATAAGTGGCAATGTCACTTTTAGCCCATTGTTAGTTTGTACAACTCTGAACTCTGTTTCTGCTTCGTGCAGCTGGATGTGTAGCTGAGGATAAATAAGGTGACAACTGAGATAGAACTTCCTGTCCCTCACGCTACTGTCTGTCCTCAGGGCACCAAAGCTGCATCAGCACCTCCTCTGGCTGCCTCTGCTTCCAAAGAGGAAGAAGACAGCAGTGAGATTCCCGCTGTTCTGGGGGACGATGGTGAACACCCCGTGGTTTGGGAATACAACAGCAAGGCTCCCGCAGTGTGGGACAAGGACAGTGGACATCTCCCGGCATGGGAGGAGGATGGTGGATATCCCCTGGCATGGGACAAGGATAGAAAAGCTCCCATGGCGTGGGATGAGGGCGACGGACATCTCCCGGTGTGGGATGAGGACAGAGGACATCCTGTGGCTCGGGAAGAGGAGGGTGAACATATCCCAGCACGGGATGTGGATGGTGAACGTCTCGCGGCTTGGAAAGATGATGGAGAACCTGCCTCTGCTTGGGAAGAGGATGGAGAACCTGCAGCATTTTGGGAAGAGGACGAGGAACCTCCTTCTGCTTGGGAAGAGCACACTGACCCTCCCTCCGCTGTGGGATCCTGGGCTGAACATTCTGACAGCAGCACAGCCCTGCAGCCAGAGGGGACAGGGGAGCGGTGCCTGATGCAGCTGAGTACGTCTGTTCTGTTCCTGTGTGCCAGAGCAGGGTGCTGTGTGTGTGTCTCAGCATGAGCTGCACCCAGTGCTGCTCTGCAGCTGAATGTCACCGAGTCATTCATTGTCCTTCCCCAGCTGACACCAAGGGGCTCATGGCCCCAGGGAGTGGGGCTGCATTCTGGCTCTGCTGCAAGGCGGGGTCTCCATCTGGGAGGGAGCATCTTCCACGTGGTTTCTTTCAGGGAACATCGTGAGCGTGGGGGAGCCTGCTGAGAAATACCTGGGACTGGAGCAGATTGGCCAAGGGTAAGTGCATGGCAGTTCCTTCTGCACAAGCAGGGCCCAGGTATTTTGCTGGAGTCAGGAGAGCTCCAAACACCCTCCGACACTGGGGTATGATCCTGCTGTCTCTCAGTTTTGATCAGAATTGATAACTGTGGTCAGAAGGCACAGTCAAAGGCCTCTGAGGCTGGCAGTGTCCTGCCTGCAGCAAGGAGCAGGACCTGGAAGGTCTTCTGTGCCTGGAATTTGATTGCCCTAAAGAGCAACTCACCATCTGGTGACTCTCAGAAAACAGTTCTCAAGAAGAACTAATAAGTGCTTTTTCAGCACAGGTAATAAACTCCATGCATTCAGTAACAGACACAGAGCTGCTGCACTCGAGGGGAAAATGCATCACCTGCCTGATGGCAGGGCCCTTGTGGATCCTGCAAGTCTTAGGCAGGAAATGCAAAAGGATGAAATACATTCTTTTCCACTTCTTTAGACACCAACTCCCACCTCAGGTTTTGAACTAAAGGAATTCAGTGTGGACATTCGCTCCAGCCCTTTTCCTTCGTGTTGGGCTCAGTTTTCTCTTGCACACCTTGCATGGCAGACGGCTGGTGGCTGCTGCACTGCTGTTTGAAGGGTCGATGCACGCAGGTGTTTTGTGAATGCTGCAGGCAGCAGAGATCTCCTGTCTGGGCTGCCTTTCACTCCCAGAGCCTAAAGCTCTGCTTCTTTCTTCTCTGCTGTTTTGTCTCCAGGGCTTTTGGAACTGTTTCTAAAGGACTCGACAGGGCCACTGGAGGAGAGGTCAGTGCCACCACGTCCAGCACGTCTGGCAGCTCTCGAGGGCTTTCCCCTCTGCTGGGAGCTGTGGCTGCAGCTTTGGGGGCCCAGCAGAGCTTTCCTGCACAGGCTGCTCCTCTGAAGGCAGAGCAGTGTCAGCCTTCAGAACACAGCTGGGACAGACTTGGTGCTTCTGAAGTGCCCAGAGGAATGCAAGGAGGGCAGTGGTGTCTGTCAGAGCTGGACACCATGGCTTGGTCTTCATATCTAAAACCATGAATGCATCAGCAGGTGGAGACTGAGGCCCAATTTATCTTCATCCCAGCCTTGGACAGGAACACTATTTAGCAGTTTTTCCATCCTGCTTTTCATCTTCAAAGGCCTAATTAGGCCTAATTAGGGAGAGATCCTGCTTGGGCTCAGTTTGGGGTTTTAGTCCTACTGCAGCTGTTCACAGAGAGAGAGGGAGAGAAATGAGAAGATGGATGTCCAGAGCAAAGCTCTCTCCTAAACGCTGCAGTTGAAACACAACTGGGTCTGGTGTCAGTGACACCCTGTGACAATGGATGTCTGTGTTTGCTTTATTGTGCAATCCCAAACAGAGCAGTGGCATTTGAAATCATGACCAAGTCCCATAGAATTGCTAAAGGGTTCTGGGCTGTTTTGCTCTGTTTCACAGCATCAGAATTACCTCCTGCTTGCAAAATGTGTTTAAATAATAACGATGATGATGATGATCATCATCACCGGAGTGGTGATAAACTAAGGCCATTTGAGAAGATGCAGATTCTGTAGGTGCAGAAAATGTTGTTAGAGCTTTGAGGCTGACAGCTGAGGGACCATTTCTGCAGAGCTTACAAGGCCAAATGTCTCTGGCCACGTGTCCTGTAAGCAGCCCCCAGCCAGCAGAGAAATGGGCTGTGGGAATGGCACTTGCTGAGCTCTGGTGTCCCATGCCAAGGCAGTTTAGCACAGCCTGGCTCTGTCGCTCCAAAAAGATTCACTCCATGCTTGCTGTGGTCTCCTGCCACAGACCCCTCCAGCTAAAGGTCTGCAATGTCACTTCAGGTGGCCATAAAGAAAATGAGTCTCAGAGAGCAGAACAGGGAACGAGCTGTGAATGAGATCCTGCTCCTGAAAGGCAAGAACCACCCCAACATTGTCATCTTTTTGGACAGGTGAGTGCTTCAGGTCTTATCCTGTGCAAGGGCCCTGTGTTAATCTTTCATTCGTAGTCAGTAGCCTCTTCTGAAAAAGCCTGACCTGGCCATATCTTCAACAACAGCCTGGCAGTTCACTCCCTCCATGCTTTTGTTTGGTTTTTTTCTTCAAGCTGAACCCCTTTGCTGTGCCTTATGACAAGTGCTGAAAAACCACGGCAGAAATTATTTCCCTTGGCTTCTTCTTCCCAACTCTTTTCCATTGCTGCAGATGCCAGGAAGTCCAGGTTTCCAGAAATGCCTCATTTGCCCATTTTTCAATGGCCTTGCCTGTTTCTGAAGGGACTTTGTGTAAGGTTTTCCAAAGAGTTGATAACTTTTGTCCCAAGTGCTGTACGGCCTCCTTGCCTGGATAACTCTGGAAGTTGCATTGCCTTGTTCTGGAGGGAATGGTGGAACTGATGAGTTCAGATGCTGAACCAGCTGGGGGCAAGTGTTGTGGTTCCACACTGATCTGGGCTGTTGCTAAACTGTGTTTTTCACTTGCTTGCCATCTAAGGCATCTCCTTTCTCACAGGTGTCTCCTTCTCCTTCAGACTGTGCAGATTCCAAGGTCTGTGCAGGAATGTCTCTCCATCTGATCGTGTTCTCATTGACAAGTGACCTGGAAACAAAACTCCACTCGAGGCTTTTCCATGGGGGAATTGAGCAGTGCACATTCATCTCCATGCTGTTGTTTTCCTCTTCCAGCTTCCTTGTTGACGAAGATCTCTGGCTGGTGATGGAATACATGGATGGAGGAACTTTGCAGGACGTTGTCAGACAGACACGCATGGCTGAAGGAGAGATGGCAGCTGTCAGTCGGGAGGTGAGGGATCCTGCTTGTGCTTCCCATGGCTTGGAAACGATGGTCCTTCCAAACAGGCTGTGAGAGCAGGAGGGGCTCCATGCTCAGGGCTTTGTTTCTGTGTTGTTTTTATGAATTGGAGAAGAAAGAGCCTCTGAAGTCAGTGGCCTGCCAGTATCACTACACTTCTACTCTGTTCTTGTCCTCTTTCCTGCTGCTGTGGTACTCTCTCTGTCTTTCTTTGATTTGATTTGATTTGCTCTTCTCAGCTTTGCCTTGAACCATTTGCCTGGACTGTCTCCTGGCCTGTCACAGCAAAGTTGCTGCTGGGAGAATTCCAAACTGTCCTTTCTTGTGTGATGTGTTGTGACAATTGATTTTTATTCTTGTGTTTCTTGTTGTCTCTCAGTGTCTGCAGGGCCTGGGTTTCCTCCATTCCAACCGGGTGATCCACAGAGATCTGAAGAGCTCCAACATCCTTCTGGGAATGGCTGGCTCTGTCAAGCTGGGTGGGTGTTCGTGGCCAGGCACGGTGCTCCCGGGGTGTGAGTGTGAGGCTGTTTCCAGTGATGGTCAGAGCCCCACAAGTGCTGCTGCTGGCACTGCCCGGCCCCTGCTGCCAGCTGAGAGCGGCTGCCCCGTGCAGAGAGCTCAGGAGAGGAGCAGAGTGTCAGGAGTGGCTTTGCTCTGGGCATGGCCCTTCCAGAGGGACGGGAGTTGGAATCTAAACTGCAAGGGAATCAGTAAAAGCCACTGCATGAACGCTGAGGGTTTATTTAAGGGTCCAGTTCCATCATTCCTTGGCCACAGCCCTGAGGACTTTTCCAGCTGACTTCACTACTGCATTCTCACCTTGAGAGTGGGGAATCTTTGTGCTTGGTTTCCTCATTGCAGCTGTCTTTGACAGTGTTTGTTTCTGTCCTCAGCTGATTTTGGCCTCTGTGCTCAGCTCAGCCCTGAGCAGGACCAGTGCAGCTCCATGGTGGGCACTGCTCACTGGATGGCCCCAGAAGTTGTGACCAGGTCTCCTTATGGCCCCAAGGTGGACATTTGGTCCTTCGGCATTGTGGCCATCGAGATGGTGGAAGGAGAACCTCCTTACTTCAAGGAAACAGGGGCTATGGTAAGAGGCAAATTCTCCAGTGTTTGCAGAGGCCTGTGAGCACAGGCTGACCCTGCACTGGGAGGAGCTGCTGGAGGTTTCTGCATATTGGGAAGGGAATTCCCAGGAGACTCGAGCCTGAACGCAGATGAATATTCTGCAGTCTCCAGCAACAATTTGCTTTGGGTTTCAAATTGTTGCAGCTCTTCTGTCAGTGAGGATGACCTGAAAATGTGAAGCCAGTGTATCAGCTCTAATGTTATCTTGGAAAAAAAACCACAAACCAACCCCAAAACCCATCCCCAAACCCAACAAGTTCTCTGAAGCAGTTTCTAAAAGAGGTTTTTAAGAGAGGTTTAAGTTGAACTCCCCCCTGATTTTTCTCACTGGGAAGCTTGTCTAAAACATGAAGATGATTGCTTAACATCCCTGTAGTCCAACCTATTTCCTTCCTAGTCCAAGCTACTTTTCTGTCATCAATCCTGAGCTTTCAGCAACCCCAACCTCCTGTTCTTTGCCTGGCAATTTCTGGGATGGGGCATCAGGAATTCATTTACTTCAGTGTCAGTGGCACTGCAGACATGTGTTTGATGCAATTTAAAATAACACACGCAGACCACACTGACTCTTGAAAATGGCCTGTAAAGCTGGTGTCCGTATTTGGAGAAGCAAAATGTGCTGTTTCTGATGGAGGTTCCTACTAACAAAGTCAGACAACTAAATGGCCTCTCAAGCAAGATCATTTGGGTGTTGCAATGGCTGTGGCTGCATCAGGGTTTGGGGTTATTGGTTGGCATAGAAAAATGAGCCGTGAGCAGCATCTCTGCCAGGGAGGAAACTGCCCCCGGAGCTGGGGCTGAGTTACCGGGGTCGATGTGAGCAGCTGTGGGTGTGAAGGAAGCTGGCACAGCGCTGCCTTTGCTTTTCCTGCAGGCTCGGGCTCTGATCCGGCAGAACGGGACCCCGCAGCTGCAGGAGCCGCGGCGCCTGTCGGCTCTGCTGCGGGACTTCCTCGAGTGCAGCCTGGACTCGGACGACGAGCGGCGCTTCTCTGCCCAGGAGCTGCTGCAGGTGAGCGCGAAGCGGCTGCAGGGGAAACAGCAGCGCCAGGGAGGGGTTTTCTTGGGGGGCCCCCCTCCAATAATCTCCAGCCTCGCTGCTTTTCACACGCAAAGCAAGCAGAATCCTCGCCTGGTTGGGGTTGTCTGGGTCCGTTCGAGGTCATCTGGACCTGCTGACCCACAACGAGCAGGGACATCCTCAAGTGGCTCAGAGCCCTGCCTGACCTGAGCTTGGATGCTTCCAGGGAGGAGGCACCTCCCACATCTCCGGGCACCCTCTGCCAGTGTTTCCCCTGGTAAAAAAATTCCTCCTTAGACCTAATCTGAGCTTGCTTCCGTCTCTGGAGTTTCAAACCATTCCCCTTCGTCCAGGAACTTGACTCTGGAAAGTAATGGTCCATTTCTTTCTTTTTTATCCTTTGGTCAGCACCCATTTTTATCATCAGCCAAGCCTCTCTCCAGCCTGACCCCTCTGATCGCTGCAGCAAAGCAACCACGGGTGCAGCAGAGGAGATGAAGCACTTGAGAACAGCTTTTTGTTACAGTAGTTAGGACTAGTTAGTTATGGTAGTTAGCACTGCTAGTTAGTTAGGGTCGTTAGGACTGTTTGTTATGGAAGTTTTTTGAATAAAAACTCTCTTAAAACCTCAACACCCTTGTGTCCCTGCCTTCTCCCCCTGTGACTCAGGTGCCCCGAGCAATGCGAGGGGAGAGCGAGCCCAGCCTCGCCCAGAGCTGAGCCCTGGCAGAGCCCAGAGCAGCCTCGGCATCTGCAGAGTCAGCCTGGAAGGAGGCGCTTGGAGCCTCCTCGGCTGCAGCCGCCTCTTGGTTACAAACTGTGCGTGGTGGAAAATGCCGCTGGTTCTGCAAGAGGGCAGAAGGGGCCCGGGGAAGGCCCAAGTGCTCCATGCAAGGGAAAAACCCACCCAGTGCTGGAGAAAAAACACTCCTTTATCCCCTCCAAAAATTTAATCCTAAATCAAGTGGAACAGGGGAAAGGGAGGAACCCCGGACCTTCGGGCCCTGCGAACCAAAGCGTCCCGCGGGTGTTGGTTTCTGCCGGGCTCGCTGCCCCCAGCCCAGCTCAGCTCGGCTCAGCCCAGCCCGGCCCAGCTCGGCCCAGCCCAGCCCAGCCCAGCTCAGCTCAGCTCAGCTCAGCTCAGCTCAGCCCAGCCCAGCTCAGCCCGGCCCAGCCCGCGGGCAGGGACACGCGTTTGGAGGAACCTGCGAGGGTGAGCAGGTGAGGGGGCTCCGGCAGTGACGGGTGAAAGGAACAGGGTGAATGTGACTTAAACAAACCCTGGGAATCTGCTTGGAAACAGGGCCAGGGACTTGTAGGTAAGAAGGAACGAAAGAGATTGTCACTTCTAGAAAACGGTGCTAATTGACATGGACTGTTGTTTAGCCAAGGCTGTGTTAAATTCTTGAACTAGGGAAAAACAAAGACTTCAGAGAATTATGAATATTGTTTTGTTTTACTAAAAAAAAAAAAAAAAAAAAAAAAGCAAAAAAGCGTGTGTGTGTTCATATTGGAGGGGATTGGAGGGGGAGATGGAGTGGACAGATCGAGAAGTCTGAATCTGAACCTTCCAAGGTACAGTCCCGGGGACAGGGCAGCCACCTCTGTACTGCAGACAGGAACCGGGAACAGTGACACGATCTGACTGTGACCCCCATCCCCTGTGTGGGGACAGGGGAGGGAATGGAGAATAACAGGAAATCCGGGAAGGAGGGAAGGGTGAGGGGAAGATGTTTTCGTAGGAATTATTTTCTCATTCTCTTGCTCTGAATTGTTTGATAATGTTATGAATGACGTTCTATTTTTCCAGTTTATCAAGCAACGAGATTAAATTAAATTAATAGTAACAATTATAAATGGATACAATTAAAGTATTGGAGATGAATACAATCAAAATGCATATATTTGAGAATATAATTTAGTATAATTGAGGTTCATATAAAGCATAAGCAAAACCGACCGGGGATATGGGGAGTGGCTCCCCATTCCT
The DNA here is from genome assembly GCF_052056855.1 of Sturnus vulgaris. Classification (NCBI taxonomy): domain Eukaryota; kingdom Metazoa; phylum Chordata; class Aves; order Passeriformes; family Sturnidae; genus Sturnus; species Sturnus vulgaris. The sequence goes on from NW_028276063.1 coordinate 1,591,459, forward strand.
CATGTACCAAAGCATCAAGGCCAAAAATCCTATTTATATCCTATATGCTACAGAAGATTCTAGAGAACTCCTCCTAGTTTCTATTCCTAAAATCTACATCACTATGTTGTATGGCACATGCTCTACTAATGGGTTAGGGGATATCTCATCCTTTTGAGGGTCTTATTTCCGATGAAGGCTCGTCGTCTTCATCAGTGTCCGCTGTGTGACCTGCAGGTAGTGCATGCCCACTATGTGACTGAGCAGATGTTTTCCATAACAAGATGTGTTGGTTTGAAAGTAAAACCAGTGCGAGACTCCAAGTCAGTAATACAGTTTAATAGGAGAAATCAGAAAAAATAAAATACATGCAATAATATAAAAGAAACAACCACCAACACAGTCAGAAATACAACCTGACACCCTGTCAGTCAGGGTGTTGGTAGCAGTCCCTATAAATGGTGGCTGCAGTCCTCCTGGATGACAGATGTGGTTCTGTTGAAGCAGTGCTCCTGTAGAAGGTGCAGTTTTCCTCCGAAGATCCAGCGATGAGGTGAAATGGTCCGACTTTCCTCTGGGATCCAGTGGAAAGGGCTGCCTTCGCGTCCCAAACCCCAGTTTTTTATCTAGGTAGGAAAGGCTTGTCTCCTGCCCCTGGCTAGGAAATCTCCCAATGGGATGATGTAATCTTATCAGTCACACAATAGGACTTAATGGCCCATTAACAGAATATATCTTCTGGAGGAAGGATGGGTTGTGAAAAGATAACGATGATCATCCCCCCATCTTATCAGATGGCACATCAGCAGAGGATATCTCCCACAGAGATAAGGATCACCACCCCTCCCACATTTTAACAGATGGTGATAGAATACACATTTTTGCATTGTACCCCAGGACACCCTCCCACAACATCTTCTTACCTTATCTGTCTCTTGCACGACTGCATGTCCCTTACCTCCTCACAGCACAGCCAGCAGACTCCATCCCAATCTGCAGCAGACTCTGGGTCAGCCAGCTAACCCACTCTTTTAGAACACCCCAACTCCTTGGGCAGGCACAGATGTTTCCACTCCTCAGTCATCAGTACAGCTGTAATTCATTGGGAGAGATTGCCTTCTGTACTAGCCTTTCAATCTGTCTTCCCACTCTGGGGCTCTGTGCTTTCCTTCCTATGGAAAAGAACTGTCATTCTCCTCCACGTGCCCATGGCCAAAATTTGGATTCCTGCTCCAAATTTCCTTAGATGCAAGGATTGCTCCCAGGTGAAATCTGCCAGGACAGACAGATCTGACTGCCTTGGCCACCCAGAGGCCACCTCTCATCTGCCTTTGAAACAGTGGGATCGTGTGGTTTTCTTTCCTACGGGAAAAAAAGCACCTTTCGTGTCCAGGCGCCCATAGCCAAAACTGGGAATCCACATCCAGAATTCCCTATATCCAAGGACAGCTTGCAGACAAAAGCTGCCATCGTTGTCAAGTCTGGCTGGCCTTGGCTTCCTAAAGGCTGCCTTTCATTTGCCTTTGAAACACTGGGGCTCTGTGCTTTCCTTCCTAATGAGAACAACTCTTCTTCCAATCCTGGCATCCACAACCAAAATTGAGATTCCACCTTTAAAAATCCCTATGTCCAAGGATAGCTCCCAGATGAAAGGTACCAGGAGAGACAAGTCAGGCTGGCTAGGCCTAAGGGTGGCCACCTCTCATCTTCTTGCAAAACACGTGGGCTTCTCACTTTCCTTTGCTATGGTGAAACCATCCACCTCAATCACGCAGCCGTGGCTAAAATTGGGATTCCACCTCCAAAACTCTGTACATCCAAGGATTTCTCCCAAGTGAAATCTGCCAGGACAGACAGGTCTGGCTGCCCTTTGTCTCTTGGGGACTGCCTCATACCTGCTTTTGGAACACTGGGGCTCAGTGCTTTTTTTCCAATGGCAAAAACCATCCCTCTTATCAACGCAGAAATAGCCAAAATTAGGATTCCATCTCTGAAATTCCTTATATCCAAGGATTGCTTTCAGACTAAAGCTGCCAGAACAGAGAGGTCTGTCTGGACTGGGTCTGTGATGGTCGCCATTCATCTGCCCCTTAAACACTGGTGGTCCATGATTTCCTTCCTATGGAAAAGAGCCATCCTTTTCCTCCAGATGTCCATGTCAATACTGAAATTGGTATTGTACCTCTAAAATTCTGCATATCCAGGTATTACTCCCAGACAAATCTGCAAATACCATCAAGTCTGGCTGTCCTTGGCCTCTGGTGACTGCCCCACATCTGCCTCTGCAACACTGGGGCTCGGTTGTTTCCTTCCTGTGGAGACCATTGTGACACCTTGGGGACCCCGTGGATCCAAGGGGCCATTGTGACACTGTGGGGCCTCATGGCACCAAGGACATCACTGTGGCCCTGCTGGGCTGCATGGTCCAAAGGGGCCAGTGTGAAGCAGCAGGGCTTTGTGGAACCAAGAGGCCATTGTTGCATTCCAGGGCCTGGTGCAGCCCAAGGGCCCTTGTGATCCTGCGGGGCACCGTGGATCCATGGAGATCATTGTGGCATTGCAAGGCCCCATGGAAGCATGGAGACCATTGTGACACTGTGGGGAACCAAAGGGCCATTGTGAACCTGCAGGGCCTCATGGAAGCCAGGGGCCATTGTGACACCTCAGGAGCAAGGAGAACATTGTGACAGTACAGGGCCTCATGGAACCAAGGGGACATGGAATGGGTCTGGATGGTTTGGCATCCTGGGGGCCACAAGGCAGATCTGGCTGACCCTGGCATGTCGAGGGCTGCCTCTCATCAGCCTCTGGAGCACTGGGGCTCTGTGCTTTCCTTCCTAGGGAAATAAACCATCCCTCTTTCCTGCTGCCCAAGGCTGAAATTGCTACTCCCCCTAAGAAAATCTCTATCTGCAAGGGTTCTTCAAGCCAAAATCTGCCAGGAGAGACAGCTCTGGCTGGCCTTGGCCTCCTGCAGGCAGTCTCTCATCTACCACCAAACATGGGGCTCTGCATTTTCCTTCCTGTGGAAAAGAACTGCCCTTCTCACCGAGGTGTCAATGGCCAAAACTGGGATTCTACAGCTAAAATTCCATCTATCCGAGGACTGCACCCAGAAAAAAGTAGCCAGGACAGACAGGTCCTGCCTTGTTGTCTGGTGATTTTCTTAGACTATGAGCAGAATGTTCTCTTTTGCCAAGACCTAGGAGAGGGCCCAGAGATCTCCCCAGGTAGGGTTTGGAGGCTGCAAGCATATGAGCTCTGTGTAGGGGCAAAGGAGCTCTGTGCTCAGTGGAGTGGAGACTGAGGAGAGCAAAGGAGAGCCCTGGGAGGGGCTGAAGGTCAGTTTCAGAGATGGTGGATCCTTTTGATATAGCAGAAAACAGCCTGAGAATGAATTAATTAATGCCAAGGGAAATTGATGTGGGCCAGACTGGACATAAGGAGAAAGGAATTTTTCTCCCAGGGCAGGGCTGTGGTGCAACACGTCCCCCAGAAGGAGTCTGGGGCAGCCCAAGGCTTTGTGTGGGCAGGCAGAGGCAGGCAGGAGGCAGAGCTGTCAGCAAAGGAAGGGGCCAGCGAGGTGGGGCAGCCGGGGGATGACGACAGCCTGCAGGGACAGAGGCGCAGGGCATGGACACCGTAGGACAGCCTGGGCTGCAGAGGGCACAGGGATGGGCAGCAGCTGAAAGGCCCTGACACAGCCAACTCCTGCAGCACTTGGGCCATGCACGCTGGCCCTGGGGCTGAGGCCAGCAGGGGACAAGTGAGCCTTGCTGTGCTGGGGCCTCATTGCCTCCTTGTCCCTGCTCAGCAGCCTGGCAGGGGCCGCCCCATGGTGCTGCCCTTGGCATTGCACATGCCCAGAGCCCAGTGGCCCGGGAAGAGCCCTGAGCAATGAGGGAGGGACAGGATGTGCCTTGCCAGGGGCTGGGGCTCAGCCCTTGGCCCTTTGCATTCCTGAAACACATCCAGGTGTGCTCAGCATCACAGACACCTTTCCCTTGTTTGTCCCCCCTGTCATCACTGCCTCCAGTGTTCTGCTCGAACTGTGTGATAAATATGATTTTTGCTAATTAAAATGTAACTAAACAAAATTTTATTTATATAAATAGCATTGTTACGGAGTGAGGGGGGGGAGATGGGTGAGACAGGTCAAAGGACATCTTTCAGATGTTGGGAGTTGAACAAGGATGTTGGAAGGGAATAGTAGAAGGACAATGGTCTGACAAGCAGCATCAAGAAATAGAGTTTCAACCTTGAAATGGGCCAAGATGAGACGATTCCAGGCATGGGATTTAATTAGAGTCTTATGGAAAACATCTGCTCAGTCACATAGTGAGCATGCACTACCTGCAGGTCACAGCTCGGTCATTGATGAAGACGACGAGCCTTCATCAGAAATAAAACCCTCAAAAGGATGAGAGACCCCCTAACCCATCAGTAGAGCATGCTCCGTACACACAGTGACATAGACTTTAGGAATAGAAACTAGGAGGAGTTTTCCAGACACTTGTGTAGCATATAGTATATAAGGGGGATTGTTAGCCTTGATGCTTTGGTACGTGAGGAGGGGCGAGTCCCTCCCCGTATCCCCGGCTGGGGGGGCCCTCCCTGGTCGGTTTTGCTCATGCTTTATATGAACCTCAATTATACTAAATTACTCACTGCCAAATTTTACTTATCCTAAAATATATGTATTCAATACTTCCATTGTATTGACCTCCAATACTTTAATTGTATACATTTATAATTGTTACTATTAAAAATTTGCTGCTACATTTAATCTCGTTGCTTGATAAATTGGAAAAATAGAATATCATTCATAAAAATAGGGACCACAAAAAACATTTAGGGGAACCTCTAAAATTACATTTGAGGAGCCCAAAATTTCAAAACTTCTCAATAGGGACCTAAAAAGTCCTATGTTTGGACCCAAAATTAAACAAAAATCCCGGTGGAGACCCCACAATTCTCAAAATAGGCCCAAAAATTCCCAACAGACACTCCAAAATTCCCTTTAATTACCCCAGCGTTTCCTTATGGGGAGCCCAAAGTTCCCAAGAGACCTTCACTTATCCTATAAGGACCCCAAAATTCTCAAAAATTCTCAATAGGAGCCACAGAATTCCCTACAGGAACCCCAAGAATTCCCTGGACAGAGCACAAAATTCCCAAGAATTCCCTTTAAGAATCACAAAATTCCCCTGTAGAAACCCTGAAACCCCCCCCTGGACCCTATAGATTCCCTATAGACCTCCCAGACCCCTTTTAGGAACCTCCCAGAGTCCCCCAAATCCCCTAGAGACAAACACAAATTCCTATACTGATCCCCAGTTCCCTACAGATCCCCTATAGACCTCCCAGACCCCATTTAGGGACGCCCCAGAGCTCCCAAATCCCCCACAGACAAGCCCAAATCCCTTATACAGGCCCCCAGAACCCCCCAGGGCTGTAAAACCTCCACCAGCAGTCTATAGATGCCGTACAGACCTATCAATCACCCATAAGGAACCCCTCAGTAACCCCAAATCCTTTATTAACAAGCCCAAATCCTCTATAGAAATCCTCAGACCCTCCCCAGTCCCCTATAGATCCCCTATAGATCCCCCCAGCCCCACCATAGCTCTCGGACATGCTGAAGCCGGGCAGGCAGACAGGGAGCAAAGATGGCGGCGCCCGGAAGGCACCTCCGAGTGTTCTGAGCATGCACGAGAGGAACGCGCCCTGAGATGGGCGGGGCTTGGAGGGGAAAGGGGCGTGGCGAACACAGGGGCTCGGTCGGAAAGAAAGGGGCGGGGCTAAAGGTAGACGGGGCTGTGACTAGAAAGGGGCGGGGTCAAGGAAAGGGTGGGAACTGTGAGGGGAAAGGGGCGGGGTCAAGGAAAGGGCGGGAACTGTGAGGGGAAAGGGGCGGGGCCAAACAAAGGGCGGGAACTGTGAGAGGAAAGGGGCGGGGTCAAAAAAAAGGGCGGGAACTGTGAGGGGAATGATCCGGACCAAAGTGCCACGGGGTCCTAAAAGGGCCTGGTTTAGCCTAAAATCACCCAGAAAAGTGCTACAAGTCCAGCTTAAATCCACCAGGTTTGGCCTGAAATCACCCAAAGGGGCCTCAACTCCACACAAAGGGAGTCTAAAATCATACACATGAGCCTAACAGAGTCCAAAAGTGGCCTAAAATCCAGCCTAAAACTGCCCAGCTTGGTATAAAATCACCCAAATGGGCCTAAAATCTTTGGGACCAAGACTGTCACAAGAAATGGCATCAGAAAAAAGAATGAGACTGTCCTAGGGTGATGTTATGGTGTTTGTATCTCCAATCGTGTGTTCTGTTTATGTTTGGTACTATGCCCTGTGCTTTCAGGACTGACTCTGAAAGTGAAGCTTTGTTTTGTCTTGTTATCAGCCGGCTCACCTCCCCCATGGTCTGTGTTTAGGAGAGGTTTAGCTCTTGCTTGCTTGCTTGCCTGCTTGCTCGCTTCTGCCTCTTTTTCTTTCCTTTGCTTTGCCCTTGCTTTTACTTATTATTTAGTTCAGCTAGGCAGTCCAACTTTTTCCCTGGACTGTTTTCTTTTCCACCCCGTTCCCGCCCTCTCCTGGATACCATCTGAACCTGTTCCGGACGGGGACCTGGGAAACACCAAGAAACACCAGGAGTCTGCATTCTGTCACCTGCAGCAGCCATTCCCCAGCGCCAGAGACTGATAACTGGGCGACCACTCGCTGGAGAGACTCTCTGAGTTTGTCATCCCTTCAGAACGGTGAAAGAGTTTTTTTGTCAGCTGGTGTTGTTTTTTCTGTACTGGGGAGTGTTTCCCATGTTAAATAAACACGGGGTTTTTTTTCCACTCTTCTCTGAGGAAATTCTTCCTGAAACCGGTGGTGGGGGGGGGGGGGAAGAGTTGTGGGGGTTTGCTGTCTGGGGGCTCCTTCCGAAGGATTTCCCCCAAATTTGCCCTAAACCAGGACAGAGACTGAAATCAAAATGGACACTGAGACCAAGAGTGGGAACAGATCCGACACCGGAACTGAGACCAGAACCACTTCAGAACTGGAACTAGGACTAGGACCAAGACCGAGACTGAGAGTGTGACCAGAACTGGCACTGGGACCAAAACTGAGGCCCACACTGACACAGGAACCGGCACCGGGAGGGCTCCAGGACTGCTCTGGGACCGGCACTGGCACTGTGAGAACTCTGGGACTGAGAATCAGAGCGGCATCGGCACCAACACCGAGACTGGAACCGCTCCGGGACTGGGCCTGAGGCTGAGATTGGCACTGGCATCACTCTAGGGCCAACACCGGCACCAGTACCAACACTGGGACCAAGACCACTCTGAGAATTAGGCCAAGACCAAGACTGAAAACAGAACCAGCACTGGCACCGCTATAGGACTGAGAATGAGACCGAGACCAGCACCGCTCTGGGATCAAGTTTGAGACCAGGACTGGAATCAGCACCAGGAGCACTCCAGGACTGTTACAAGACTGAAACCCAGACCAGCACCGGGACAGAGACCGACACCGGCAGCGCTCCGGGATCTCCGCGTTCACTCCGGGGAGTTTTGGCTGCGCCCCCACACGGGACTGGGCAGGACTGGGAGGGACCCCTGGGTGGGGCGGGACAGCCTCGGTTCCCATCGTTCTGGTGCAGCCGTCCCGGTCCATATGGTCCCAGTCCATGTGATCCCAGTCTGTACAATCCCAGTCCACGTGATCCCAGTCTGTACAATCCCAGTGCATGTGATCCCAGTCTGTACAATCCCAGTCTGTTTGGACCTGATTCATCTGGTCCCAGTCTGTGCAGTCCCAGTCTGGAGGATCCCAGTCCATGTCATCCCAGCCCCCATGATCCCAGTCTGGATGCTCCTGCATGGCTCACACTGCCAGGGTCTGGAATTCCAGTTCCCAGCCAGGAAAAGATGTTCCTGCCCTTGAAGGCAAAGCTCTTCAGAAGGGGCCAAAAGCCAAGTGCAGCAAGATCTTACAGGGACATTTCACTGCCAGCCTTCCTAACTTCACCCATGGCTGTTGGAGCTCCTGCACTGGGAATTAAATCAGGGGAGGGTCTTTGGTGGGAGCTGCCCTGGATCAAGGGAGACCCTGAGACAGAAACAGAGCAGGCAGAGAGAGGCAGGAGAGAAAGGAGGACACAAACACAATCAGGTGAGAAGGTGCCACTGGAAACAGAACTGCAACTGACTGGAAGTGAATGGGACAGAAATCAGGAATTGTGAAACTTTTATTTACTATCAAATCAATCCCTTGGCAGCCAGCCCCACACAATCCCAATCCCAGCGCTCCAAATTTGGATCCCACTTCTCCCAATCTCCTTCCAACCCCTTCTCACCCTGCCGGCTGTGGAATCCAGTAAGGTTCCCGTGGGACTGAGTTGTTTTGAGGAGGGAACAAGGCACTTGGAGGTGGGATTGATCCCTTTTGGGTTAAAATTAAGGGGCTTTCAGTGAGATTTGAGTGTTTTTCAGGTGACAGATTGATCCCTCTTGGCTTTTGCAGTGAAAAGAGATAGAGAACACATAAAAATGCAGGCCAAAACAAAAGGATAACCAGCAGGTATTTCCTATCATGGATCCCAGGCAATGTGAGTCACCAGGGCTCTGCCCAATGTGGCCCCTCCAGTGGGGGATGGAGCTGGAGCAGGGCACGAAGCTCTTCCCGCACTCGGGGCACTCACAGGGCTTCCCTTAGCGGTGCCTCCGTTGGTGTTTGGTCAAGGCTGAGCTCTGGGTGAAATTCTTCCCACACTCCCCACACTTGTAGGGCCTCTCCCCAGAGTGGATGCGCAGGTGGGTGACGAGGGTAGATTTGTGCTTGAAGCCCTTCCCGCAGTCAGGACACTCGTGGGGCCTCTCCCCAGTGTGGATGCGCTGGTGGATGATGAGCTGGGAGTTTCGCCTGAAGCCCTTCCCGCAGTCAAAGCACTGGAAAGGCCTCTCCTCTGTGTGTGTTTGGTAGTGCTGGTGGAGTAGTGAGCTGGAGAGAAACCTCTTCCCACACTTGGAACACTCGTAGGGCCTCTCCCCAGTGTGCATCTTTTGGTGGCAGGTAACGCTGGAACGGTGCCTGAAGGCCTTCCCACACTCCTCACACTTGTATGGCCTTTCCCCAGTGTGGATGTTCTGGTGGTAAATCAATGTGGTGCGTTCACTGAAGCTCTTCCCACACTCCTCACACTTGTAGGGCCTCTCCCCAGTTGTCTCGGTTTGAAAGACAGGTATGGTCTAAGGAAAGGCAGGAGCCCCTTTTTCTGCGATGCAGAGTGCAATCCCCCTCCCTTTTAATTATTTTAGGTCCAATTCAGACACCTTCAGGCAGGAGATATGGGGATGAGAATAACAGTTCTTTACTGGTATTTAACAAAGCAGAAAAACAACAACAGCTATAAAAATTGGCAACAGAAACAGTCTAGCTCCGCTCCAGTCCCTTCTGGCCGCAGGCCGTCTCCCTGTGCTGTTACCGGTGCTGTGGGGGCAGGGCAGGTCCCGCGCAGTCGAAGAGGGCTGGGTGATGGCGGCCGCGGCCCAGGGGTGAGCGGGGATGGGGAAAGTTACTCCCCCCTCACGGTGTCGGTCGTGGTGCTCAGCAGAGTGTCCGGAGGTAGTAGGGTGAGCTGGGAGAGCCGCGGAGCGATGTCCAAAGGCAGGGAGCGTGGATCTCAGCGCTGGGATGACAGGGGAAGATGCCAGAGCAGAGCCCAGGTGGTCTTCCCACTCCAGGAGCCAAGCGAGAGGGCGTCCCCCGCTCCAGACCCCCCTATCCCACCTTTCCTTTTCCGGTTCCCCCCCCCTCCCCCTCCAGCCACCCCCCTACGAGAGAACATTATCTGTCATTTTAAGGTGTAGCCACAATTAATTAGCATAACAATGGGAGAAATTCCACAGAAAGAAAAGCAAAGCATTCAACCCCCAACATTATCCACCCCTGAATTTCTCCCATACTAATATGCTATATCAAATTAAACTGTTACATTATATATACATACATGCAGTTAGAGACATAGGCACAGTACTATAGGTATTTCACCCTAAAACAAGGTCTCCTTGGGGTATGCATCTGGTCTCTCCATTCTTTTGCATCACCCACCAGGTGCAACCTGGTCCTTGAGCGAATACAACTCCATGGATGGGATTGTCTTTGCTGGAGGCAGGATTCACCCAAACAGTTTTTCCTAGCATACCTCTCATGTGTACCACTGGAACCTTATCTCCATTCGATATTCCCAAGGGCTCAGATTGGGCAGGGCCTGCTCGGTTAGTGGAACCTCGGGTGTTCACTAACCAGGTGGCCTTTGGTAGATTAATCTCCCAGTTCTTGAAAGTTCCCCCACCCAGTGCCTTCAAGGTGGTTTTAAGCAGGCCATTGCACCGTTCAACTTTCCCTGCAGCTGGTGCATGGTAGGGGATATGGTACACCCACTCAATGCCGTGTTCTCTAGCCCAGGTGTTTATAAGGCTGTTCTTGAAATGAGTCCCATTGTCTGACTCAATTCTCTCAGGGGTACCATGCCTCCAAAGAACTTGTTTTTCCAGGCCCAGGATGGTGTTCCGAGCAGTGGCATGAGGCACAGGGTAGGTCTCCAACCATCCAGTGGTGGCTTCCACCATGGTCAGTACATAGCGCTTGCCCTGGCGGGTTTGAGGCAGTGTGATGTAGTCAATCTGCCAGGCCTCTCCATACTTATATTTGGACCATCGCCCCCCATACCAGAGGGGCTTCACCCGCTTGGCTTGCTTGATGGCAGCGCACGTCTCACAGTCATGGATAACTTGAGAAATACTGTCCATGGTTAGATCCACCCCTCGGTCTCGTGCCCACTTATATGTGGCATCTCTGCCCTGATGACCTGAGGCATCATGGGCCCATCGAGCCAGGAACAACTCTCCCTTGTGCTGCCAGTCTAAATCTATCTTCGACACCTCTATCTGTGCAGCCTGATCTACCTGCTCATTGTGTCGGTGTTCCTCATTAGCCCGACTCTTGGGGACATGGGCATCTACGTGACGGACTTTCACAGGCAACTTCTCTACCCGGGTGGCAATGTCTTTCCATTCATTGGCAGCCCAGATTGGTTTTCCCCTACGTTGCCAGTTAGCCTTTTTCCACCTTTCCAGCCATCCCCACAGAGCATTGGCTACCATCCATGAATCAGTGTAAAGGTAGAGTTTTGGCCACTTCTCTCTTTCAGCAATGTCCAGGGCCAGCTGAACAGCTTTGAGTTCAGCAAGTTGACTCGATCCACCTTCTCCTTCGGTAGCTTGTGCAACCTGTCGTGTGGGGCTCCATACGGCTGCTTTCCACTTCCGGTTCATCCCCACGATGCGGCAGGAACCATCAGTGAAAAGAGCATAGCATGTTTCATCTGCTGGCAGTTGGTTATACGGTGGGGCTTCTTCGGCCCGGGTCACCTGTTCCTGTTCCTCTTCGTCGGCAAGGCCAAAGTCTTCCCCTTCCGGCCAGTTGGTAATAATCTCCAAAATCCCAGGGCGATTCGGGTTTCCAATACGGGCACGTTGTGTGATGAGGGCAATCCATTTACTCCATGTGGCGTCAGTGGCATGGTGGGTTGAGGGAACCTTTCCTTTAAACATCCAGCTCAGCACTGGCAGTCGGGGTGCCAGGAGGAGTTGTGTTTCTGTGCCAACCACCTCTGAGGCAGCTTGGACCCCTTCATAGGCGGCCAAGATCTCCCTCTCCGTCGGAGTGTAGTTGGCCTCGGACCCTCTGTAGCTTCGGCTCCAGAACCCCAGTGGTCGGCCTCGCGTCTCACCAGGCACCTTCTGCCAAAGGCTCCAGGACAGACCATGGTTCCCGGCTGCAGAGTAGAGCACGTTCTTCACATCTGGTCCCGTCCTGACTGGGCCAAGGGCTACTGCATGAGCAATCTCCTGCTTGATCTGGGCAAAGGCTTGCTGCTGCTCAGGGCCCCAGTGGAAATCGTTCTTCTTGCGGGTGACCAGGTAAAGAGGGCTCACAATCTGGCTGTACTCAGGAATGTGCATTCTCCAAAAGCCTATGGCACCTAGGAAGGCTTGTGTTTCCTTCTTGCTGGTTGGTGGAGACATTGCAGTGATCTTATTGATGACCTCACTGGGGATCTGGCGCCGTCCATCTTGCCACTTTACTCCCAGGAACTGGATCTCTTGGGCAGGCCCTTTGACTTTGCTCTTTTTAATGGCGAAGCCGGCTCCCAGCAGAATCTCAATGATCTTTTCTCCTTTCTGAAATACTTCCATTGCCGTATCCCCCCACACAATGATGTCATCAATGTACTGCAGATGTTCTGGAGCTCCACCCTTCTCCAGTGTAGCCTGGATCAGCCCATGACAGATGGTGGGGCTGTGTTTCCACCCCTGGGGCAGTCGGTTCCACGTGTATTGCACACCCCTCCAGGTGAAAGCGAACTGAGGCCTGCACTCTGCTGCCAGAGGAATGGAGAAGAATGCATTGGCGATGTCAATGGTGGCGTACCACTTTGCTGCCTTGGACTCCAGCTCGTACTGCAGTTCCAGCATGTCCGGCACGGCAGCGCTCAGCGGTGGAGTCACCTCATTCAGTGCACGATAGTCCACTGTCAATCTCCATTCTCCTTCCGATTTACGCACAGGCCAGATGGGGCTGTTGAAGGGTGAGTGGGTTTTGCTGACCACCCCTTGGCTCTCCAGCTCACGGATCATCTTGTGGATGGGGATCACGGCATCTCGATTCGTCCGGTACTGCCGGCGGTGCACTGTTGAGGTAGCAATTGGCACCTGTTGCTCTTTCACCCTGAGGAGTCCCACTGCAGATGGGTTTTCTGATAGCCCAGGCAGGGTGTTCAACTGCTTAATGCCCTCTGCTGCCACAGCAGCTATTCCAAAAGCCCACCTGAGTCCCTTTGGGTCTTTGTAATAGCCATTCCTGAGGAAGTCTATGCCTAGGATACATGGTGCCTCTGGGCCAGTCACAATTGGATGTTTCTGCCACTCTTTCCCAGTCAGGCTCACCTCAGCCTCCAGCAGAGTCAATTCCTGAGATCCCCCTGTAACCCCAGCAATTGAAACAGGTTCCTTTCCGACATGTCCTGATGGTATTAATGTACATTGTGAACCAGTGTCAACCAATGCTCTGTGTTCCTGTGGCTCTGATGTGCCAGGCCATCGGATCCACACCGTCCAAAAGATCCGGTTTTCCCGTGCCTCTCCCTGGCTAGAGGCAGGGCCCCTCTAGCCCTGGTTATTATTTCTCTCCTGGGCATACATACTGGAGGTTCCTTCAAGGGGATCTGACAGATCATCCTCCCTTCTGTAATACCCTGCACCTCCATGGGAGGCTGAGGCTACCCTCACTTTAGTGGAGTTCCCTCTGTTGGTGTTCCCCTCCCTGATTTGGCGCACCCGTGCTGCCAGGACAGAAGTGGGTTTCCCATCCCACCTTCTCATGTCTTCCCCGTGGTCACGTAGAAAAAACCACAGGTCAGCACGTGGGGTGTACCCTCTCTCCCTAGCTGGGGGGCGTTGGGCTCTACTTTTGGGGTCCATGACTCTCACTGGTGCTGCACTGATCTTCCTCACCTCTTCCCTTATCTCCTTCATCTCCTCCTTAAACTCCTCTCTGAGGTCCTTAGCCACAGCAGAGACATGAGCCTGCACTGGGCCAGCCATCATACTCTGATAATTCCTGAGCCTGTTGGCAACAGAACCCACTGTCACTTGGTTGGTATCAGCATCAATCATTGCAATAAAGGGGGTATATTGAGATGGCCCCAGGTTTGCCAGATTCCACAACATCTGCCCTGTGCACCTGACCTTGTCAGGGTCATTGTCATGCTGTCCATCCCTCCCAAAGAGCACCTCCAGTACTGCCACTTCTCTCAGCTTTTGGATCCCTTCCTCAAGGGTATTCCAACGTGTTCTCTGGTGGTACTCCTGCATTCTTTCTCTGTGGACAAATCTCTCTCTCACACTCATTAAAAGTCGCTCCCAGAGGGAAAGGAGACCTGTCTCCCTTACAAATACCTGGTCCACACCTGAGTCCTGGGTCAAGGCTCCCAAATTCCTTGCCTCAGTACCATCCAGTTGCACACCTGTACCCATAAGGTCCCAGACCCGCAGTAACCAGGTTGTAAAAGCCTCACGGCCCCGCCGTACAATGTCTTTTCGCAGGTTACGGAGACTCTCGTATGACAGGGACTCGGTGATGATCTCAACTTCTGGCTCCCCTGCTGGTTGTGAGGGGCCCCCTTCCTGACCCTTATTATCTAGGTGCCTTGTTTTCATCTTAGACTTCCTAGTTTCCACAGGGGCAACTGCTGCTGGCTGTGAGTGCCCTTGCAGTTCAGCTGGAACCTGGACAGATGTAACATCTGTGGGTCCCACTGCTGCACCACCAGAGTCTCCCTCTTTAAGGCAGGGGGAGGGTTTCTCACCAGCTGGGGAGAGGTACTCCTTCAGCATCTGGCCCATCTCACGTATCTCCTTCGCTAGCACCCCCACCCATTCTGGGTGGTTCCTTTTCGAGGTGGGCTGTGGAGCAGGGTCAAACTCTGGGGTAATATCCCTAGTCTCTGGGATAGGATCAGGCTCTGGGGTAACCTCCCTAGTCTCTGGGACAAGATCAGGCTCTGGGGTAACCTCCCTAGTCTCTGGGACAGGATCAGGCTCTGGGGTAACATCACTATTTCCTCGGGTAGGTATCAGGGTTGTTATCCAAGTCAATCTCCCCTTATCTCTGAATGTTAGATAGAACAGGTTTAACAGGGATATAAGCAACACTAGCCACAATATAATGTCATTAGCATTTAAAGTGGATTGGAACCCCTTGAAGACTGGTGGGGTGAACTTCAAAAACCCTGTGATGGGTTGAGAAAAAATTTCACCTGCTGCCACTTCCTCACAGTAAGTACCATTATTGAAGTAGCCCCAGAAACACACACTTAGAGTGTGATAGCTCTGAATCCATGTGGCCATCTTCCAGAGAAAATTAAAAATCCATGAATTCCTCAACTGATCAACCCACATAATAAACTGGATAATAGCCACAGTAACCTTGGTTATGAAACTCATGTTTAAAAAAGGGCTTGCAAATGGGAGAGATATAGCAGTGACCACATGGAGGCCAATCCAGGGTAAGCTGGACAGCATGGTGTCACCTACCACAAGCTTGGGTAATTTAAGAACTGTTATCCCCTTTTCTACCCCTCTCTCAATGCCCTCAGGCACTGCCCCACGTTGGGCGCCAAAATCTGTCTCGGTTTGAAAGACAGGTATGGTCTAAGGAAAGGCAGGAGCCCCTTTTTCTGCGATGCAGAGTGCAATCCCCCTCCCTTTTAATTATTTTAGGTCCAATTCAGACACCTTCAGGCAGGAGATATGGGGATGAGAATAACAGTTCTTTACTGGTATTTAACAAAGCAGAAAAACAACAACAGCTATAAAAATTGGCAACAGAAACAGTCTAGCTCCGCTCCAGTCCCTTCTGGCCGCAGGCCGTCTCCCTGTGCTGTTACCGGTGCTGTGGGGGCAGGGCAGGTCCCGCGCAGTCGAAGAGGGCTGGGTGATGGCGGCTGCGGCCCAGGGGTGAGCGGGGATGGGGAAAGTTACTCCCCCCTCACGGTGTCGGTCGTGGTGCTCAGCAGAGTGTCCGGAGGTAGTAGGGTGAGCTGGGAGAGCCGCGGAGCGATGTCCAAAGGCAGGGAGCGTGGATCTCAGCGCTGGGATGACAGGGGAAGATGCCAGAGCAGAGCCCAGGTGGTCTTCCCACTCCAGGAGCCAAGCGAGAGGGCGTCCCCCGCTCCAGACCCCCCTATCCCACCTTTCCTTTTCCGGTTCCCCCCCCCTCCCCCTCCAGCCACCCCCCTACGAGAGAACATTATCTGTCATTTTAAGGTGTAGCCACAATTAATTAGCATAACAATGGGAGAAATTCCACAGAAAGAAAAGCAAAGCATTCAACCCCCAACACCAGTGTGGGTCCTCTGGTGGCGGATCAGGCTGGAGCTGTCCCTGAAGCTCTTCCCACACTCCTCACACTCGTGAGGCTTTTCCCCGGTGTGGATGCGCTTGTGCCTGACAAGATGGCCGTTTTCCTTGAAGCCTTTCCCACAGTCAGGGCAGCGGAAGGGCCTCTCATCCCTGTGAATCCGCTGGTGAAGGAGGAGACTGGAGCTGGTGGGAAACCTCTTACCACACTGCCCACACTTGTAGGGCCTCTTCCCAGTATGGATCCTCTGGTGTTGAATCAGTTTGTTCCTCCATCTGAAGCTCATCCCACACCCTGAGCACTTGTGGGGCTTCTCCCCATTACAAAGCTGCTCATGGACCACCAGCTCCGAGCTCTGGCTCCATCTGTGGTCGTCCCCCCGGCCCAGGCTGGGGCTTTCCTCCTCAGATCCCCGCCATCTGCGTTTGCAGCCCCTCCTCGTGCGGGATCTCCGCGGATTTTCCTCCCCGTTGCATTCCTGTGCCGTGGAGCCGCTCCAAACGGCCTCTTCCACGAGGTTCTGCTGCGGGGATTTGTCCTCCCTGCTCTCCGTGCTCAGCTCCTTGTCTGGGGCAGGAAGGACAAGCAGAGGATGGGATTTGCCTCCGTGCCAGAGGGAAGGGGAAGGAGATCCCCCCAGCGCGTCCCCGGCAGGACGGCGTCAGCAGCGGGGTTGTCCTGCAGCTGGGGGCCGTGCTGGGCTGGGAGATGGAGCAGGACAGAGGGGGAAAGGGGCACTGACTTCCTCCTCACCTGCCTGCGGCTCCTGGGGCATCTTCGTCTTCCTCGCAGCCTCCTCCTCCTCCATCGGGCCAAGGGTTGGGAATGGGAAATCCTGGTTTGGGGAAAACAAGGGATGAGCGCGTTGTGTTGTGGGTTCCTCCTGCCCAACTCCATCTCTACAAGTCCCCGAGCATCTCGGGTCCATGAAAACCTCCCAAACACCAACATTCAGCCCTGAAAATGCCTCCCAGGAGTCCCTGGGAATGGTCCCTCTCCTTTGGTGTTTGGGGGTTCCCCCCCTGTCCCAGCTGCTGGGGGTCACGCTTGTATTGGGGGTCCCCCATCTACTCGGTCCCCGCCCTCCCCAGGCTGCTGGGAGTCCCAGCAATCCAAAAGGTCCCCCGTCTTTCACCTCCCCATTGAGGGATGCTGGGGTATTTTGGGGTGTCTTCTCCCCTTATTCTCTATTTTGGGGTGCAGGGGTTCCAAGGAGTCCCCCCTGCCCCTCTCCAGGCTGTTGAGGGTCCCAAAATCCCGGCACTCCCCCCTCTCTGGGCTCCCCACTTTGGGGTCCTGGGGGACACAGGGCTGTGCTCCTCCACGCTGCCTCTGCCAGCAGACACCACCCGGACCCCCTAATTTCCCCTCAAGGGGCATTTTCTGATCAGATTTGCAGCTGTGTAGTCTCCAAACATCCCCCCCGCCCCAAAAAATACACAAAGCATGCTGAGAGAAGCTCAGAGTATTCTAGGAGCTACTGGGTGGAACTGGGATCAAACTAGGATCAGGTAAACCATGCTGAGGTAAGTGGGAGTGCTTGGCAAGGACTACGAGGTTGTTCAGGGCAACTGGGATATACTGGGAATGTCTGAGACCACAGGGCTGGTGACTGGGACCTAACTGGGAGCGAATGGGAATGTGCTGGTGGAAAAACTGGGACCATGCTGGGGCAACTGGGGGCAAATGTGAGTGACTGGGGCCCTGCTGGAAGAGACTGGCATCATACTGGACTCATACTGGGATCTTACTGGCAGTTGCAGGGGCTATGCTAGGGGCAACTGGGAGAACTGGGAACGCATTGGACACAAGTGGTGTTGGAAATCGTATCCTTGTAAAAATCTTTGCATAACTTTAGTCGAGGGGATTAATTTGCCCTACAAAAAGACTTCTTTGTTTCTTTCCAGGGCATTGCTGCACCAGGTGGGGTCTGATGAACACAACACATCAACAGACTGGGAGCAGCTTAAAGATCAAGGGCCATCAGCGGCCATTAACAGAACATCAGCGGCCACCCAGGAACATCTTCCCCAGACTCTGCCTCTGGCAGAATTGCAGACATCTCCTCTGAAAAGACTGATAAGAAAATCAGGGAATCAAGACGGAATTAACAGCAGAAGGGAAGAAATCCAGATCCAAAAGGAGGCCAAATATTAGGAACTGAATATTTGCAGCTTGAGACCAATGAACACTGACCCAATTCCTTTCTATGAGCATTGACTGTATAAAAGATCTGAAAAATCTGCTAAAAAGGGAGTGTCACGAAATGATTCTCTCTGCACAGCCCGGTAATGTGTGGATGAGATTTCTGTGGTACATCCTGGCCACAACATCGTGGCCAGAAAATACAGAAATGCCTTGACTCTCTACATTTAAAATTCTTGTTAAAAGTATTTTTGTTTGTCTTTTAGTTTCGGTTATCATGGGAGGACGTGGGCGAAACTGGGACCGTGCTGGGGCAAATTGCATCATAATAGGGAATGACTGGGACTGTCTGGGCTCTTGCCGGGAGCAACAGGATCATACTGGGAGTGACTCGGCTCATACTGGGAGCGACTGGGCTCATACTGGGAGCAGCCACTCCCGGCTCCCGCACCCCCGAACCCCTTTCCCGGCCATGCCGCCCCTCCAGCCCCAGCACCCCCCGCCGGGGTCCCGGCAATCCCAGGGGTCCCCCCCTCTCGGGCTCCCCGCTTTGCCCTTCTGGGGCTCTCCTGTCTCTGGGCTCCCGCTCAGGGAAGCCGCGGCTCTCCCGGGGCTCCCCCAAACCGGTGTCCCCCCGCCGATCCCGCCGCTCCCGCGCGCTCCCCACCTGGCCCCGGCACAGCTCGCAGGGCCCGGCCCGGGAAGCCCAACCCCCACCGCGGGGGGACCCGCATCCCCCCGGGCCCCGCCGGGGCTCTGCCGGCACCCACCGGGACGCCCAAAAACACCTCCCGGGGACCCCCCGATGTCCCCCCGAGGGCCATCTGCGCCTCTGCAGCCCTGCAACATCCAAACATCGCCCCGCCCGCCCCCTAAAGAAAGAAAGGAAGGGGGAGCCCCAAATATATTTCGGGTGAGCTCCAAATATCCCTCCCCCCTTCAAAAAAACCGTCCGGGACATTCAGGGCGAGCTCCCCCTCTCCGGGCACCTGCGGGATGCGGGGAACGATGCTCTGGGGGCGAAGGAGCTGCGGGTACAGAGAGCGGTGAAAGCTCGGTGCCTCCTCTGCCTGCTCCAGCTCCTCCTCCCCTGTCCCTCCTCCCCCTCCTCTGACCCTCCGGGAACTCTCGGGTGAGCGGGGCCGGGCCGGGACACGATGGGAGAGGGGTGGGGTCACCCCCAAACCGAGCTGGGGGGAGCGGAGGTTTGGGGAGGACAATGGCGAAAGGGGTGGGAGAGGGGCATGAGGGGAGGTGGGACAGCGGGAAAGGGGCTCCCAATGGGGGTCCCCCAGCTCACCCGAGCACCCCCAAGCCCCATCCCAGCCCCCCCAGTTCCCTCCATACCCCCGGCTGGGGGGGCTCAGCCCAGGACCCGTCGTGGTTCGGGGCTCCCCCGAGGGCAGCGAACGGGAGAGTTCCCGGCTCGGAGAGGCCCCAGCAGAGGAAGGGATCCTGTCCCTCTCTGAGAGCGTTGAAGGGTCTCCAGGCCCCTTTGAAGAGGAGTTTTACCTTTTTAAGGTTTTCTGGGGAATCCAACATCTCCAAGAGTGTTTTTTCTGCCTCATTTTAGTGTGTTTGTGGTGTTCCAGCCCCTCAAGCCTCTTTTAAGGCGAGACTGTGACGGATTTAGGTGACATTTGTAGGGGGACCAGCACTAGAAGCCCCTGTAGGGGATGTTTTGGCGCCAGGGTGGATTTTTGGGGTTCTCTCGATCATCGCCGCTTTAAGGGGCTCCGCTATGTTCGGGCACCACTGTAACTCCCCTTAAAAGGGCAACACCTCTCCCGTTGATTTTGGCAGTAGATCTCTGGGGGGGGTTGGGGGTCCCGGGAGGGTTTGGGGGTACCTGGGCGATGCCGGTGCCAGAGCTGGGGACGCCGTGCCAGGAATGAACCTTCTCACTGCGCACGGGCAGCGTCAGCGTGTTCAGGGAGATCCTGGGGGGGCGCGGGGTCACCCCAAATCCCAGGGGAGCACAAATGCTGAGGGACCCCCCGAACTGCCCTCCCCGCTGCATCTGCTGCAGGCAGGGGGACACCAACACTCGGCCCCCGACCCCCAACATCATGGAGGGGCTGCGGCAGAAACGTGGGAAGGGCACGGAGAGGTGAGGGGGCACCCCCAAAATCCTGGAGGAGGGGACACGGGGGGACTCCCAGGAATCCCCATGGGAGGATGAGGGGAAACCGAGGAGGAGTTTGGGGGGCCTGGGTGGATCTGCACAGGTGCCCGGGAAGAGGGACCTTGCCACGAATATCCCGGGCAGTTTTTTGAATGAGAGCGGGATATTTGGAGCTCACATGAAATATATTTGGGGACCCCTGTTCCTTTCTTTATTTTGAGGACGCACTGGGGCATCTCCTTCCCCTTCCCTCTGGCACGGAGGCAAATCCCATCCTCTGCTTGTTCTTCCTGCCCCAGACAAGGAGCTGAGCACGGAGAGCAGGGAGGACAAATCCCCGCGGCAGAACCTCGTGGAAGAGGCCGTTTGGAGCGGCTCCACGGCGCAGGAATGCAACGGGGAGGAAAATCCACGGAGATCCCGCACGAGGAGGGGCTGCAAACGCAGATGGCGGGGATCTGAGGAGGAAAGCCCCAGCCTGGGCCGGGGGAACGGCCAGAGATGGAGCCAGAGCTCGGAGCTGGTGGTCCATGAGCAGCTTCGTGATGGGGAGAAGCCCCACAAGTGCTCGGAGTGTGGGATGAGCTTTACCTGGATGTCCCACCTGATCTCCCACCAAGGGATCCACACTGTAGAATGGCCCTAGGAGTGTATGGAGTGTGGGAAGAGATTCACAGTCAGCTCCAACCTGATCCGGCATCAAAAGATCCACACTGGGGAGAGGCCCTAAGAGTGTTCTTGAGTGTGGGAAGAGGTTTACTGTTGGAGAAGATGAAAATAGAAAACCTTATAAATATGATTGCCTGGGAAATGATTTTGAGAATATGGAAAGTATAAGCGAGATTGAAATGAAAGCCATCTTTGAGATACCAAACCTTAGTTAGTGAACAACTAGAAAACAATAGTATGGCCAGCTGAAAGTAATCCCCTCTTGATTGAACAATTCCCTCTGCTTGCAGAGAGGTCCAAGGGTCAGAGAAGACCCTACTAGCTTAGCAGAAGGAGTCCAAAGAGTAGTTTTTAGGGTTTAAAGTGTGGCACAGTATGGTAATGTAATGATTCTTATAGGCTGCCTATAAAAGCAATAAGATTTGTATCTTGTATTAGATTGGTTAGTGAAAATTAGAATATTCAACACAAAAGAAGATTTATTGTATTGTAATGGGAACCTCACTCTCTCTTTTTACCTCTTACCTCTCTTAGCTCTCTTCTCTTACGCCTTGCTTTCTTACCCCTTGCTCTCTTTCCTCTCTCTCTACTCTTCATACTCTTGCCCTTCTGCTTTTCCAGGCCTGGTTGGAGCTGTGACTGGCAGCTCCAAGCAGGGCCTTCCTCCCCGCACCCTTTGCAATAAACCACAAGTTCCAACACTTGGCTTTAGAGATCTCTCCGTCAGTCCTGACCGTCCTGACCTCCACCACTCCTACAGTTTACCACCACCAGCAATGTTCTCCTGCACCAGCGGATTCACACGGATGAGAGACTCTTCTGCTGCTCTGACTGCGGGAAGCGCTTCAAGCAGAACTCCACCCTCATCATCCACCAGTGCATCCACACCAGGGAGACACCCCACGAGTGTGAGGAGTGTGGGAAGAGCTTCAGCCAGAGCTCCCACCTGGCCCTCCACCAGAGGACTCGCACTGGTGAAAGGTCCTACGAGAGTGGGGAGTGTGGGAAGAGGTTTCACACCAGCTCCAATCTTCTCCTGCAGCAGCGGATTCACACGGAGGAGAGGCCCTTCCGCTGCCCTGACTATAGGAAGTCTGCAATGGGTTCTCAGGGAACCAGGGCCCTACTGTGACAAAGCATGGCCTGATGGAAACCCGGTGCCTCTGGGACATCTCCATCCTCGGAGGAAGCAAGTGTCCATTGTGACACAGCACAGCCTCGTGAATCACAGGAGAGCACAGTGACACCATGGGATCCTGGGGAGCCAAGTGTCCATTGTAAACACAGCGGGGCCTCATGGAAGCCAAGAGATCATTGTTACAACACACTGTCAAAATTGGACCTTGCTTCTGTGAGATTTCATTGCCCCACAATGTTCTCCTGGGTTCCAAGAGGCCTCGCTGTGTCTCAATGGCCCCTTGCTTCCACGAGCCATGGCAGGGTCCCCCTTGCCCCTGGGTTCCATCAGGCTGTGCTGTGTTGACAACTGACACTTGCTGCCATGAGATTCCATTGTGTCACAATGGTGCCCATGTTTCCATGAGGCTGTGCTGTGTCACAATGAGCACTGGATTCCACAAGAGCTGGCAATGTCCCAATGGCAAAAGGGTTCCATGAGGCCATGCCATGTCACAACTGCCTGTGGCTTCCATGAGATTCCTTTGTGACACAGAGATCTCCTAGACCCCATGAGGCCTTTGTCTGCCACAGGGGTGTCTTGTTTCTAGAATGCCTGGCAATATTTCTGTGGCCCTTGAGTTCCATGTGGCCTCTGTCTGTCAGAATTGACCGCCCTTTGCTTGGCCCCGCCCCTTTCCCCTCACAGTTCCCGCCCTTTCCTTGACCCCGCCCCTTTCCCCTCACAGTTCCCGCCCTTTCCTTGCCCCATCCCCTCCCAGTTCGGGTCTCGGAACGGGAGAGGAGGAGGAGGGAGGGAGGAAGAGGCGGAGCGGCAGCAGGAAGCAGGAGCAGAGAAGGAGCGGATCAAGCGCGCGACCCCGGAGCTCCCTGAACTCGCAGCCCCCCCGGACCATCGCCCCCCATCCCGCAGGTGACCGGGGAGGGGGAGCTCGCCCCAAATATCCCGGGGTATCCCTGGGTTTGGGGTTTTTTTGGGGGGGATGTTTGGATGTTGCAGGGCTGCAGAGGCGCAGATGGCCCTCGGGGGGACATCGGGGGGTCCCCGGGAGGTGTTTTTGGGCGTCCCGGTGGGTGCCGGCAGAGCCCCGGCGGGGCCCGGGGGGATGCGGGTCCCCCCGCGGTGGGGGTTGGGCTTCCCGGGCCGGGCCCTGCGAGCTGTGCCGGGGCCAGGTGGGGAGCGCGCGGGAGCGGCGGGATCGGCGGGGGGACACCGGTTTGGGGGAGCCCCGGGAGAGCCGCGGCTTCCCTGAGCGGGAGCCCAGAGACAGGAGAGCCCCAGAAGGGCAAAGCGGGGAGCCCGAGAGGGGGGGACCCCTGGGATTGCCGGGACCCCGGCGGGGGGTGCTGGGGCTGGAGGGGCGGCATGGCCGGGAAAGGGGTTCGGGGGTGCGGGAGCCGGGAGTGGCTGCTCCCAGTACGAGCCCAGTCGCTCCCAGTATGATCCTGTTGCTCCCAGTAGCAGCTCAGGCAGTCCCAGTGATTCCGTATCATGATGTAATTTACCCCAGCACGGTCCCAGTTTCGCTCACTTCCTCCCATGATAACGGAAATTAAAAGAGAAACAAAAATACTTTTAACAACAATTTTAAATTGAGAGAGTCAAGGCATTTCTGTATTTTCTGGCCACGATGTTGTGGCCAGGATGTACCACAGAAATCTCATCCACACATTACCGGGCTGTGCAGAGAGAATCATTTCGTGACACTCCCTTTTTAGCAGATTTTTCAGATCTTTTATACAGTCAATGCTCATAGAAAGGAATTGGGTCAGTGTTCATTGGTCTCAAGCTGCAAATATTCAGTTCCTAATATTTGGCCTCCTTTTGGATCTGGATTTCTTCCCTTCTGCTGTTAATTCCGTCTTGATTCCCTGATTTTCTTATCAGTCTTTTCAGAGGAGATGTCTGCAATTCTGCCAGAGGCAGAGTCTGGGGCAGATGTTCCTGGGTGGCCGCTGATGTTCTGTTAATGGCCGCTGATGGCCCTTGATCTTTAAGCTGCTCCCAGTCTGTTGATGTGTTGTGTTCATCAGACCCCACTTGGTGCAGCAATGCCCTGGAAAGAAACAAAGAAGTCTTTTTGTAGGGCAAATTAATCCCCTCGACTAAAGTTATGCAAAGATTTTTACAAGGATACGATTTCCAACACCACTTGTGTCCAATGCGTTCCCAGTTCTCCCAGTTGCCCCTAGCATAGCCCCTGCAACTGCCAGTAAGATCCCAGTATGAGTCCAGTATGATGCCAGTCTCTTCCAGCAGGGCCCCAGTCACTCACACTTCCCCCAGTTGCCCCAGCATGATCCCATTTTTCCTTCAGGAGATTCCCAGTCGCTCCCAGTTAGGTCCCAGTCACCAGCCCTATGGTCTCAGACATTCCCAGAATATCCCAGTGTGGACACACACATTTAGAGAGCTAGGAAATTGCAGCTTGGCAATTCTTTTCAGGCCTGGATTTCTCCTGTCTCTCAGGTCCATTCCCAGGCTGACAAGCTGACTACAGCTTCAGTTAGGGACGCAGTCTCCCAGAGCGATAACTTGGTGAAAAACAGAAGGGAATACATAATAAAGATTAACACCTGGTGTCTTTCCCATGGGACATCCGGACATGCTGTCCCAGGGATATTTTTCCCAATTGTGCAATGAACTACTGTCCTGTCCTAACTGCACGTAACACACTTTAAATACGGGATGTCCGTACAATAAAGTTGGCCTTTTTTCCCCAAAAGAGGTCCGTGTGTGTTGCTGTCTTTTCTCTCTCTTTGCAGCGTAGTAACCACATCCCAGTTGCCCTGAACAATCTCATAGTCCTTCCCAGCCACTCCCAGTTACCTCAGCATGGTTCACCTGCCCCCAGTTTGATCCCAGTTGCACCCAGTTTTCTCTAGAATACTCCCAGCGTCTCTCAGGGTGCTTTGTGTATTTTTTTGGGCAGGGGGGATGTTTGGAGAATGCAGAGCTCCAAATCTGATCAGAAAATGCTCCACGGGGGACATTGGGGGGTCCCGGTGGCGGCTGCCGGCAGAGGCACCCTGGAGGAGCAGAGCCCTGTGTCCCCCAGGCCCCCAAAGTGGGGAGCCCAGAGAGGGGGGAGCGCCGGGATTTTGGAACCCTCAACAGCCTGGAGAGGGGCAGGGGGGACTCCCTGGACCCCCTGCACCCCAAAGCAGAGAATAAGGGGAGAAGGGACAGCAAAAACACCCACCATCCCTAAATGGAGAGACAGAAGAGGGGGGAGCTTTTTGGATTGCTGGGACTCCCAGCAGCCTGGGGAGGGCGGGGACCGAGTAGATGGGGGACCCCCAATACAAGCGTGACCCCCAGCAGCTGAGACAGGGGGGAAGCCCCAAACACCAAAGGGGAGGGACCATTCCCAGGAACTCGTGGGAGGCATTTTCAGGGCTGAATGTTGGTGTTTGGGAGGTTTTATGGACCCGAGATGCTCGGGGACTTGTAGGGATGGAGTTGGGCAGGAGGAACCCACAACACAACGCGCTCATCCCTTGTTTTTCCCCAAACCAGGATTTCCCATTCCCAACCCTTGGCCCGATGGAGAAGGAGGAGGCTGCGAGGAAGACGAAGATGCCCCAGGAGCCCCAGGCAGGTGAGGAGGAAGTCAGTGCCCCTTTCCCCCTCTGTCCTGCTCCATCTCCCAGCCCAGCACGGTCCCCGGCTGCAGGACAACCCCGCTGCCGACGCCGTCCTGCCGGGGACGTGCGGGGAGGATCTCCTTCTCCTTCCCTCTGGCACGGAGGCAAATCCCATCCTCTGCTTGTCCTTCCTGCCCCAGACAAGGAGCTGAGCACGGAGAGCAGGGAGGACAAATCCCCGCGGCAGAACCTCGTGGAAGAGGCCGTTTGGAGCGGCTCCACGGCACAGGAATGCAACGGGGAGGAAAAGCCGCGGAGATCCCGCACGAGGAGGGGCTGCAAACGCAGATGGCGGGGATCTGAGGAGGAAAGCCCCAGCCTGAGCCGGGGGGACGGCCAGAGATGGAGCCAGAGCTTGGAGCTGGTGGTCCATGAGCAGCTTTGTAATGGGGAGAAGCCCCACAAGTGCTCAGCGTGTGGGATGAGCTTGAGGTGGAGGAACAGCATGATCCGCCACCAGAAGATCCACACTGGGGAGAGGCCCTACGAGTGTGAGCAGTGTGGGAAGAGTTTCACTGAGCGCAACACATTGATCTGCCACCAGAACATCCACACTGGGAAAAGACCATACCAGTGTGAGGAGTGTGGGAAGGCCTTCAGGCAGCGTTCCCACCTGATCCGCCACCAAAGTGTCCACACTGGGGAGAGGCCCTACGAGTGTTCCAGGTGTGGGAAGAGGCTTACCACCAGCTCCCATCTCCTCAGGCACTTCCAGACACACAGGGAGGAGAGGCCTTTCCAGTGCTCTGATTGCGGGAAGGGCTTCAGGCGAAACTCCCACCTCACCAGACACCGGCGCATCCACACTGGGGAAAAGCCTCACAAATGTGAGCAGTGTGGGAAGAGCTTCAGTGAACGCAGCACATTGATCCGCCACCAGAACATCCACACTGGGAAAAGGCCATACAAATGTGGGGATTGTGGGAAGGCCTTCAGGCAGCGTTCCAGCCTGATCAGCCACCAAAGTGTCCACACTGGGGGGAGGCCCTACGAGTATCCTGAGTGTGGGACAAACTTCTCTCAGAGCTCAGCTTTGAACAGACACCAACAGAGGCAGCATTAATGCAATCCCTGTAAATCCCCCTAGTGGAAGAACAACTTGTGTGCTGCTCCAACTCCATCCCCCACTGCAGAACTCATGCTGAGCAGAGCCCTGGTGACACACATTCCCTGGGATCCATCTGGGGAAGACACCTGGCTGGTTATCCTTTTGTTTTGGCCTTAGTTTTTCTCTCTTCTCCATTTCTTTTCACACCAAAAGCCAAGAGGATTTAGGTCACCTAAAAACCTCTCAAATCCCTCTGAAAGCACCTCAGTTTTAATCCAAAATGGCTCAATCCAACTGCAAAGTGGATCCTCAAGACAACTCAATCCCACGTGAACCTTACTGGATTCCACAGCCACCAGGGTGAGAAGGAGTTGGAAGGAGATTGGGAGAAGTGGGATCCAAATTTGGAGCACTGGGATTGGGATTGTGTGGGGCTGGCTGCCAAGGGATGGATTTGATAGTAAATAAAAGCTTCACAATTCCTGACTTCTGTCCCATTCACTTCCAGTCAGTTGCAGTTCTGTTTTCAGTGGCACCTTCTCATCTGATTGTGTTTGTGTCCTCCTTTCTCTCCTGTCTCTCCCTGCCTGCTCTGTTTCTGTCTCAGGGTCTCCCTTGATCCAGGGCAGCTCCCACCAAAGACCCTCCCCTGATTTAATTCCCAGTGCAGGAGCTCCAACAGCCATGGGTGAAGTTAGGAAGGCTGGCAGTGAAATGTCCCTGTAAGATCTTGCTGCACTTGGCTTTTGGCCCCTTCTGAAGAGCTTTGCCTTCAAGGGCAGGAACATCTTTTCTTGACTGGGAATTGGAATTCCAGACCCTGGCAGTGTGAGCCGTGCAGGAGCATCCAGACTGGAATCATGGGGCTGGGATGACATGGACTGGGATCCTCCAGACTGGGACTGCACAGACTGGGACCAGTTGGATCAGGGCCAAACACAGTGGGATTGTACAGACTGGGATCACATGGACTGGGATTGTACAAACTGGGATCACATGGACTGGGACCATATGGACCAGGATGGCTGCACCAGAACGATGGGAACCGAGGAGGTCCCGCCCCACCCAGGGGTCCCTCCCAGTCCTGCCCAGTCCCGTGCGGGGGCGCAGCCAAAACTCCCCGGAGTGAACGCGGAGATCCCGGAGCGCTGCCGGTGTCGGTCTCTGTCCTGGTGCTGGTCTGGGTCTCAGTCTTGGTCCTACAGCGGTTCCAGTCCTGGTGCCAGTGCTGGTTCTGGTTTCAGTCTCAGTCTTGGTCACAGGTTTGGTCTTGGTCTCAGTCTCGAAGTGGTTCTGGTCGCAGTGTTGGTACTGGTGCCATTGTTGGTCCCGGAGTGCTCCCAGTGCCAATCCCAGTCTCCATTCTGGTACCGGTGCCAGTCTTGGTACTGGTTCTGGTGCTGCTCTCAGTCTCAATCCTGGAGTTCTCCCAGTGCCAGTGGCAGTCGCAGAGCAGTCCTGGAGCGCTCCTGGTGCTGATTCCAGTGGCGGTGTTGGTCTCAGTTTTGGTCCCAGTGCCAGTTCTAGGACTGGTCTCAGTCTTAGTCCCAGTATTATTTCCAGTTCTGCAGCACCACTGGTCTCAGTTCTGGTGTCGGTTCCATTCCCAGTCTTGGTCTTGCTCTCCATTCTGCTTTAGGTCTCATTCTAGGGGCTGGTGTCAGTTCTAGCACTGGTCTTGGTCTCAGTCTCGGAGCAGTTCCGGTCCAGTGCTGGTAGCGGTGCTGGTGTTGGTCCTGGAGTGCTCCCAGTGCCAATCCCAGACTCAGGTCCCGTCCCACAGCGGTGCCAGTCTCGGTGCTGGTTCTGGTGCTGCTCTCAGTCTCAGTCCCGGCTGGTGCTGGTCCCAGAGCAGTCCTGGAGCGCTCCTGGTGTCAGTCCCAGTGTTGGTGGTGGTCTCAGTCTTGGTCCCAGTGCCAGTTCAGCTTTTGGTTTCTGTTTGGGTTCTCAGTCTTGGTGCCAGTCCTAGTTCCAGTTCTGGAGGGGTGCTGGTCTCAGTTATGGTGTCAGTTCTGTTCTTAGTCTTGATCTCGGTCTCCATTCTGATTTTTGTCTCATTCTTGGAGCTGGTCCCAGTTCTAGTGCCAGGTCTTGGTCTTGGTCCCAAAGATTTCTGGTCCATTTAGGTGATTTTATACCAACCTGGGAAGATTAGGTTTGGATTCTAGGCCCTGTCAGACAATGCAAGGCTCATTTCGATAATTTTAGAACCCTTTGTGTGGATTTGAGGCCCGTTTAGCTGATTTATGCCGTACCTGGTGGGTTTATGCTGCATTTTAGGTGCTTTCTGGCTGATTTTAGGCCAAACCAGAACCTTTGAGAACCGCGCGGCCCCTTGACCCCGCCCCTTTCCCCTCACAGTTCCCGCCCTTTCCTTGACCCCACCCCTTTCTCCTCACAGTTCCCGCCCTTTCCTTGCCCCATTCCCTCCCAGTTCGGGGCTCGGAACGGGGGAGGAGGAGGAGGGAGGGAGGAAGAGGCGGAGCGGCAGCAGGAAACAGGAGCAGAGAAGGAGCGAATCAAGCGCGCGACCCCGGAGCTCCCTGAACTCGCAGCCCCCCGGGACCATCGCCACCCATCCCGCAGGTGCCCGGGGAGGGGGAGCTCGCCCCAAATATCCCGGGGGTGTCCCTGGGTTTGGGGTTTTTTGGGGGGGATATTTGGATGTTGCAGGGCTGCAGAGGCGCAGATGGCCCTCGGGGGGACATCGGGGGGTCCCCGGGAGGTGTTTTTGGGGGTCCCGGTGGGTGCCGGCAGAGCCCCGGCGGGGCCCGGGGGGATGCGGGTCCCCCCGCGGTGGGGGTTGGGCTTCCCGGGCCGGGCCCTGCGAGCTGTGCCGGGGCCAGGTGGGGAGCGCGCGGGAGCGGCGGGATCGGCGGGGGGACACCGGTTTGGGGGAGCCCCGGGAGAGCCGCGGCTTCCCTGAGCGGGAGCCCAGAGACAGGAGAGCCCCAGAAGGGCAAAGCGGGGAGCCCGAGAGGGGGGGACCCCTGGGATTGCCGGGACCCCGGCGGGGGGTGCTGGGGCTGGAGGGGCGGCATGGCCGGGAAAGGGGTTCGGGGGTGCGGGAGCCGGGAGTGGCTGCTCCCAGTATGAGCCCAGTCGCTCCCAGTATGATCCTGTTGCTCCCAGTAGCAGCCCAGGCAGTCCCAGTGATTCCGTATCATGATGTAATTTACCCCAGCACGGTCCCAGTTTCGCCCACTTCCTCCCATGATAACGGAAACTAAAAGAGAAACAAAAATACTTTTAACAACAATTTTAAATTGAGAGAGTCAAGGCATTTCTGTATTTTCTGGCCACGATGTTGTGGCCCGGGTGTACCACAGAAATCTCATCCAGACATAACCCAGCTGTGCAGAGACAATCATTCCATGACATTCCCTTTTCAGGAAAATTTTCAGATCTTTTATACAGTCAATGCTCATGGAAATGAATTGAGTTAGTGTTCTTTGGTCTCAAGGTGCAAATATTCAGTTCCTAATATTTGGCCTTCTTTTGGATCTGGATTTCTTCCCTTCTGCTGTTAATTCCGTCTTGATTCCCTGATTTTCTTATCAGTCTTTTCAGAGGAGATGTCTGCAATTCTGCCAGAGGCAGAGTCTGGGGTAGATGTTCCTGGGTGGCCGCTGATGTTCTGTTAATGGCCGCTGATGGCCCTTGATCTTTAAGCTGCTCCCAGTCTGTTGATGTGTTGTGTTCATCAGACCCACCTGGTGAAGCAATGCCCTGGAAAGAAACAAAGAAGTCTTTTTGTAGGGCAAATTAATCCCCTCGACTAAGGTTATGCAAAGATTTTTGCAAGGATACGATTTCCAACACCACTTGTGTCCAATGCGTTCCCAGTTCTCCCAGTTGCCCCTAGCATAGCCCCTGCAACTGCCAGTAAGATCCCAGTATGAGTCCAGTATGATGCCAGTCTCTTCCAGCAGGGCCCCAGTCACTCACACTTCCCCCAGTTGCCCCAGCATGGTCCCATTTTTCCTCCAGGAGATTCCCAGTCGCTCCCAGTTAGGTCCCAGTCACCAGCCCTATGGTCTCACATTCCCAGAATATCCCAGTGTGGACACTCACATTTAGAGAGCTAGGAAATTGCAGCTTGGCAATTCTTTTCAGGCCTGGATTTCTCCTGTCTCTCAGGTCCATTCCCAGGCTGACAAGCTGACTACAGCTTCAGTTAGGGACGCAGTCTCCCAGAGCGATAACTTGGTGAAAAACAGAAGGGAATTCATAATAAAGATTAACACCTGGTGTCTTTCCCATGGGACATCCGGACATGCTGTCCCAGGGATATTTTTCCCAATTGTGCAATGAACTACTGTCCTGTCCTAACTGCACGTAACACACTTTAAATACGGGATGTCCGTACAATAAAGTTGGCCTTTTTTCCCCAAAAGAGGTCCGTGTGTGTTGCTGTCTTTTCTCTCTCTTTGCAGCGTAGTAACCACATCCCAGTTGCCCTGAACAATCTCATAGTCCTTCCCAGCCACTCCCAGTTACCTCAGCATGGTTCACCTGCCCCCAGTTTGATCCCAGTTGCACCCAGTTTTCTCTAGAATACTCCCAGCGTCTCTCAGGGTGCTTTGTGTATTTTTTTGGGCAGGGGGGATGTTTGGAGAATGCAGAGCTCCAAATCTGATCAGAAAATGCTCCACGGGGGACATTGGGGGGTCCCGGTGGTGTCTGCTGGCAGAGGCAGCGTGGAGGAGCAGAGCCCTGTGTCCCCCAGGCCCCCAAAGTGGGGAGCCCAGAGAGGGGGGAGCGCCGGGATTTTGGAACCCTCAACAGCCTGGAGAGGGGCAGGGGGGACTCCCTGGACCCCCTGCACCCCAAAGCAGAGAATAAAGGGAGAAGGGACAGCAAAAACACCCACCATCCCTAAATGGAGAGACAGAAGAGGGGGGAGCTTTTTGGATTGCTGGGACTCCCAGCAGCCTGGGGAGGGTGGGGACCGAGTAGATGGGGGACCCCCAATACAAGCGTGACCCCCGGCAGCTGAGACAGGGCGGAAGCCCCAAACACCAAAGGGGAGGGACCATTCCCAGGAACCCCTGGGAGGCATTTTCAGGGCTGAATGTTGGTGTTTGGGAAATTTTTATGGACCCGAGATGCTCGGGGACTTCTAGAGATGGAGTTGGGCAGCAGGAACCTGCAACACAACGTACACATCCCTTGTTTTTCCCCAAACCAGGATTTCCCATTCCCAAACCCTTGGCCCGATGGAGGAGGAGGAGGCTGCGAGGAAGAGGAAGATGCCCCAGGAGCCCCAGGCAGGTGAGGAGGAACTCAGTGCCCCTTTCCCCCTCTGTCCTGCTCCATCTCCCAGCCCAGCCTGGCCCCCGGCTGCAGGACAACCCCGCTGCCGACACCGTCCTGCCGGGGACGCGCTGGGGGGATCTCCTTCCCCTTCCCTCTGGCACGGAGGCAAATCCCATCCTCTGCTTGTCCTTCCTGCCCCAGACAAGGAGCTGAGCACGGAGAGCAGGGAGGACAAATCCCCGCGGCAGAACCTCGTGGAAGAGGCCGTTTGGAGCGGCTCCACGGCACAGGAATGCAACGGGGAGGAAAAGCCGCGGAGATCCCGCACGAGGAGGGGCTGCAAACGCAGATGGCGGGGATCTGAGGAGGAAAGCCCCAGCCTGGGCCAGGGGGGTGGCCAGAGATGGAGCCAGAGCTCGGAGCTGGTGGTCCATGAGCAGCTTTGTAATGGGGAGAAGCCCCACAAGTGCTCAGAGTGTGGGATGAGCTTCAGGTGGAGGAACAGCCTGATCCGCCACCAGAGGATCCACACTGGGGAGAGGCCCTACGAGTGTGGGGAGTGTGGGAAGAGCTTCACTGAGCGTGCCAAATTGATCTGCCACCAGAACATCCACACTGGGAAAAGACCATACAAGTGTGAGGAGTGTGGGAAGGCCTTCAGGCAGCGTTCCCACCTGATCCGCCACCAAAGTGTCCACACTGGGGAGAGGCCCTATGAGTGTTCTGAATGTGGGAAGAGGTTTCCCACCAGCTCCAGTCTTCTCCAGCACCAGCGCATTCACACGGATGAGAGGCCCTTCCGCTGTCCCAACTGCGGGAAGGGATTCAAGCACAACGCCACTCTTGTCACGCACCAGCGCTTGCACACCGGGGAAAAGCGCCACGAGTGTGAGGAGTGTGGGAAGAGCTTCAGGGACAGCTCCACCCTGATCCGCCACCAGAGGACCCACACTGGGGAGAGGCCCTACAAGTGTGAGGAGTGTGGGAAGGCCTTCAGGCAGCGTTTCAGCGTTACCTGCCACCAAAAGATGCACACTGGGGAGAGGCCATACCAGTGTGGGGAGTGTGGGAAGGCCTTCAGGCAGCGTTCCCATCTAATCTGCCACCAAAAGATGCACACTGGGGAGAGGCCCTACGAGTGTTCCAAGTGTGGGAAGAGGTTTTACTCCAGCTCCCATCTCCTCAGGCACTTCCAGACACACAGGGAGGAGAGGCCTTTCCAGTGCTCCGACTGTGGGAAGGGCTTCAGGTGAAACTCCCACCTCACCAGACACCAGCGCATCCACACTGGGCAGAGGCTCCACGAGTGTGAGGAGAGTGGGAAGATCTTCATTGTGTGTGACAAATTAATCTGCCACCAGAAAATCCATACTGGGAAAAGGCCATAAAGTTTTGGGGATTCAGGCAGCGTTCCAACCTGATCTGCCACTGAAAGATCCACACCAGGGAGAGCCCCTTTGAGTATCCTGAGTGTGGGACGAACTTCTCTCAGAGCTCAGCTTTGAACAGACACCAACAGAGGCAGCATTAATGCAATCCCTGTATATCCCCCTAGTGCAAGAAAATCTTGTGTGCTGCTCCAACTCCATCCCCCACTGCAGAACTCATGTTGAGCTGAGCCCTGGTGACCCACATTCTCTGGGATCCATCTGGGGAAGACACCTGGCTGGTTATCCTTTTGTTTTGGCCTTAGTTTTTCTCTCTTCTCCATTTCTTTTCACACCAAAAGCCAAGAGGATTTAGGTCACCTAAAAACCTCTCAAATCCCTCTGAAAGCACCTCAGTTTTAATCCAAAATGGCTCAATCCAACTGCAAAGTGGATCCTCAAGACAACTCAATCCCACGTGAACCTTACTGGATTCCACAGCCACCAGGGTGAGAAGGAGTTGGAAGAAGATTGGGAGAAGTGGGATCCAAATTGGGAGTGCTGGGATTGAGATTGTGTGGGGCTGGCTGCCAAGGGATGGATTTGATAGTAAATAAAAGCTTCACAATTCCTGACTTCTGTCCCATTCACTTCCAGTCAGTTGCAGTTCTGTTTTCAGTGGCACCTTCTCATCTGATTGTGTTTGTGTCCTCCTTTCTCTCCTGTCTCTCTCCGCCTGCTCTGTTTCTGTCTCAGGGTCTCCCTTGACCCAGGGCAGCTCCCACCAAAGACCCTCCCCTGATTTAATTCCCAGTGCAGGAGCTCCAACAGCCATGGGTGAAGTTAGGAAGGCTGGCAGTGAAATGTCCCTGTAAGATCTTGCTGCACTTGGCTTTTGGCCCCTTCTGAAGAGCTTTGCCTTCAAGGGCAGGAACATCTTTTTGTGGCTGGGAACTGGAATTCCAGACCCTGGCAGTGTGAGCCATGCAGGAGCATCCAGACTGGGATCATGGGGCTGGGATGACATGGACTGGGATCCTCCAGACTGGGACTGCACAGACTGGGACCAGATGGATCAGGTCCAAACAGACTGGGATTGTACAAACTGGGATCACATGGACTGGGATTGTACAGACTGGGATCACATGGACTGGGATTGTACAAACTGGGATCACGTGGACTGGGACCATATGGACTGGGATGGCTGCACCAGAACGATGGGAACCGAGGCTGTCCTGCCCCACCCAGGGGTCCCTCCCGGTCCTGCCCAGTCCCGTGTGGGGGCGCAGCCAAAACTCCCCGGAGTGAACGCGGAGATCCCGGAGCGCTGCCGGTGTCGGTCTCTGTCCCGGTGCTGGTCTGGGTCTCAGTCTCAGTCCTACAGCGGTGCCAGTCTCAGTGCCAGTGCCGGTTCTTGTTTCAGTCTTGGTCTTGGTCTAATTTGTGGAGTGGTCTCGGTCTAATTCGTGGAGTGGTCTCGGTCCCAGTGTTGGTGCTGGTGCTGGTGTTGATCCTGTTGTGCTCCCAGTGCCAATCTCAGCCTCAGGCCCGGTCCCAGAGAGGTGCCAGTCTCGGTGTTGGTGCCAATGTCAGTCTCTGTGCTTGTTCTGGTCCCACTCTGTCTCAGTCCCAGAGTTCTCACAGTGCCAGTGCTCGTACCAGAGCCGTTCTGGAGCCCTCCCAGTGCCGGTTCCTGTGTCAGTGTGGGCCTCAGTTTTGGTCTCAGTGCCAGTTCTGGTGCTGGTCACACTCTCAGTCTCGGTCTTGGTCCTAGTCCTAGTTCCAGTTCTGGAGTGGTGCTGGTCTCAGTTCCGGTGTTGGATCTGTTCTCACTCTTGGTCTCGGTGTCCATTCTGATTTTGGTCTCATTCTTGGTGCTGATGCCATTTCTTGTGACAGTCTTGGTCCCAAAGATTTTAGGCCTATTTGGGTGATTTTATACCAAACAGGGCAGGTTTAGGCTGGATTTTAGGCCACTTTTGGACTCTGCAAGGCTCATGTGTATGGTTTTAGATCGCCTTTGTGTGGAGTTGAGGCCCGTTTGGCTGATTTTAGCCCAAACCTGGTAGATTTAGGCTGGATTTCTGATCTTTTCTTGGAGATTTTAAGCCAAACCAGAGCCTTTTGGGACTGCGTGGCCCTTTGGCCTGGATCCTTCCCATCACAGTTCCCGCCCTTTCCTTGGCCCCGCCCCTTTCCCTCAGAGTCCCTGCCCTTTCCTTCGCCCCGCCCCTTTTCCCTCACAGTTCCCGCCCTTTCCTTGGCCCCGCCCCTTTCTAGTCACAGCCCCGTCTATCTTTAGCCCCGCCCCTTTCTTTCCGACCGAGCCCATGTGTTCACCACGCCCCTTTCCCCTCCAAGCCCCGCCCATCTCAGGGCGCGTTCCTCTCGCGCATGCTCAGAACACTCGGAGGTGCCTTCCGGGCGCCGCCATCTTTGCTCCCTGTCTGCCTGCCCGGCTTCAGCATGTCCGAGAGCTACGGTGGGGCTGGGGGGATCCATAGGGGATCTATTGGGGACTGAGGGGGGGTCTGAGGATTTCTATAGAGGATTTGGGCTTGCTAATAGAGGATTTGGGGTCTCTGGGGGTCCCTTATGGGTGATTGATAGGTCTGTACGACATCTATAGACCACTGGTGGAGGTTTTACAGCCCTGGGGGGATTCTGGGGGACTTTATAGGGGATTTGGGCTGCTCTGGGGCTCCCTAAATGGGGTCTGGGAGGTCTACAGGGGAGCTGTAGGGAACTGGGGATCTGTATATGGGATTTGTGTTTGTCTCTAGGGGATTTGGGGGACTCTGGGAGGTTCCTAAAAGGGGTCTGGGAGGTCTAGAGTGGATCTAAAGGGTCCAGGTGGGTTTCAGGCTCTCTAGGGGAATTTTAGGATTCTTAAAGGGAGTTCTTGGGAATTTTGTGCTCTGTCCAGGGAATTACTGGGGTTCCTGTAGGGAATTCTGTGGCTCCTATTGAGGATTTTTGGGAATTTTGGAGCCCTTAAAGAAAATGTGGCGGTCTCTTGGGAACTTTGGGTTCCCCATAAGGAAACGTTGGTGTAATTAAAGGGAATTTTGTAGTGTTGGAGTTGTAGTTTTGTAGTTGTTTGGAGTTTTTCGGTGCATATTGAGAATTGTGAGAATTGTGGGGTCTCCACCGGGATTTTGTTTTCATTTTGGGTCCAAACATGGGACTATTTAGGTCCCTATTGGGAAGTTTTGAAATTTTGGGGTCCTCAAGTGTAATTTTAGACGTTGCCCTAAAATTATTTTGGGGTCCCTATTGTTATGAATGTTATTTTATTTTTCCAATTTATCAAGCAGCAAGATTAAATGCAGCAGCAAATTTTTAATAGTAACAATTATAAATGTATACAATCAAAGTATTGGAGATCAATACAATCGAAGTATTGAATCCATATATTTTAGGATAAGTAAAATTTGGCAGTAAGTAATTTAGTATAATTGAGGTTCATATAAAGCATGAGCAAAACCGACCAGGGAGGGCCCCCCCAACCGGGGATCCGGGGAGGGACTCGCCCCTCCTCACGTACCAAAGCATCAAGGCTAACAATCCCCCTTATATACTATGTGCTACACAAGTGTCTGGAAAACTCCTCCTAGTTTCTATTCCTAAAGTCTACGTCACTGTGTGTACGGAGCATGCTCTACTGATGGGTTAGGGGGTCTCTCATCCTTTTGAGGGTTTTATTTCTGATGAAGGCTCGTCGTCTTCATCAGTGACCGAGCTGTGACCTGCAGGTAGTGCATGCTCACTATGTGACTGAACAGATGTTTTCCATAAGACTCTAATTAAATCCCATGCCTGGAATCGTCTCATTTTGGCCCATTTCAAGGTTGAAACTCTATTTCTAGATGGTACTTATCAGACCTTTGTCCTTCTACTATTCCCTTCCAACATCCTTCTACAACTCCCAACATCTGGAAGATGTCCTTTGACCTGTCTCACCCATCTCCCCACTCATTCTGTAAAAAATGTCTTCTTTTGATCTAAATAAAATTTTGTAAATATAGTTACAATTTATTTAGCACGAATCACATTTATCACACAGTTCGAGCAGAACACTGGAGGCAGTGATGGCAGGGAGGACAAACAAGGGAAAGGTGTCTGTGATGCTGAGCAAACCTGGATGTGTTTCAGGAATGCAAAGGGCCAAGGGCTGAGCCCCAGCCCCTGGCAAGGCAGATCCTGTCCCTCCCTCATTGCTCAGGGCTCTTCCCGGGCCACTGGGCTCTGGGCATGTGCAATGCCAAGGGCAGCACCATGGGGCGGCCCCTGCCAGGCTGCTGAGCAGGGACAAGGAGGCAATGAGGCCCCAGCACAGCAAGGCTCACTTGTCCCCTGCTGGCCTCAGGCCCAGGGCCAGCGTGCATGGCCCAAGTGCTGCAGGAGTTGGCTGTGTCAGGGCCTTTCAGCTGCTGCCCATCCCTGTGCCCTCTGCAGCCCAGGCTGTCCTACGGTGTCCATGCCCTGCGCCTCTGTCCCTGCAGGCTGTCGTCATCCCCCGGCTGCCCCACCTCGCTGGCCCCTTCCTTTGCTGACAGCTCTGCCTCCTGCCTGCCTCTGCCTGGACACACAAAGCTTTGGGCTGCCCCAGACTCCTTCTGGGGGACGGGTTGCACCACAGCCCTGCCCTGGGTGAGAAATTCCTTTCTCCTTGTGTCCAGTCTGGCCCATATCAATTTCCCTTGGCATTAATTAATTCATTCTCAGGCTGTTTTCTGCTATATCAAAAGGATCCACCATCTCTGAAACTGACCTTCAGCCCCTCCCAGGGCTCTCCTTTGCTCTCCTCAGTCTCTACTCCATTGAGCACTGAGTTCCTTTGCCCCTACACAGTGCTCATATGCTTGCAGCTTCCAAACCCCACCTGGGGAGATTTCTGGGCCCTCTTCAAGGTCTTGGCAAAAGAGAACATTCTGCTCATAGTCGAAGAAAATCACCAGACAACAAGGCAGGACCTGTCTGTCCTGGCTACATTTTTCTGGGTGCAGTCCTCGGATAGATGGAATTTTAGCTGTAGAATCCCAGTTTTGGCCATTGACACCTCGGTGAGAAGGGCAGTTCTTTTCCACTGGAAGGAAAACGCAGAGCCCCATGTTTGGTGGTAGATGAGAGACTGCCTGCAGGAGGCCAAGGCCAGTCAGAGCTGTCTCTCCTGGCAGATTTTGGCTTGAAGAACCCTTGCAGATAGAGAACATTTTAGGGGGAGTAGCAATTTTAGCCTTGGGCAGCAGGAAAGAGGGATGGTTTATTTCCCTAGCAAGGAAAGCACAGAGCCCCAGTGCTCCAGAGGCTGATGAGAGACAGCCCTCGACATGCCAGGGTCAGCCAGACCTGCCTTGTAGCCCCCAGGAGGCCAAACCATCCAGACCCATTCCATGTCCCCTTGGTTCCACAAGGCCCTGTAATGTCACAATGTTCTCCTTGCTCCTGAGGTGTCACAATGGCCCCTTGCTTCCATGAGGCCCTGCAGGGTCACAATGACCCTTTGGTTCCCCACAGTGTCACAATGGTCTCCGTGCTTCCATGGGGCCTTGCAATGCCACAATGGTCTCCATGGATCCACGGTGCCCTGCGGGATCACAAGGGCCCTTGGGCTGCACCAGGCCCTGGAATCCAACAATGGCCTCTTGGTTCCACAAAGCCCTGCTGCTTCACACTGGCCCCTTGGGACCATGCGGCCCAGCAGGGCCACAGTGATGTCCTTGGTGCCATGAGGCCCCACAGTGTCACAATGGCCCCTTGGATCCACGGGGTCCCCAAGGTGTCACAATGGTCTCCACAGGAAGGAAACAACCGAGCCCCAGTGTTGCAGGGGCAGATGTGGGGCAGTCACCAGAGGCCAAGGACAGCCAGACTTGATGGTATTTGCAGAGTTTGGGAGTAATCCCTGGATATACAGAATTTTAGAGGTACAATACCAATTTCAGTATTGACATGGACATCTGGAGGAAAAGGATGGCTCTTTTCCATAGAAAGGAAAGTATGGACCACCAGTGTTTAAGGGGCAGATGAAAGCCAGCCATCACAGACCCAGTCCAGACAGACCTCTCTGTTCTGGCAGCTTTAGTCTGAAAGCAATCCTTGGATATAGGGAATTTCAGAGATGGAATCCTAATTTTGGCTATTTCTGCATTGATAAGAGGGATGTTTTTTTCCATTGGAAAAAAATCACTGATCCCCAGTGTTCCAAAAGCAGGTATGAGGCAGTCCCCAAGAGACAAAGGGCAGCCAGACCTGTCTATCCTGGCAGCTTTCACTTGGGAGAAATCCTTGGATGTACAGAGTTTTGGAGGTGGAATCCCAATTTCAGCCACGGCTGCGTGGTCGAGGTGGATGGTTTCACCATAGCAAAGAAAAGTGAGAAGCCCAAGTGTTTTGGAAGAAGATGAGAGGTGGCCACCCTTAGGCCAAGCCAGCCTGACTTGTCTCTCCTGGTACCTTTCATCTGGGATCTATCCTTGGACATAGGGATTTTTAAAGGTGGAATCTCAATTTTGGTTGCGGATGCCAGGATTGGAAGAGTTGTTCTCATTAGCAAGGAAAGCACAGAGCCCCAGTGTTTCAAAGGCAAATGAAAGGCAGCCTTTAGAAAGCCAAGGCCAGCCAGACTTGACAACGATGGCAGCTTTTGTCTGGGAGCTGTCCTTGGATATAGGAAATTCTGGATGTGGACTCCCAATTTTGGCTATGGGCGCCTGGACATGAAAGGTGCTTTTTTTCCCGTAGGAAAGAAAACCACACGGTCCCAGTGTTTCAAAAGCAGATGAGAGGTGGCCTCTGGGTGGCCAAGGCAGTCAGATCTGTCTGTCCTGGCAGATTTCACCTGGGAACAATCCTTGCATCAAAGGAAATTTGGAGCAGGAATCCCAATTTTGGCCATGGGCACCTGGAGGAGAATGACAGTTCTTTTCCATAGGAAGGAAAGCACAGAGCCCCAGAGTGGGAAGACAGATTGAAAGGATAGTACAGAAGGCAATCTCTCCCAATGAATTACAGCTGTACTGATGACTGAGGAGTGGAAACATCTGTGCCTGCCCAAGGAGTTGGGGTGTTCTAAAAGAGTGGGTTAGCTGGCTGACCCAGAGTCTGCTGCAGTTTGGGATGGAGTCTGCTGGCTGTGCTGTGAGGAGGTAAGGGACATGCAGTCGTGCAAGAGACAGATAAGGTAAGAAGATGTTGTGTGAGGGACAGTCAGGGTAAGGCGGCCAGGAAAGAGACAGGTTGGGGTTTAGGCAGTCGTGAAGAGAGGAGAGAATGAGTCAGAGCTGTGTGGAGCTGCCTGTAAGAAAAGGAGTCATTACTGTGTGGAGCTGCCTATGAGGGAAGGAGTTGTTGGAAAGAAGTACACTGAAAGAGGGTATGAAAAGTTTTCTAATAAAGGACTGGTGGTGATGCCAGTCCAGTCTGTCTCAACGTCATTGTAACACATGAACAACCTCAGCAAGTTCTGCAATTTGTGGTGATCCTTCCACAGTCTCTTGATGCCAGATTCCCAGTTACCGTTGTTAGAATTTTCCCTTGTGATTGCTGATTTGTGTGATTTTCTGGAGCCTTCTGTAAAAATGGTGAGAGCATTAAGAGGAGTATGTCTGCTTAAGGGATTTTTGATAAAATTAAAAAGAGGCCTAATTGTTTGTGTTTTGGAAAATGAACTGACGTTTGTTTTGGAAAGCTTGTTAATGCAATTTGCAGTATCTCAGATTGTTCTATAAGCCATTCTAAATAAAGTGAGATAACAGGTATACACATAATAGAAAAATCTTTGCCCAAATGAGATAAAATTTGGGATCAGGTTTCATTTTCAATTGTGAGAGAATTTCAGGACAAGTAGTTATAGTTTCAGACATTTGCTAGGATAAGAAAACCCATTCTAAGTTGAATAAAGGATCTAACAGAATTTTGTTCCATTGAAAGATTAGACCATAATGATGTGGATTTTCTCCCAATATTTCAAATTTAAAAAGGTATCTCTGGGTCACATCTGTGAGCTTGACAGGTTTGTAGAGCAGCAGACACTTTCCTCAGAACAGTTTTTGCTTCCTGGGTCAGTTTTCTAGGAGAGTTTAGATCTGTGTCTCCTTTTAATAAATCGAATAGGGGACCAAGTCCTGACTGGTTTTTCCTAAGAGAGTTTGAACCCAATTGATCGATCTGCTAAGTTTCTGAAGGTCATGCAGTGTCACTGGATCTTCTTGTAGCTGTAGAGCCTTTGGAGTAACTGTACATTCTGGGAGTTGATAGCCTAGGTACTTCCAAGGAGAAGACTGTTGTGTTTTGTCTTCTGCTACTTGTAATTCAGCCTTACATATTCCAATAATTACATCAGTGACAACCGTTTCCAAGGATCCATTATCCTTCATGGTGATTGGAATGTCATCCATACAGTGGACTATTATGGATTGAGGAAATCTCTCACGAATGAGTGATAAGATTTTCACCACACACCTTTTGATTGAGGGTACAGAGAAGGTGAACCTCAGAGCATCATCTGGGTGTAAGGGGGTACTGAACAAATGGTCTTTTAAATCAATAAGCATTAACATCCAATCATTAGGCATCATGTTAGGCAATGGTAATCCTGGTTGTAAAGATCCCATTTCCTCAATAATTTCTTTTCTTTTTCTTAGATCTTGGAGCAGTATCCATTTATCACTCCTGTGATTTTTTTTTATAACAAATATGGTAGTGTTGCAGGGACTGTTTGTGAGGACAATGTTCCCTTTAGTTAATTGTTCATTTACTGAGGGCTCTAGCACAGTCAATTTTTCAACAGGGAGGGGCTATGATCAACCCAGACAGGCTTGTCTGATATCCAGGTGAGTTTTATTGCACTGTGCTCGTCAGTGGCCCTCATTAAAGACTTATCTCCAGACTTAGTCCCCACTGGGATAGGATGTGTCTTCCCCAAACAAGTACTTTCTCTTTCTTCATGATAAATGGTTTGGTAGTTGCTACACAGTTTTGAGGTTCTTTAAAGGAGACTGGGTTTAAACTCTGCATGGTATTGCTGTGTGTGGGTTATTTCTCCAATGCTCTAGGCGCCCTTTGTTGGGTTGTGGTTGTTTTCCTTAAAAAGCCAAGCAGCTAATAGTTGCTATAAAGTTGTTTAT
Source organism: Sturnus vulgaris (assembly GCF_052056855.1). Classification (NCBI taxonomy): domain Eukaryota; kingdom Metazoa; phylum Chordata; class Aves; order Passeriformes; family Sturnidae; genus Sturnus; species Sturnus vulgaris. The sequence goes on from NW_028276063.1 coordinate 1,633,948, forward strand.
TGCAAAGGCACATCAGGTCTAGAAAGGCAAAGAGTCACAAGTGTTCAAGTCCATGCTAAAGCTTTGGTGTCAAGTCCCCAATAGAAGCAGAAGCTGCTCCTGGTGGTCCCGGCAGGGCTGATGTTGCTGCGACAGCTTCTATTGTCTTCTTGGGTGTTGATGATGGCATTGAGGAAAGAGCAGGAGCAAGAGCAACTGGCAAAAAGCAAAGCTCTCCCCAGTGCATAGATTATTATTGAGAAACTTCCCAACAAGCTAAAGACACAAACTCAGACCAATACTTCTTAACCTATTAGAATTCTAGTTTCTAAGCACACCAGGTTATATATAAAGTACACATGGGGTCTATCTTGTCCTATCTGAAAAATGTTTGCAATAGTCTTACTATAGTTTTATTGCGTCTAAAACTGTGTTCCTGGAGCCTCCATGGAAACATTAGTATCTAGGACTATGTTTTTCAACCTTCACTAGAACTCTCACTTCTTACTCTGGTATCTGAGACCTTTATTCACTACAAGCACTTAAAACTTACTCTTACTTACTTACTTGCTTGCTTCTTCTAAAACTTTAACTTAGACCTCTACTTTATGTGTGAATGGCTTAATACACTTCAATCCATCCAAAGGTTTTAATTCAATCCCTGCACTCTGACTTTTCTCTGAAGAATTGAGACTCTTGACTTACAGGCTCCAACAACTGTCTTCCAACTGCTACCAAAGTGTCCAAGTAATTTTGATTTTTCCTGGGCCAACTCATCTAGTTCAAGCGATGCAGGGCTCATCAGGAACGTCATTGTCTACTTCAGGTAGTGAGAAAGCTTGGTCGAAAACCAATCCTTTAGGTAAAAAGAAGGAGGGTTAGGATAGCAAGCTAAAACAGTAACTTCCTGGCTTGAAGTGACTGTTAAAACTGCAGGTGACTCATAAGAGCCATCTGTATTACGTCTGTCCACTCCTATTATTAAAAAGTCTCGTGGAGGTGGTTCTGGTCCTAGAAGACCTGTGGAAATGGCATAATCAAAATCTGTGATCATTACTGACTGGGCAGTTGACAACTCCAGTCGGGTGTTTGCTGATACTGAAGTGGGAAGATCTCCGATGAGTTGCTGTAGTTGTTCACCTGATGATCTCCAATGCTTTGTACAGCAGGTGACAGGGAGCCTTGTGTCATCGCACGCTGCTGTCTTACACTCTGCATGAGGTTTCCTGACTAGCAGCAACAATGAGCCTGTACTTCATTGTACTGGTTAGCATTTTGTCTATTTTTGCCACAGTCACATTGTGTTTGGAAAGTTCCCTTTTTTGGCTTATTACAGTTTCTTTTTGTCCACAATTATAGCGGTGTCCAGGTTTTCGATTCTGCTCTTTTTGAGTTTTTCTGAAACTTATTTAAAGCATTGATCAATATTTGTGCCTGGATGGCAGCAGTGTGTTCCAGGGTGGCCAATTTATTGCATGCTTCCACCATTTGAGGGATGGTGGGTTCTGTCTCTGATGGCAAGGCATGTACCAATTTCTTACATTCCTAGTTAGTATTAACCACAGCCAATTTATTTAATAACCTTTCTCATACCTGGCCCTCGGTGACTTGTTTATCTATGTTCAATTTAAGTTGGTCCAAAAAAGTCATGTAAGGCTCAGTGAGGCCTTGTCTGATGTCCACAAAATCTAGTTGCGGCTTGTTTGCTTCCAGAATATGCGTTAGGGCTTTCCTGGCTGCATCCTTAATGTCATCAAAGACAGGGCTTGGATGGTTTGCAGCCTGCTGGTCTGGGTCTACAAAAGCCCCTTCTCCTCCCAATTAGACTATGGTAATGTACTGGTTTGAAAGCAAAACCAGTGAGAGACTCCAAGTCAGAAAAACATTTAGTTGTAAAAAAGTGAAAAAATAAAATACCTGAGGTAGCACAAAAGAAAAAAACACCGACAGGGTCAGAATACAACCGGACATCCCGTCAGGGTGTTGGTAGCAGTCCCATTAAATGGTGGCTGCAGTCCTCCTGGATGACAGATGTGGTTCAGTTGAAGTAGTGGTCCTGTGGAAGGTGCAGTTTTCTTCTGAAGGTCCAGTGATAATGTGGAAAGGTGCAATTTTCCTCTGGGATACAGTGGAAAAAGGCTGCTGTGGTGTTCCAAATCTGTTTTATCTAGGTAGGAAAGGCTTGGTTCCTCCCCCTGGGTGCAGCATCTCCCAATGGGATGATGTAATTTTATCAGTCATGCAGTGGGACTCAATGGCCCATTAACAGAAGATATCCTTCTGGAGGAAGGATGGGTTGTGCAAAAGATAAGGATGACTGCCCCACCTGATTTTAACTGGTGGCCCATTAGCAGAGAATATCTTCCACAGAGATAAGGATCACTGTCCCAGCTGGTTTCAACAGATGGTGATAGAATACACACCTCGGGTCACATCCTGCATTGTAACCTAAGACAGCTTCCATAACCCTCTGTCAAGTCACAGTGGAACCTTGGTGCTATGTTGTTCCATGGCCTCCCAGTGCTGTCCTGGCTTCCATGAGGTCCCTCTGTGACACACGGCAGCCTTGGCTCCATGAGGCTCTCCTGGTTTCCATCATGCTCCACTCTGTCCCAGGAGGCATCTGTAACTTGACTTTGGAGCCCTGCAAGATCCAAAGATTCCCTCCAAACAAACACCAGCCCAGACATGCCCAGGATATTTGGGCTGAGCTGCCACTCCCCAGGCACCTGCATGGAACCCAAGTGACCACTGTGACTCCGTGGAATCTCATGGAACAAAGTGTCACTTGTAACCCAGCAGGGTGTCATGGAACACAGGTGCCACTGGGACATTGCCACTGCTCATGGAACCAAGTGTCCATTGTGACACAGCCAGACCTAATGGAATCTCCCAATGGAATCTCATGGAACCAAGGGTCGCTTGTTGAGCTTCTCATGAAACCAGGAACATTGTGGCACAGTGGAATCTCATGTAACCAAGGCTTTATTTTGACGAAGTGGGGCAGAAGAGGAGTGTCTTCGGTTGCAATACAGGATGTGACCAAAAGTATTCTATCACCATCTGTTGAAAACAGCTGGGGCAGTAATCCTTCTCTCTGTGGGAGATATTCTCTGCTACTGGGCCGCCTGATAGAACTAGGTCGAGCAGTCATCTTTATCCTTTCCACAACCCATCCTTCCTCCAGGAAGATATCATCTGTTAACAGGCCATTGAGTCCCACTGAATGGCTAATAAAATTGCTTTATCCCATGGGGAGATAGATGCCCCAGCCAGGGAGAGGAGCCAAGCCTTTCCTACATAAATAAAAACTGAAATTTGGAATTCAAGGCAGCCTTTTTCCACTGGATTCCAAAGGAAAACCGGAGCCTTCCACATCATCACTGGACCTTTGGAGGAAAACTGCACCCTTCCACAGGACCACTGCTTTAATGGAACCACATCTGTCACTCCAGGGGGACTGCAGCCACCATTTAATGGGAGTGCTGCCAACACCCTGACAGGATGTCAGGTCGTATTCAGACTCTGTCAGTGTTTGTGGGTTTGTTTTTTGTAATACTGTATTTCTATTTTAGATTTCCTAGTAAAAAATTTTTATTCTTATTCCCATATCTTTGCCTGAGAGACACTTCATTTCAGAATTAGAATTATTTGTAAGGAGGGGTTTACATTCTCCTTTTTAAAAAAAGAGGCTCATACTTTTCTTCACAAACACCTGTCTTTCAAACCAAGACAACAAGACAGGTGCCATTGGGACATTGCCATCTCTTGTGGAATCCAGTGTCCATTGAGACACAGGGCAGGTCATGGAAACATGGGGATTGTTGTGGCACAATGGAACCAAGGGTCAATTCTGACAGAAAGGGGCCACATGGAACACAAGGGCCACAGAAATATTGCCAGGCCTAGGAGAAACAAGGCTCCATTGTTGCACAGCAAGGCCTCATGGGCCCTGGGAGAGCACTGTGACACGATGGAATCTCATGGAATTAAGTGTTCATGTGACATGGCAGGGTCTCATGGAACCCATGTGCCCCTGGGACATGGCCAAGGCTCGTGCAAGCAAGGTTCCACTGTGACCAAGGAAAGTCTCATGGCACCCAGGAGAGACCACTGTGGGGCAATGGATTCTCATGGAACCAAGGCCCCACTTTGACAGTGTGACCTGATGGAAACCCGGTGCCTCTGGGACATCTCCAGCCTCGGAGGAAGCAAGTGTCCATTGTGACACAGCACAGCCTCGTGAATCACAGGAGAGCACAGTGACACCATGGGATCCTGGGGAGCCAAGTGTCCATTGTAAACACAGCGGGGCCTCATGGAAGCCAGGAGATCATTGTGACGCAATAGAATGGAACCAAATCTGAATTGTTACAAAGATGGGCCTCAGGAGAGCAGTGTGACACTGTGGAATGTTGTGGAACCAAGTGTCCACTGTTTCACACTGCAGCCTCCTAGAGTGCTGGAGATCATTGTGTCACAATGGGAATAGAGTGTGCTGTGACATCACAGTGGGTGCTGTATGACATCACAGGATGGGTTGTGACATCACAGAGCTGGCTGTGACATCATAAAGTGCACTGTGAGGTCATTGCAGGTGCTGCCATCATGGAAGGTGGCTCTGTTACATCAGACAGCAGCTCTGTGATGTCTCAGAGAAGGCTGTGTGACATCACCGAGGGGGTTGTGATAGGAGAGCACTGACATCACAGTGAAGGCTGTGGTGCAAACACAGAGCTGGCTGTGACATCATAGTGTAGCTGTATGACATCAGAGAGAGGGCTGTGTGACATCACAGGGGGCTGTGAGACATCACAGGGTCGTTGTGTGACATCACAGGGCTGTGTGACATCACAGGGGCTGTGTGAGGTCACTCTTCCATGGCCTCCCCTCACAGCTCCCCCCAGAGAAGTCCAACACTGCTCCTGCACAGTGGGGTCCCCTGTCCCCCCAGGTCCCCTCGCCCCCAGCCCTGTAACCTCCCCCAGAGGATTTTCCATGAGATCGACCCCAGAGCCTGACACGGGGACAGGGGGCTGGGGCCGTGGGGGGTGGGACAGGGGGGCAGGGACCCCCTGGCAGCGTCCCCATATCCCCCAGGGCCTGGGCCTGGGCCAGGGCTCCTTCACCCTGTTATGAACCAGGGGTTGAGAGCACTTAAAAAATCCCAGGCAAGGGATCAGCAAAAACCAGATATAATATTAAGTGACAGCACGACAAAGTTCCTTGGCAAGAGTCACTCTGCTCCTGATGGAGGACTTGAGGAACAGCAAGGAAACAGAGCAACAACAAAACCAAACAAAATGCAGTCAACCAAACCAGAAATGAGAGAACAGGCAGCAGAACTGTCCCTGTGTGTGTGTCTGGGGTGGGATGGGGTGGGGTTTGTGATAAAAGGACAGTGAGGGCCAGGGCACAGGCACTCGTGTGTGCACACAGACAGAGAGAGTCAGTGCCAGGGGCCTGTGAGGAATTCCCCTGGAGGGCAGGGAAATGCTCCCTCCGGATGCTTTGGCATCTCCAGCAGGTGAAGGGCTGAACCTGGAGGAGTGGGGGATTGGCCCAGGCTCCGTGGTTGTTCGGGGATGCCCCGAGTGCAGCAAACAGGAGAGTTCCCGGCTCGGAGAGGCCCCGCTCAGAGGGAGGTGCTGGCCCAGGAGAGCTCCAAGGGGCTCCTTGTGGAGCGCTGCTTGTAGGGCCCCAAGAGAGGGGCTTTGGGCACAGCAATGTTTCATCCTGGCCGCACTTGGCATCCACAGCTTTCTTTGGAAGGGTGAGAACAGGGATGTTGTGCCACTGAGGGCACAAAAACACTTCCAGGGCTGCTCCTAAAGAAACCAGGAGCTCGTGGGGCAGCAGCAGTGCCTGGGAGCAGACAGTGTTTGTGCTGAGCTCCAGAGGAGCTGAGCCCAGGGGCTGTTGGCCAAGGCCGAGGCCCAACGAGCATTTCTCAGCTGGCAGGGTGGTCTGGAAAGGTGTGGGGGGGATAATTCACCCCTCACTGTGGTCCCAGTCACTCCCAGTATTTCCGTCTCCCTGCTCCAAGAGCTGCTCCCAGCCCTGATTTGTGGGATTGGGAATGTCCTGCTCCCTTCCCGGGGCAGGGTCACACCTGAGCCAGGTGTGCAGGGCAGGACCTTGCCCTGAGCCCAAGCACTGTCCACCTGCAGGATCTGCTTCCCTTGGGCCTCTTCCTCCTGCAGGCCCCAAGCCCAGCTTGGTGCTGAACAAAGGGGCCCCCTTTGGGCACCCCCTCTGCCCCCTCCCCAAATTCCCTCCTGGGGACAGCAGGAGCGGGGGCAGGAGCCCTGAGGGGAGGGAAAAGGGGGTGACACCGGGATGGGAGTCATACATGCTCTGGGGGGACACACACGGCCCCTGGGGACACCCCCTCACCTTCTCCTGCAGCATCAGGAGGATGAACCCCAACATGGAGCCCCCAAACATTGGCAGCATCTTGGGAGGTGGGGTCTGGTGGCAGCTTTGTGAATCTGGGGGGTCATGACCACCCCAAAACCCCATCCCAGCCCCACAGGCACTCCCAGACCCCTCAAACCACCCTACAGTCCCAAGCAATGACAAACTCTCAGCAACCCTCTGCAGCATAAATGGCCCCAAAACCCACCAAAACCTCCTTCCCATCTCTCCCAAGACTCACCCAAATTCCCTCCAAGCCACACAACCCTGCCAGGACCCCAAAACTCCTTTACTACTCCCTCAGAAGGCCCCCAAAGCCCCTCCCAGCACCACAAATGCCCCCAAGAGCCACAAAAGCCTCTCCCAGTCCCCCCAGGATCCCCTGAAACCCCTCCCAGGTCCCCATGGCACTGACCAGCAGATGTTGGTGGACAGGAACATCCACAGCCCAGAGCAGCTTGGGCACTCCAGCAGCAATTTGGACACTTTTGGGGGGGAAACCCCAGATGAGGAGATCCAGGCCAGGGACTGGGACAGAGAACTAGAATTTTTCTTTGGTTTGGGTGGTCCCAGATCACATAAATTCTCCTGAATATTCCCCTGAACCTCAAATTCACCCTCAAATCCCAGTAAAATGATTCAGCTTCAGATCTCTGTGTAATTCCTTTATTTTTAAGCCAATTCTGGGTGTTTTAATGGGATAAAGATGGAAATTATTCAGGCAGGAAATGTTCTGCAAGATCATCCCATGTTGCTTGAAGTCACCAGAAGAAACATTTGGAAAGAGCAGGTGAGAATTTTTAGGGTGCAAAGTTAAAAATCAGCTCTTCTCGCTGAATTTCTGATGTCAAAAAGGGCAGGGTCCCAATGGAAGTCCCTGCCCCTGTGTTCATCCAGGTGCCTATGGAGATCCAGGAGGATGTGGAGACCTCCAGCCAGGTGTCTTCCCAGTGTGGATCCCAGGGAATGTGGGTCACCAGGGCTCTGCCCAATGTGGCTCCTCCAGTGGGGGATGGAGCTGGAGCAGAGCACGAAGCTCTTCCCGCACTCGGGGCACTCACAGGGCTTCCCTTAGCGGTGCCTCCGTTGGTGTTGGGTCAAGGCTGAGCTCTGGGAGAAGCTCTTCCCACACTCGGAACACTTGTAGGGCCTCTCCCCACTATGGATGTGTGGAGCCCAATGGGCCAACTAAGAAACAGCAAGGCACCCTTCCCTGGAGGGAATGCCCTCAGGCACTAAGCACCCTTATCATGGGCAGAAAAATTCCTCCCGACCTGCCTCCCTGCTCCAGGCAAATTGCTTGTACCCCACTGGTCCTTCCCTCTTTGCTCCACCCCTGAGCCTTCATCGGATTTGTCTGTTGCTCTATCCAGCCCCTACTTTCCCTATATAAACCCTGCTCCCTCAGACCTTCCTGAGCTGTTTTCGTCCCGGGTACCCTTTGTGGCAGAAGATCAAGAAACTTCTCTGTGGAACAGCACACGAGGCTCCTGTCCTCTCCAGCGTCGCTCAAAGCAGATTCACAGGAGAGCTGAAATCACCTCGCCTGGAAGCGCGGACGTGCCCCTGCCAGGGCGTCCTTTTCAGGACGCTTCTCTGGAAGGTCGTGGAACTCCCACCAGCGCTCTGCCACGACACGGATGTGCCAGTGGGTGACAAGATGGGAGTTGTGCTTGAAGCCCTTCCTGCAGTCGGGGCAGCGGAAGGGCCTCTCCTCCGTGTGAATCCGCTGCTGCAGGAGAAGATTGGAGCTGGTGTGAAACCTCTTCCCACACTCCCCACTCTCGTAGGACCTTTCACCAGTGCGAGTCCTCTCGTGGAGGACCAGGTGGGAGCTCTGGCTGAAGCTCTTCCCACACTCCTCACACTCGTGGGGTGTCTCCCTGGTGTGGATGCACTGGTGGATGATGAGGGTGGAGTTCTGCTTGAAGCGCTTCCCGCAGTCAGAGCAGCAGAAGAGTTTCTCATCCGTGTGAATCCGCTGGTGCAGGAGAACATTGCTGGTGGTGGTAAACTGTAGGAGTGGTGGAGGTCAGGACGGTCAGGACTGACGGAGAGATCTCTAAAGCCAAGTGTTGGAACTTGTGGTTTATTTCAAAGGGTGCGGGGAGGAAGGCCCTGCTTGGAGCTGCCAGTCACAGCTCCAACCAGGCCTGGAAAAGCAGAAGGGGAAGAGTATGAAGAGTAGAGAGAGAGGTAAGAGAGCAAGTGGTGAGAAAGCAAGGCGTAAGAGAAGAGAGCTAAGAGAGGTAAGAGGTAAAAAGAGAGAGTGAGGTTCCCGTTACAATACAATAAATCTTCTTTTGTGTTGAATATTCTAATTTTCACTAACCAATCTAATACAAGATACAAATCTTATTGCTTTTATAGGCAGCCTATAAGAATCATTACATTACCATACTGTGCCACACTTTAAACCCTAAAAACTACTCTTTGGACTCCTTCTGCTAAGCTAGTAGGGTCTTCTCTGACCCTTGGACCTCTCTGCAAGCAGAGGGAATTGTTCAATCAAGAGGGGATTACTTTCAGCTGGCCATACTATTGTTTTCTAGTTGTTCACTAACTAAGGTTTGGTATCTCAAAGATGGCTTTCATTTCAATCTCGCTTATACTTTCCATATTCTCAAAATCATTTCCCAGGCAATCATATTTATAAGGCTTTCTATTTTCATCTTCTCCAACAGTAAACCTCTTCCCACACTCAAGAACACTCTTAGGGCCTCTCCCCAGTGTGGATCTTTTGATGCCGGATCAGGTTGGAGCTGACTGTGAATCTCTTCCCACACTCCCTACACTCCTAGGGCCGTTCTACAGTGTGGAACCCTTGGTGGGAGATCAGGTGGGACATCCAGGTAAAGCTCATCCCACACTCTGAGCACTTGTGGGGCTTCTCCCCATCACGAAGCTGCTCATGGACCACCAGCTCCGAGCTCTGGCTCCATCTCTGGCCGTCCCCCCGGCCCAGGCTGGGGCTTTCCTCCTCAGATCCCCGCCATCTGCGTTTGCAGCCCCTCCTCGTGCGGGATCTCCGTGGCTTTTCCTCCCCGTTGCATTCCTGTGCCGTGGAGCCGCTCCAAACGGCCTCTTCCACGAGGTTCTGCCGCGGGGATTTGTCCTCCCTGCTCTCCGTGCTCAGCTCCTTGTCTGGGGCAGGAAGGACAAGCAGAGGATGGGATTTGCCTCCGTGCCAGAGGGAAGGGGAAGGAGATGCCCCAGTGCGTCCTCAAAATAAAGAAAGGAACAGGGGGCCCCAAATATATTTCATGTGAGCTCCAAATATCCTGCTCTCATTCAAAAAAACTGCCTGGGATATTCGTGGCAAGGTCCCTCTTCCCGGGCACCTGTGCAGATCCACCCAGCCTCCCCCAGACTCCTCCTCGGTTTCCCCTCATCCTCCCATGGGGATTCCTGGGAGTCCCCCCGTGTCCCCTCCTCCAGGATTTTGGGGGTGCCCCCTCACCTGTCCGTGCCCTTCCCACGTTTCTGCCGCAGCCCCTCCCTGATGTTGGGGGGCGGGGGCCGAGTGTTGGTGTCCCCCTGCCTGCAGCAGATCCAGCGGGGAGGGGAGTTCGGGGGGTCCCTCAGCATTTGTGCTCCCCTGGGATTTGGGGTGACCCCGCGCCCCCCCAGGATCTCCCTGAACACGCTGACGCTGCCCGTGCGCAGTGAGAAGGTTCATTCCTGGCACGGCGTCCCCAGCTCTGGCACCGGCATCGCCCAGGTACCCCCAAACCCCCCCGGGACCCCCAACCCCCCCCAGAGATCTACTGCCAAAATCAACGGGAGAGGTGTTGCCCTTTTAAGGGGAGTTACAGTGGTGCCCGAACATAGCGGAGCCCCTTAAAGCGACGATGATCGAGAGAACCCCAAAAATCCACCCTGGCGCCAAAACATCCCCTACAGGGGCTTGTAGTGGGGGGGCCCTACAAATGTCACCTAAATCCGTCACAATCTCGCCCTAAAACAGACTTGAGGGGCTGGAGCACCACAAACACTCTAAAATGTGGCAGAAAAAACACTCTTGGAGATGTTGGATCCCCCAGAAAACCTTAAAAAGGTAAAACTCCTCTTCAAAGGGGCCTGGAGACCCTTCAACGCTCTCAGAGCGGGACAGGATCCCTTCCTCTGCTGGGGCCTCTCCGAGCCGGGAACTCTCCCGTTCGCTGCCCTCGGGGGAGCCCCGAACCACGACGGGTCCTGGGCTGAGCCCCCCTCAGCCGGGGGTGTGGACGGGCTGGGATGGGGCTTGGGGGTGCTCGGGTGAGCTGGGGGACCCCCATTGGGAGCCCCTTTCCCGCTGTCCCACCTCCCCTCATGCCCCTCTCCCACCCCTTTCGCCATTGTCCTCCCCAAACCTCCGCTCCCCCCAGCTCGGTTTGGGGGTGACCCCACCCCTCTCCCATCGTGTCCCGGCCCGGCCCCGCTCACCCGAGAGTTCCCGGAGGGTCAGAGGAGGGGGAGGAGGGACAGGGGAGGAGGAGCTGGAGCAGGCAGAGGAGGCACCGCGAGCTTTCACCGCTCTCTGTACCCGCAGCTCCTTCGCCCCCAGAGCATCGTTCCCCGCATCCCGCAGGTGCTCGGAGAGGGGGAGCTCGCCCTGAATGTCCCGGACGGTTGTTTTGAAGGGGGGGGGGGATATTTGGAGCTCACCCGAAATATATTTGGGGCACCCCCTTCCTTTCTTTTTTTCGGGGGCGGGCGGGGCGATGTTTGGATGTTGCAGGGCTGCAGAGGCGCAGATGGCCCTCGGGGGGACATCGGGGGGTCCCCGGGAGGTGTTTTTGGGGGTCCCGGTGGGTGCCGGCAGAGCCCCGGCGGGGCCCGGGGGGATGCGGGTCCCCCCGCGGTGGGGGTTGGGCTTCCCGGGCCGGGCCCTGCGAGCTGTGCCGGGGCCAGGTGGGGAGCGCGCGGGAGCGGCGGGATCGGCGGGGGGACACCGGTTTGGGGGAGCCCCGGGAGAGCCGCGGCTTCCCTGAGCGGGAGCCCAGAGACAGGAGAGCCCCAGAAGGGCAAAGCGGGGAGCCCGAGAGGGGGGGACCCCTGGGATTGCCGGGACCCCGGCGGGGGGTGCTGGGGCTGGAGGGGCGGCATGGCCGGGAAAGGGGTTCGGGGGTGCGGGAGCCGGGAGTGGCTGCTCCCAGTATGAGCCCAGTTGCTCCCACTATGAGCCCAGTTGCTCCCAGTGTGAGCCCAGTTGCTCCCCCCGTGTGGTTCCAGTTTCCTCGGAAGTCCCAGTATGAGCCCAGTCACTCCCAGTCATTTCCTATTATGATGCAATTGCCCCCAGCTCGGTCCCAATTGCTCCCACTTTGCTCCAGTGTGTTCCCAGTTCTCCCAGTTTCCCCTAGCACTGTCCCAGTCACTCCCAGTACAATGCCAGTATGAGTCCATTATGATGCCAGTCTTTGCCAGCAGGGTCCCAGTGACTCACACTTCCCCCAGTTGCCCCAGCGTGGTCCCAGTTTTTCCCCCAGGACATTCCCAGTCGCTCCCACTTAGGTCCCAGTCACCACCCCTATATTTCAGACTCTCCCAGTATATCCCAGTTGCCCTGAACAATCTTGTAGTCCTTCCCAGGCACTCCCAGTTCCCTCAGCATGGATCACTTGCCCCCAGTTTGATTCCCAGTTGCTCCCAGTGTGTGTGCAGTGTGCTCCCAGCATGGGCCCGGTAGCTCCCAGTAACCGCCAGTCAGGGTCCAGTCACACCCACTCTAATCCCAGTATGACTGTAGACACTCCCAGTATGATCCCAGTATGGTCCCCATCACTTGCAGTCTAATTCCAGTTACTCCCAGTCTGATGCCAGTGGTCCCCACTGTGATCCCAGTTGCTCCCTGTCAATGCCAGCATGACCCCAGTAGCCTCCAGTATAATCCCTGTGCCTGCCTGTCTCTCCCAGTATATCCCAGTCACCCCCAGCATGGTGCCAGTCACTCTCACTTCTTCCCAGCTGCTTTCAGCAGGATTCCAGTTGTTCACAGCCACTCCCACTCCATCCCAGTATGATTCCAGTCACCCTTGAAGTGATCCCAGTCTCAGCCAGCATGTACCCAGGTGCTGTCACTGTGATCCCAGTATGATCCCAGTTGCTGCCAGAACAGTTCCAGTTGCTCCCAGTTCTTACCAGGATGATCTCTAGAATAGCCCCAGTCTCTCTCAGCAATGTCTCACTTTCTGCCAGTGTCCCCCAGTGTGTTTCCAGTCTCCCCAGTATGGCACCAGCTGTCCCCAGCTTTGTCCCAGCTGTTCCCAGTGTGATTCCAGTTCCCCCAGTATGGTTACAGACACTCTCATTATATCCCAGTTGCCCCAGTAAGGTTCCAGTTCGCTCAGAATGATTCCAGTCTTTCCCAGTTACTGACAATTGTATCCAGCCTGATCCCAGTTTCTCTCAGTTGTCCATGCTCCCTGTCACTCCCAGTCTGGGCCCAATTGCACTCAGTCACTCCCAGTATGGTTCCAGTCTCTCCCAGTACAATCTGCTGTACCCAGTCCCCCCCCAATATGGTTCCAGTTATCTCCAGTATGACCACAGTCACTCGCAGATCCTCTCAGTATTATTCCAGTCATGCCCAGAGTGACTCTCTGTCACTCCCATTGTGGGCCCAGTTGCTCCCAGTTACTCCCAATATGGTTCCAGTTGTGGCCAGCACTTTTCCTGTCACTCCCAGTCTGCTTGCAGTATGATCCCAGTCATTCTCGGATATTCCCAGTACTATTCCAGTCACTCCCAGTATGATTCCAGCTAGTTCCAGTTACTCTCATTTCCCCTCACTGTGGTTTCAGTCTCTCCCAGTGTATCCCAGTTGCCGCCAGCACGTTCCCAATCACTCCCAGTTGTCCTCAGCTGCTTCCAGACTGATCCCAGTTGCTCACAGCCTCTCCCAGTCACCCTCAGTGCAGTCCCAGTGTCTGCCATTATGATCCAGTAAGATGCCAGTCTCCCGCAGCATGCTTCCAGTTGCTCCCAGTTCCAGTGCGATCCTAGGTGCCCCTAGCATAGTCCCAGTCACTCCATAGATGATCCCAGTCCCTCCTAGCATGATCCCAGTCATGCTCAGTTGCCCCCAGTATAGAGTAGTAGCTCCCACTGACTCCCCAGTATCCCTCAGTGTGTTACAAGTTCTCCCAGCATGGTCCTGGTTTTTCCCATTGTGGTTCCAGTCACTCCAGTAAGGTCACAGACACTCCCAGTATATCCCAGTTGCTCTCAGCATGCTCGTAGTCATTCCCAGTGGCTCCCAGTGTCCCCAGTAAGGTTCCCCCCGGCCCCAGCGGGTGGGAGCAGCCGAGAGCCCCGCGCTGCCCATCCCGACCTGTCCCGGCTCCATCCCCGCTCCTCCCGCGGGCTGCGAGGGCTTCGGGAACGGCCCCGAGGGTGTCGGTGCTCCTGGGGGAGGAGGAGGAGGGATGGAAGAGGAGGGATGAAGGAGGAGAGCGAGAAGGGATGGAAGCAGGGGAAGGAGGGAGAGTTAGGGAGGAGGAGGAGGAGGGATGGAAGAGGAAAAACAAAGGAGGATCAAGAAAAGGAGGAGGAGGAAGGAGGTCGAGCGCTCCCTGAATTCATAGGTCCCCCATCCTTGGGACCATCGCCCCCACAGGTGACCAGGGAGGGGGAGCTCGTCCCAGATATCCCAGGGGGTCCCTGGGTTGGGTTTATTTTGAAGGGATGTTTGGAGAATGCAGAACTGCAAAGCTGAGCAGAAAATGCCCCTTGAGGGGACACTGGTGGGTCCCCAGGAGGTGTTTTTGGGGTGTGCTGGTGGCTGTGGCAGCAGAGCCCTGGTAGAGAGCAGGGGGATGAGGGGTCTCCCCTGCAGTGGGGGTTGTGTCTGCCCTAGTTGGGCACCGTCACCTCCAGCCCAGAGCCAGGGGCTGCGGGACCCCAAGGGAGAGCCAGAGGGGGGAACCTGGGGACCCCCAGAGTGGGGAGAGTGGAGAGGGGCAATACCAGGACATCAGGGAACCCCGGGAGTCTGGAGGAGCAGAGCCCTGTGTCCCCCAGGCCCCCAAAGTGGGGAGCCCAGAGAGGGGGGAGCGCCGGGATTTTGGCACCCTCAACAGCCTGGAGAGGGGCAGGGGGGACTCCCTGGACCCCCTGCACCCCAAAGCAGAGAATAAGGGGAGAAGGGACCCCTAAACACTCAGCATCCCTAAATGGGGAGGTGGAAGAGGGGGGAGCTTTTTGGATTGCTGGGACTCCCAGCAGCCTGGGGAGGGCGGGGACCGAGTAGATGGGGGACCCCCAATACAAGCGTGACCCCCAGCAGCTGGGACTGGGGGGAACCCCCAAACACCAAATGGGAGGGACCATTCCCAGGAACCCCTGGGAGGCATTTTCAGGGCTGAATGTTGGTGTTTGGGAGGTTTTATGGACCCCAGATGCTCGGGGACTTGTAGAGATGGAGTTGGGCAGCAGGAACCCGCAACACAACGCACACATCCCTTGTTTTTCCCCAAACCAGGATTTCCCATTCCCAACCCTTGGCCCGATGGAGAAGGAGGAGGCTGCGAGGAAGATGAAGATGTCCCAGGAGCCGCAGGCAGGTGAAGAGGAAGTCAGTGCCCCTTTCCCCCTCTGTCCTGCTCCATCTCCCAGCCCAGCACGGCCCCCGGCTGCAGGACAACCCCGCTGCTGACACCGTCCTGCGGGGACGCGCTGGGGGGATCTCCTTCCCCTTCCCTCTGGCACGGAGGCAAATCCCATCCTCTGCTTGTCCTTCACACGGATGAGAGGCCCTTCCGCTGTCCGAACTGCGGGAAGGGATTCAGGCACAACGCCACTCTTGTCACGCACCAGCGCTTGCACACCGGGGAAAAGCCTCACGAGTGTGAGGAGTGTGGGAAGAGCTTCAGGGACAGCTCCACCCTGATCCGCCACCAGAGGACCCACACTGGGGAGAGGCCCTACAAGTGTGAGGAGTGTGGGAAGAGCTTCAGGCAGCGTTCCCATCTAATCTGCCACCAAAAGATCCACACTGGGGAGAGGCCCTACGAGTGTTCCAAGTGTGGGAAGAGGCTTACCACCAGCTCCCATCTGCTCTGGCACTTCCAGACACACACAGAGGAGAGGCCTTTCCAGTGCTCTGATTGCGGGAAGGGCTTCAGGCGAAACTCCCACCTCACCAGACACCGGCACATCCACACTGGGGAGAGGCTCCACGAGTGTGAGGAGAGTGGGAAGATCTTCATTGTGTGTGACAAATTAATCTGCCACCAGAAAATCCATACTGGGAAAAGGCCATAAAGTTTTGGGGATTCAGGCAGCGTTCCAACCTGATCTGCCACTGAAAGATCCACACCAGGGAGAGCCCCTTTGAGTATCCTGAGTGTGGGACGAACTTCTCTCAGAGCTCAGCTTTGAACAGACACCAACAGAGGCAGCATTAATGCAATCCCTGTAAATCCCCCTAGTGCAAGAACAACTTGTGTGCTGCTCCAACTCCATCCCCCACTGCAGAACTCATGTTGAGCTGACTCCTGGTGACACACATTCCCTGGGATCCATCTGGGGAAGACACCTGGCTGGTTATCCTTTTGTTTTGGCCTTAGTTTTTCTCTCTTCTCCATTTCTTTCCACACCAAAAGCCAAGAGGATTTAGGTCACCTAAAAACCTCTCAAATCCCTTTGAAAGTACCTCAATTTTAATCCAAAATGGCTCAATCCAACTGCAAAGTGGATCCTCAAAACAAATCAATCCCCCAGGAACCTTACTGGATTCCACAGCCGGCAGGGTGAGAAGGGGTTGGAAGGAGATTGGGAGAAGTGGGAACCAAATTTGGAGCGCTGGGATTGGGATTGTGTGGGGCTGGCTGCCAAGGGATGTATTTGATAGTAAATAAAAGTTTCACAATTCCTGATTTCTGTCCCATTCCCTTCCAGTCAGTTGCAGTTCTGTTTTCAGCGGCACCTTCTCATCTGATTGTGTTTGTGTCCTCCTTTCTCTCCTGTCTCTCTCTGCCTGCTCTGTTTCTGTCTCAGGGTCTCCCTTGACCCAGGGCAGCTCCCACCAAAGACCCTCCCCTGATTTAATTCCCAGTGCAGGAGCTCCAACAGCCATGGGTGAAGTTAGGAAGGCTGGCAGTGAAATGTCCCTGTAAGATCTTGCTGCACTTTGCTTTTGGCCCCTTCTGAAGAGCTTTGCCTTCAAGGGCAGGAACATCTTTTTGTGGCTGGGAACTGGAATTCCAGACCCTGGCAGTGTGAGCCATGCAGGACCATCCAGACTGGGATCATGGGGGCTGGGATGACATGGACTGGGATCCTCCAGACTGGGACTGCACAGACTGGGACCAGTTGGATCAGGGCCAAACAGACTGGGATTGTACAAACTGGGATCATGTGGACTGGGATTGTACAGACTGGGATCACATGCACTGGGATTGTACAGACTGGGATCACGTGGGCTGGGATTGTACAGACTGGGATCACATGGACTGGGACCATATGGACCGGGATGGCTGCACCAGAACGATGGGAACCGAGGCTGTCCCGCCCCACCCAGGGGTCCCTCCCGGTCCTGCCCAGTCCCGTGCGGGGGCGCAGCCAAAACTCCCCGGAGTGAACGCGGAGATCCCAGAGCGCTGCCGGTGCCGGTCTCTGTCCCGGTGCTGGTCTGGGTCTCATTCTCAGTCCTACAGCGGTCCCAGTCTCAGTGCCAGTGCCGGTTCTTGTTTCAGTCTTGGTCTTGGTCTAATTCGTGGAGTGGTCTCGGTCCCAGTGTTGGTGTTGGTGCTGGTGTTGATCCTGTTGTGCTCCCAGTGCCAATCTCAGCCTCAGGCCCGGTCCCAGAGAGGTGCCAGTCTCAGTGTTGGTGCCGATGTCAGTCTCAGTGCTTGTTCTGGTCTCACTCTGTCTCAGTCCCAGAGTTCTCACAATGCCAGTGCTGGTACCAGAGCCGTTCTGGAGCCCTCCCAGTGCCGGTTCCTGTGTCAGTGTGGGCCTCAATTTTGGTTCCAGTGCCAGTTCTGGTGCTGGTCACAGTCTCAGTCTTGGTCCTAGTCCTGGTTCCAGTGCTAGAGTGATGTTGGTCTCAGTTCCGGTGTTGGATCTCTTCTCATTCTTGGTCTCGGTGTCCATTCTGATTTTGGTCTCATTCTTGGTGCTGGTGCCATTTCTTGTGACAGTCTTGGTCCCAAAGATTTTTGGCCTATTTGGGTGATTTTATACCAAACTGGGCAGGTTTAGGCTGGATTTTAGGCCACTTTTGGACTCTGCAAGGCTCATGTGTATGATTTTAGATCGCCTTTGTGTGGAGTTGAGGCCCGTTTGGCTGATTTTAGCCCAAACCTGGTAGATTTAGGCTGGATTTCTGATCTTTTCTTCGAGATTTTAAGCCAAACCAGAACCTTTTAGGACTGCGTGGCCCTTTGGCCTCGATCCTTCCCATCACAGTTCCCGCCCTTTCCTTGGCCCCGCCCCTTTCCCTCAGAGTCCCTGCCCTTTCCTTGGCCCCGCCCCTTTTAGTCACAGACCCGTCTATCTTTAGCCCCGCCCCTTTCTTTCCGACCGAGCCCCTGTGTTCACCACGCCCCTTTCCCCTCCAAGCCCCGCCCATCTCAGGGCGCGTTCCTCTCGCGCATGCTCAGAACACTCGGAGGTGCCTTCCGGGCGCTGCCATCTTTGCTCCCTGTCTGCCTGCCCGGCTTCAGCATGTCCGAGAGCTACGGTGGGGCTGGGGGGATCTATAGGGGATCTATAGGGGATCTATTGGGGACTGAGGGGGGGTCTGAGGATTTCTATAGAGGATTTGTGCTTGCTAATAGAGGATTTGGGGTCTCTGGGGGGTCTGTTATGGGTGATTGATAGATCTATACGGCATCTATAGACTGCTGGTGGAGGTTTTACAGCCCTGGGGGGATTCTGGGGGACTTGATAGGGGATTTGGGCTTGTCTATAGGGGATTTGGGATGCTCTGGGGCTCCCTAAATGGGGTCTGGGAGGTCTACAGGGGAGCTGTAGGGAACTGGGGATCTGTATATGGGATTTGTGTTTGTCTCTAGGGGATTTGGGGGACTCTGGGAGGTTCCTAAAAGGGGTCTGGGAGGTCTATAGTGGATCTATTGGGTCCAGGTGGGTTTCAGGCTCTCTAGGGGAATTTTAGGATTCTTAAAGGGAGTTCTTGGGAATTTTGTGCTCTGTCCAGGGAATTACTGGGGTTCCTGTAGGGAATTCTGTGGCTCCTATTGAGGATTTTTGGGAATTTTGGAGTCCTTAAAGGAAATGTGGCGGTCACTTGGGAACTTTGGGTTCCCATAAGGAAACGTTGGTGTAATTAAAGGGAATTTTGTAGTGTCGGAGTTGTAGTTTTGTAGTTGTTTGGAATTTTTCGGTGCATATTGAGAATTGTGAGAATTGTGGGGTCTCCACCGGGATTTTGTTTTCATTTTGGGTCCAAACATGGGACTATTTAGGTCCCTATTGGGAAGTTTTGAAATTTTGGGGTCCTCAAGTGTAATTTTAGACGTTGCCCTAAAATTATTTTGGGGTCCCTATTGTTATGAATGTTTTTTTATTTTTCCAATTTATCAAGCAGCAAGATTAAATGCAGCAGCAAATTTTTAATAGTAACAATTATAAATGTATACAATCAAAGTATTGGAGATCAATACAATCGAAGTATTGAATACATATATTTTAGGATAAGTAAAATTTGGCAGTGAGTAATTTAGTATAATTGAGGTTCATATAAAGCATGAGCAAAACCGACCAGGGAGGGCCCCCCCAACCGGGGATACGGGGAGGGACTCGCCCCTCCTCACGTACCAAAGCATCAAGGCTAACAATCCCCCTTATATACTATATGCTACACAAGTGTCTGGAAAACTCCTCCTAGTTTCTATTCCTAAAGTCTACGTCACTGTGTGTACGGAGCATGCTCTACTGATGGGTTAGGGGGTCTCTCATCCTTTTGAGGGTTTTATTTCTGATGAAGGCTCGTTGTCTTCATCAGTGACCGAGCTGTGACCTGCAGGTAGTGCATGCTCACTATGTGACTGAACAGATGTTTTCCATAAGACTCTAATTAAATCCCATGCCTGGAATCGTCTCATCTTGGCCCATTTCAAGGTTGAAACTCTATTTCTAGATGGTACTTATCAGACCTTTGTCCTTCTACTATTCCCTTCCAACATCCTTGTTCAACTCCCAACATGTGGAAGATGTCCTTTGACCTGTCTCACCCATCTCCCCACTCATTCTGTAAAAAATGTCTTCTTTTGATCTAAATAAAATTTTGTAAATATAGTTACAATTTATTTAGCACGAATCACATTTATCACACAGTTCGAGCAGAACACTGGAGGCAGTGATGACAGGGGGGACAAACAAGGGAAAGGTGTCTGTGATGCTGAGCAAACCTGGATGTGTTTCAGGAATGCAAAGGGCCAAGGGCTGAGCCCCAGCCCCTGGCAAGGCACATCCTGTCCCTCCCTCATTGCTCAGGGCTCTTCCCGGGCCACTGGGCTCTGGGCATGTGCAATGCCAAGGGCAGCACCATAGGGCGGCCCCTGCCAGGCTGCTGAGCAGGGACAAGGAGGCAATGAGGCCCCAGCACAGCAAGGCTCACTTGTCCCCTGCTGGCCTCAGGCCCAGGGCCAGCGTGCATGGCCCAAGTGCTGCAGGAGTTGGCTGTGTCAGGGCCTTTCAGCTGCTGCCCATCCCTGTGCCCTCTGCAGCCCAGGCTGTCCTATGGTGTCCATGCCCTGCGCCTCTGTCCCTGCAGGCTGTCGTCATCCCCCAGCTGCCCCACCTCGCTGGCCCCTTCCTTTGCTGACAGCTCTGCCTCCTGCCTGCCTCTGCCTGGACACACAAAGCCTTGGGCTGGCCCACACTCCTTCTGGGGGACGGGTTGCACCACAGCCCTCCCTGGGAGAGAAATTCCTTTCTCCTTGTGTCCAGTCTGGCCCTCATCAATTTCCCTTGGCATTAATTAATTCATTCTCAGGCTGTTTTCTGCTATATCAAAAGGATCCACCATCTCTGAAACTGACCTTCAGCCCCTCCCAGGGCTCTCCTTTGCTCTCCTCAGTCTCTACTCCACTGAGCACTGAGTTCCTTTGCCCCTACACAGTGCTCATATGCTTGCAGCTTCCAAACCCCACCTGGGGAGATCTCTGGGCCCTCTTCAAGGTCTTGGCAAAAGAGAACATTCTGCTCATAGTCGAAGAAAATCACCAGAGGACAAGGCAGGACCTGTCTGTCCTGGCTACATTTTTCTGGGTGCAGTCCTCGGATAGATGGAATTTTAGCTGTAGAATCCCAGTTTTGGCCATTGACACCTCGGTGAGAAGGGCAGTTCTTTTCCACTGGAAGGAAAACGCAGAGCCCCATGTTTGGTGGTAGATGAGAGACTGCCTGCAGGAGGCCAAGGCCAGCCAGAGCTGTCTCTCCTGGCAGATTTTGGCTTGAAGAACCCTTGCAGATAGAGATTTTCTTAGGTAGACTAGCAATTTCAGCCTTGGGCAGCAGGAAAGAGGGATGGTTTATTTCCCTAGGAAGGAAAGCACAGAGCCCCAGTGCTCCAGAGGTTGATGAGAGGCAGCCCTCGACATGCCAGGGTCAGCCAGACCTGCCTTGTAGCCCCCAGGAGGCCAAATCATCCAGACCCATTCCATGTCCTCTTGGTTCCACAAGGCCCTGTAATGTCACAATGTTCTCCTTGCTCCTGAGGTGTCACAATGGCCCCTTGCTTCCATGAGGCCCTGCAGGGTCACAATGGCCCTTTGGATCCGTGGGCCCCACAGTGTCACAATGGTCTCCATGCTTCCATGGGGCCTTGCAGTGCCACAATGGTCTCCATGGATCCACGGTGCCCTGCAGGATCACAAGGGCCCTTGGGCTGCACCAGGCCCTGGAATGCAACAATGGCCTCTTGGTTCCACAAAGCCCTGCTGCTTCACACTGGCCCCTTGGGACCATGCGGCCCAGCAGGGCCACAGTGATGTCCTTGGTGCCATGAGGCCCCACAGTGTCACCATGGCCCCTTGGATCCATGGGGTCCCCAAGGTGTCACAATGGTCTCCACAGGAAGGAAACAACCGAGCCCCAGTGTTGCAGAGGCAGATGTGGGGCAGTCACCAGAGGCCAAGGACAGCCAGACTTGATGGTATTTGCAGATTTTGTCTGGGAGTAATCCCTGGATATACAGAATTTTAGAGGTACAATACCAATTTCAGTATTGACATGGACATCTGGAGGAAAAGGATGGCTCTTTTCCATAGGAAGGAAAGTATGGACCACCAGTGTTTAAGGGGCAGATGAAAGCCAGCCATCACAGACCCAGTCCAGACAGACCTCTCTGTTCTGGCAGCTTTAGTCTGAAAGCAATCCTTGGATATAGGGAATTTCAGAGATGGAATCCTAATTTTGGCTATTTCTGCATTGATAAGAGGGATGTTTTTTTCCATTGGAAAAAAATCACTGATCCCCAGTGTTCCAAAAGCAGGTATGAGGCAGTCCCCAAGAGACAAAGGGCAGCCAGACCTGTCTGTCCTGGCAGATTTCACTTGGGAGAAATCCTTGGATGTACAGAGTTTTGGAGGTGGAATCCCAATTTCAGCCACGGCTGCGTGGTCGAGGTGGATGGTTTCACCATAGCAAAGAAAAGTGAGAAGCCCAAGTGTTTTGCAAGAAGATGAGAGGTGGCCACCCTTAGGCCAAGCCAGCCTGACTTGTCTCTCCTAGTACCTTTCATCTGGGATCTATCCTTGGACATAGGGATTTTTAAAGGTGGAATCTCAATTTTGGTTGTGGATGCCAGGATTGGAAGAAGAGTTGTTCTCATTAGGAAGGAAAGCACAGAGCCCCAGTGTTTCAAAGGCAAATGAAAGGCAGTCTTTAGGAAGCCAAGGCCAGCCAGACTTGACAAGGATGGCAGCTTTTGTCTGCAAGCTGTCCTTGGATATAGGGAATTCTGGATGTGGATTCCCAATTTTGGCTATGGGCGCCTGGACATGAAAGGTGCTTTTTTTCCCACAGGAAAGGAAACCACACGGTCCCAGTGTTTCAAAGTCAGATGAGAGGTGGCCCCAGGGTGGCCAAGGCAGCCAGATCTCTCTGTCCTGGCAGATTTCACCTGGGAACAATCCTTGCATCTAAGGAAATTTGGAGCAGGAATCCCAATTTTGGCCATGGGCACCTGGAGGAGAATGACAGTTCTTTTCCATAGGAAGGAAAGCACAGAGCCCCAGAGTGGGAAGACAGATTGAAAGGATAGTACAGAAGGCAATCTCTCCCAATGAATTACAGCTGTACTGATGACTGAGGAGTGGAAACATCTGTGCCTGCCCAAGGAGTTGGGTTATTCTAAAAGAGTGGGTTAGCTGGCTGACCCAGAGTCTGCTGCAGTTTGGGATGGAGTCTGCTGGCTGTGCTGTGAGGAGGTAACGGACATGCAGTCGTGCAAGAGACAGATAAGGTAAGAAGATGTTGTGGGCGGGTGTCCTGGGGTACAATGCAAAAATGTGTATTCTATCACCATCTGTTGAGATGTAGGAGGGGTGGTGATCCTTATCTCTGTGGGAGATATCCTCTGCTGATGTGACATCTCATAAGATCGGGGGATGATCATCGTTATCTTTCCACAACCCATCCTTCCTCCAGAAGATATCTTCTGCTAATGGGCCATTAAGTCCTATTGTTTGACTGATAAAATTACATCATCCCATTGGGAGATGCCCCAGCCAGGGGCAGGAGCCAAGCCTTTCCTACCTAGATAAAAAACTGGGGTTTGGGACGCGAAGGCAGCCCTTTCCACTGGATCCCAGAGGAAAGTCGGATCATTTCACATCATCACTGAATCTTCGAAGAAAAACTGCACCCTCTACAGGAGCACTGCTTCAACAGAACCACATCTGTCATCCAGGAGGATGCAGCCACCATTTATACGGACTGCTACCAACACCCTGACTGACAGGGTGTCAGGTTGTATTTCTGACTGTGTCGGTGGTTGTTTCTTTTATATTATTGCATATATTTTATTTTTTCTCTTTTTTTCCTATTAAATTATATTACTGACTTGGAGTCTCGCACTGGTTTTACTTTCAAACCAACATATTTATTGGCGCCCAACGTGGGGCATGAAGGTACTGATAAAAGTCAGTGTTACAATTTTTTTTTCTCCATGATTCTCAACATGCTTACATGGGTTTTATATCTTGCTCTCTATATTTTTCCACACATGGGGAACTATCTGCCAGCTGTAATGCTGCTGTGTAGACCAGGATATGGTATAAAAATTGCTTTATTAGCCTATTATGTCTACTGCATGATAACCTCTGAGGCAATGAACATAATTCGGAATATATACTCGACTTTGTTTGCTTGTCCTAGTCTAGGTTGCTACATCCGGGGTTTTAACAATCACACCCAGCCCTTGGGGGGAGGGGTAAAGGATGATTTTTTCCAATCTTTCCGGCCTGCTTCAGTAGTTTTTGGAAATGTTGAGTTCCCGCTGGATGCTAAGGACAGCATAATATTGTTGTTAGTTCTGCTTTGTCTCCTCTGCACAGCCTCCAACATGCTTAGAAACAAAATACTACATGGCGTATTGATGTGTATTCTTGTGGAAGAGCAAAAAAGAAACAAATCAACTTTGTCCACGTCTGCACAGAATGTCACAAAGAGGAGAAGAACCAAACAAAAAGCAACTGTGTCCGTGTCTATGCAGACTGCCACAGAGGAGAAAAAAGCCAGAAGCACCATCAGCATCTCCACACAAACCATCACTGAGCCAGAACAGCCTAGACCAGTAGCAGGTGCCCCCATTCAGAAGAAGAAATCAAACAGCAAATCAGTTCACATAGTGACTGAGAAGGACGTGGCAGGACCTTCGCACCCAGCAGAAGTGACAGAGCCAGAAATCATCACTCGCTCTCTATCCCTGGGTGAGCTGCGTGACCTGCGGAGGGAATTCACCCGCCAGACAAATGAGTCCATCTTGACCTGGCTGCTCCGCATCTGGGATGCTGCAGCCAATGACACCATTCTGGATGGAAGTGAGGCCAGGCAACTGGGATCTCTGTCCCGGGATGTGGTCATTGACCAGGGGATTGGGAGAACCCAAGAAACTCTCAGCCTCTGGCGGCGGTTGCTGACAAGTGTGAAGGACAGATACCTTTGTAAAGAAGATCTTCAGGTGCACCAAGGAAAATGGAGCACAATAGAACAAGGTATCCGATGCCTGAGGGAATTGGCTGTGCTGGAGATCATTTTCTCAGAAGATGAGAGATTTCCTAAGAGCCCAGACTGTGTCCGGTGCACGTCACAAATGTGGTTGAGATTTGCACGACTTGGACCAGAGATGTATTCCCGTTACCTGGCAATGCTGCAGTGGAGGGAAGGTGAGGACATGGTAGGCATCTTGGCCAATAAACTAAGAATTTATGAGGACAATGTCACTGCCCCATTTCGTACCCATGTCTCATCCGTGGAAACACGGCTGGTGGAGCAAGTCCGAAGCGTGATTGAAGAGGGCCATCAGAAACTAAAAAAAGAACTTAAGGAAAACAACTACCAGATCTCACCAGAACCAACAAGAGTTTCTGCCATTAGGAGCTGGTGTTCCTCAGGCAGGGAGAGAGGACACACTCCACGAGGTAACCTCTGGTTTTTCCTTCAGGAGCATGGAGAAGACATTAGGAAGTGGGATGGAAAACTCACCTCCTCCTTAGCAGCCCGGGTACGTGAGCTGAAAAGAGGGACACCTACCCCAAGAAGCTCATCTAGAGTCAATGCTGCTCCAGTCTCTCATGTACAGAACTCCAGACAGTATCAGAATGATGATATGACTGATCCTCTTGAAGGAACCTCAAGAACCTATTTACAGGGAGAGAGCAACGTGTACCAAGATCAGGAATAGAGGAGCCCTGCCTCTAGCCAGGTAGAGGAGAGGGATAATCAGATCTATTGGACTGTGTGGATCCGATGGCCTGGCACATCCGACCCACAAAAACATAAGGCTTTGGTTGACACTGGTGTCCAGTGTACTCTGATGCCATCAAAGTATGTAGGAGAAGAATCCAACTCTATTTCTGGGGTAACAGGAGGATCCCAGCAGCTGACTGTAGTGGAGGCCGAAGTGAGTTTAACTGGGAACAGGAGGCAGAAACACCCCATCGTGACTGGCCCAGAGGCCCCATGCATCCTTGGCATAGACTGTCTTAGAAATGGATACTTCAAAGACCCAATAGGATATCGCTGGGCTTTCAGGATAGCTGCTGTAGAGACAGACGGCATTAGAAAACTGAGCACCTTGCCTGGTCTTGCAGATGACCCCTCTGCTGTGGGACTACTGAGAGTTGAAGGGCAACAGGTACCAATCGCCAGAACAACAGTACACCGCCGGCAATACCGTACTGACAGAAACTCAGTGATTCCCATGCATGAGATGATCCGTAAACTGGAGAGCCAAGGGGTGGTCAGCAAAACCCACTCACCCTTCAACAGCCCCATCTGGCCTGTGCCTAAATCTGAAGGAGAATGGAGATAGTCCACAGTCAATGGTGCATTGAATGAGGTGACTCCACCGCTGAGTGCTGCAGTGCCAGACATGCTGGAATTGCAGTATGAGCTGGAGTCCAAGGCAGCAAAGTGGTACGCCACTATCGATATTGCCAATGCATTTTTCTCCATTCCTCTGGCAGCAGAATGCAGGCCTCAGTTTGCTTTCACCTGGAGGGGCGTGCAGTACACCTGGAATCGACTGCCCCAGGGGTGGAAGCACAGTCCCACCATCTGTCATGGACTGATCCAGGCTGCACTGGAGAAGGGTGAAGCCCCTGAACATCTACAGTATATTGATGACATCATTGTATGGGGCAGCACAGCAGGGGAAGTCTTTGAGAAAGGAGAGAAGATTATCCAGATTCTGCTGAAAGCTGGTTTTGCCATTAAGCGAAGTAAAGTTAAGGGACCGGCTCAGGAAATTCAGTTTCTAGGAGTCAAGTGGCAAGATGGACGTCGTCAGATCCCAACAGGGGAAATTAAAAAGATCACCGCTATGTCTCCACCTACCAAGAAGAAGGAAACACAAGCTTTCCTAGGTGCCATAGGCTTTTGGAGAATGCACATTCCTGAGTACAGTCAGATTGTGAGCCCTCTCTACCTGGTTACCCGCAAGAGGAACGATTTCCACCGGGGCCCTGAGCAGCAGCAAGCCTTTGCCCAGATCAAGCAGGAGATTGCTCATGCAGTAGCCCTTGGCCCAGTCAGGACGGGACCAGATGTGAAGAACGTGCTCTACTCTGCAGCCGGGAACCATGGTCTGTCCTGGAGCCTGTGTCAGAAGGTGCCTGGTGAGACTCGGGGTCAACCACTGGGATTCTGGAGTCGAAGCTACAAAGGATCTGAAGCCAACTACACTCCCACAGAGAAGGAGATCTTGGCTGCCTATGAAGGAGTTCAAACTGCCTCAGAGGTGATTGGCACAGAAACACAACTCCTCCTGGCACCCTAAATACCAGTGCTGGGCTGGATGTTCAAGGGAGAGGTGCCTTCCACACATCACGCCACTGACACCACATGGAGCAAGTGGATTGCCCTCATCACTCAGCACGCCCGTATTGGGAATCCAAATCGCCCTGGGATTCTGGAAATAATTACAAACTGGCCTGAAGGTGAGACTTTTGGATTGTCTTCTGAAGAAGAAGAGGAGCAAGTGGCACATGCTGAGGAAGCCCCACCATATAATGAGCTATCGGAGACTGAAAGACGATATGCCCTCTTCACTGATGGCTCCTGCCGAATTGTAGGCACTAACTGGAAATGGAAAGCTGCAGTATGGAGCCCCACATGACAAGTTGCACAAGCTACCAAAGGACAAGGTGGACCGAGTTAGGTCGCAGAGCTAAAAGCCGCCCAGTTGGCTTTGGATATTGCTGAACGAGAGAAGTGGCCAAGGCTCTATCTCTATACTGACTCATGGACGGTAGCTAATGCTCTGTGGGGATGGCTGGATCGCTGGAAAAAGGCCAACTGGCTGCACAGAGGGAAACCCATCTGGGCAGCTGAGATTTGGCAGGACATTGCTGCCCGAGTAGAGAAATTGACCATAAAGGTTCGACACGTGGATGCACATGTACCCAAAAGCCGGGCTAATGAAGAATATCACAACAATGAGCAGGTGGACCGAGCTGCCAAAGTGAAAGTATCACAGGTGGATCTAGACTGGCAGCACAAGGGAGAATCATTCCTAGCTCGTTGGGCCCATGATGCCTCTGGTCATCAGGGGAAAGATGCAACGTACCGATGGGCCCGTGACCGAGGGGTGGACCTTACCATGGACAGCATCTCACAGGTCATCCACGACTGCGAGACCTGTGCCGCGATCAAACAGCCCAAGCGGGTGAAGCCTCTGTGGTACGGTGGACGATGGTCGAAGTACAGGTATGGGGAAGCCTGGAAAATTGACTACATCACCCTTCCCCAAACCCGCCAGGGCAAACGCTATGTACTGACCATGGTGGAAGCAACTACAGGATGGTTAGAGACCTACCCTGTGCCTCATGCCACTGCCTGGAACACCATCTTGGGCCTAGAAAAACAAGTCCTTTGGAGGCATGGTACCCCTGAGAGAATTGAATCAGACAACGGAACCCATTACAAGAACGGCCTTATCAACACCTGGGCCAGAGAACATGGTATTGAATGGATATATCATATCCCTTACCATGCACCAGCTGCCGGGAAAGTTGAACGGTGTAATGGACTCCTTAAGACTACTTTGAAAGCACTTGGTGGTGGAACCTT
Organism: Sturnus vulgaris; assembly: GCF_052056855.1. Lineage (NCBI taxonomy): Eukaryota > Metazoa > Chordata > Aves > Passeriformes > Sturnidae > Sturnus > Sturnus vulgaris. The sequence goes on from NW_028276063.1 coordinate 1,662,094, forward strand.
CATAAATTGGGAAATGAACTTGGCCAAAGCCACCTGGATGGTTAACACCCGAGGGTCCATCAATCGAGCCGGTCCTGCCCACTCTGAACCCCTGCACACAGTGGATGGGGTCAAAGTCCCTGTGGTACACATGAAAGGTATTTTAGGAAAGACTGTTTGGATTAATCCCACCACAGGCAAAGGCAAACCAATCCGTGGGATTGTTTTTGCTCAAGGACCTGGTTGCACTTGGTGGGTAATGCAGAAAGATGGGGAAACCCGTTGTGTACCGCAAGGAGACCTAATTTTTAGTGAGAACTGTATGTAAGGTTTCATTTTGTATTATATATCTGTAAGAGGGTATTGGTTTGGGTGTGATGTAGATGGTAATAGAATAAGGGGTGGATTATGTCCCGGGGTACAATGCAAAAATGTGTATTCTATCACCATCTGTTAAAATGTGGGAGGGGTGGTGATCCTTATCTCTGTGGGAGATATCCTCTGCTGATGTGCCATCTGATAAGATGGGGGATGATCATCGTTATCTATTCACAACCCATCCTTCCTCCAGAAGATATATTCTGTTAATGGACCATTAAGTCCTATTGTGTGAATGATAAGATTACATCATCCCATTGGGAGATGCCCCAGCCAGGGGCAGGAGCCAAGCCTTTCCTACCTAGATAAAAATCCGGGGTTTGGGACCCGAGGGCATACCTTTCTACTGGATCCCAGAGGAAAGTTGGACCTTTTCCACATCATCGCTGGATCTTCAAAGGAAAACTGCACCTTCTACAGGAGCACTGCTTCAACAGAACCACATCTGTCATCCAGGAGGACTGCAGCCACCATTTAACGGGACTGCTACCAACACCCTGACTGACAGGGTGTCAGGTTGTATTTCTGACTGTGTCGGTGGTTGTTTCTTTTATATTATTGCATGTATTTTATTTTTTCTCTTTTCTCCTATTAAATTGTATTACTGACTTGGAGTCTTGCACTGGTTTTACTTTCAAACCAACACATCTTGTTATGGAAAACATCTGCTCAGTCACATAGTGGGCATGCACTACCTGCAGGTCACACAGCGGACACTGATGAAGACGACGAGCCTTCATCGGAAATAAGACCCTCAAAAGGATGAGAGATCCCCTAACCCATTAGGAGAGCATGCGCCATACAACATAGTGATGTAGATTTTAGGAATAGAAACTAGGAGGAGTTCTCTAGAAACTTCTGTAGCATATAGTATATAAATAGGATTTTTGGCCTTGATGCTTTGGTACGTGAGGAATGGCGAGCCACTCCCCATATCCCCGGTCAGTTTTGCTTATGCTTTATATGAACCTCAATTATACTAAATTATATTCTCAAATATATGCATTTTGATTGTATTCATCTCCAATACTTTAATTGTATCCATTTATAATTGTTACTATTAATTTAATTTAATCTCGTTGCTTGATAAACTGGAAAAATAGAACGTCATTCATAACATTATCAAACAAGTCAGAGCAAGAGAATGAGAAAATAATTCCTACGAAAACATCTTCCCCTCACCCTTCCCTCCTTCCCGGATTTCCTGTTATTCTCCATTCCCTCCCCTGTCCCCACACAGGGGATGGGGGTCACAGTCAGATCGTGTCACTGTTCCCGGTTCCTGTCTGCAGTACAGAGGTGGCTGCCCTGTCCCCGGGACTGTACCTTGGAAGGTTCAGACTTCTCGATCTGTCCACTCCATCTCCCCCTCCAATATGCACACACACACGCTTTTTTGGTTTTTTTTTTTTCTTTTTTTAGTAAAACAAAACAATATTCAAAATTCTCTTAAGTCTTTGTTTTTCCCTAGTTCAAGAATTTAACACAGCCTTGGCTGAACAACAGTCCATGTAAATTAGCACCGTTTTCTAGAAGTGACAATCTCTTTCGTTCCTTCTTACCTACAAGTCCCTGGCCCTGTTTCCAAGCAGATTCCCAGGGTTTGTTTAAATCACATTCACCCTGTTCCTTTCACCCGTCACTGCCGGAGCCCCCTCACCTGCTCACCCTCGCAGGTTCCTCCAAACGCGTGTCCCTGCCCGCGGGCTGGGCTGGGCTGGGCTGGGCTGAGCTGGGCTGGGCTGGGCTGGGCTGAGCTGGGCCGAGCTGGGCCGAGCTGGGCTGGGCTGGGCTGGGCTGGGCTGGGCTGGGCTGGGCTGGGCTGGGCTGAGCTGGGCCGAGCTGGGCCGAGCTGGGCTGGGCCGGGCTGGGCTGGGCTGAGCTGAGCTGGTCTTGGGGCAGCGAGCCCGGCAGAAACCAACACCCGCGGGACGCTTTGGTTCGCAGGGCCCGAAGGTCCGGGGTTCCTCCCTTTCCCCTGTTCCACTTGATTTAGGATTAAATTTTTGGAGGGGATAAAGGCGTGTTTTTTCTCCAGCACTGGGTGGGTTTTTCCCTTGCATGGAGCACTTGGGCCTTCCCCGGGCCCCTTCTGCCCTCTTGCAGAACCAGTGGCATTTTCCACCACGCACAGTTTGTAACCAAGAGGCGGCTGCAGCCGAGGAGGCTCCAAGCGCCTCCTTACAGGCTGACTCTGCAGATGCCGAGGCTGCTCTGGACTCTGCCAGGGCTCAGCTCTGGGCGAGGCTGGGCCTGCTCTCCCCTCGCATTGCTCGGGGCAGCTGAGTCACAGGGGGAGAAGGCAGGGACACAAGGGTGTTGAGGTTTTAAGAGAGTTTTTATTCAAAAAACTTCCATAACAAACAGTCCGAACGACCCTAACTAACTATCAGTGCTAACTACCATAACTAACTAGTCCTAACTACTGTAACAAAAAGCTGTTCTCAAGTGCTTCATCTCCTCTGCTGCACCCGTGGTTGCTTTGCTGCAGCGATCAGAGGGGTCAGGCTGGAGAGAGGCTTGGCTGATGATAAAAATGGGTGCTGACCAAAGGATAAAAAAGAAAGAAATGGACCATTACTTTCCAGAGTCAAGTTCCTGGACGAAGGGGAATGGTTTGAAACTCCAGAGACGGAAGCAAGCTCAGATTAGGTCTAAGGAGGAATTTTTTTACCAGGGGAAACACTGACAGAGGGTGCCCGGAGATGTGGGAGGTGCCTCCTCCCTGGAAGCATCCAAGCTCAGGTCAGGCAGGGCTCTGAGCCACTTGAAGATGTCCCTGCTCGTTGTGGGTCAGCAGGTCCAGATGACCTCGAACGGACCCAGCCAACCCCAACCAGGCGAGGATTCTGCTTGCTTTGCGTGTGAAAAGCAGCGAGGCTGGAGATTATCGGAGGGGGGTCCCCCAAGAAAACCCCTCCCTGGCGCTGCTGTTTCCCCTGCAGCCGCTTCGCGCTCACCTGCAGCAGCTCCTGGGCAGAGAAGCGCCGCTCGTCGTCCGAGTCCAGGCTGCACTCGAGGAAGTCCCGCAGCAGAGCCGACAGGCGCCGCGGCTCCTGCAGCTGCGGGGTCCCGTTCTGCCGGATCAGAGCCCGAGCCTGCAGGAAAAGCAAAGGCAGCGCTGTGCCAGCTTCCTTCACACCCACAGCTGCTCACATCGACCCCGGTAACTCAGCCCCAGCTCCGGGGGCAGTTTCCTCCCTGGCAGAGATGCTGCTCACGGCTCATTTTTCTGTGCCAACCAATAACCCCAAACCCTGATGCAGCCACAGCCATTGCAACACCCAAATGATCTTGCTTGAGAGGCCATTTAGTTGTCTGACTTTGTTAGTAGGAACCTCCATCAGAAACAGCACATTTTGCTTCTCCAAATACGGACACCAGCTTTACAGGCCATATTCAAGAGTCAGTGTGGTCTGCGTGTGTTATTTTAAATTGCATCAAACACATGTCTGCAGTGCCACTGACACTGAAGTAAATGAATTCCTGATGCCCCATCCCAGAAATTGCCAGGCAAGGAACAGGAGGTTGGGGTTGCTGAAAGCTCAGGCTTGATGACAGAAAAGTAGCTTGGACTAGGAAGGAAATAGGTTGGACTACAGGGATGTTAAGCAATCATCTTCATGTTTTAGACAAGCTTCCCAGTGAGAAAAATCAGGGGGGAGTTCAACTTAAACCTCTCTTAAAAACCTCTTTTAGAAACTCCTTCAGAGAACTTGTTGGGTTTGGGGATGGGTTTTGGGGTTGGTTTGTGGTTTTTTTCCAAGATAACATTAGAGCTGATACACTGGCTTCACATTTTCAGGTCATCCTCACTGACAGAAGAGCTGCAACAATTTGAAACCCAAAGCAAATTGTTGCTGGAGACTGCAGAATATTCATCTGCGTTCAGGCTCGAGTCTTCTGGGAATTCCCTTCCCAATATGCAGAAACCTCCAGCAGCTCCTCCCAGTGCAGGGTCAGCCTGTGCTCACAGGCCTCTGCAAACCCTGGAGAATTTGCCTCTTACCATAGCCCCTGTTTCCTTGAAGTAAGGAGGTTCTCCTTCCACCATCTCGATGGCCACAATGCCGAAGGACCAAATGTCCACCTTGGGGCCATAAGGAGACCTGGTCACAACTTCTGGGGCCATCCAGTGAGCAGTGCCCACCATGGAGCTGCACTGGTCCTGCTCAGGGCTGAGCTGAGCACAGAGGCCAAAATCAGCTGAGGACAGAAACAAACACTGTCAAAGACAGCTGCAATGAGGAAACCAAGCACAAAGATTCCCCACTCTCAAGGTGAGAATGCAGTAGTGAAGTCAGCTGGAAAAGTCCTCAGGGCTGTGGCCAAGGAATGATGGAACTGGACCCTTAAATAAACCCTCAGCGTTCATGCAGTGGCTTTTACTGATTCCCTTGCAGTTTAGATTCCAACTCCCGTCCCTCTGGAAGGGCCATGCCCAGAGCAAAGCCACTCCTGACACTGCTCCTCTCCTGAGCTCTCTGCACGGGGCAGCCGCTCTCAGCTGGCAGCAGGGGCCGGGCAGTGCCAGCAGCAGCACTTGTGGGGCTCTGACCATCACTGGAAACAGCCTCACACTCACACCCCGGGAGCACCGTGCCTGGCCACGAACACCCACCCAGCTTGACAGAGCCAGCCATTCCCAGAAGGATGTTGGAGCTCTTCAGATCTCTGTGGATCACCCGGTTGGAATGGAGGAAATCCAGGCCCTGCAGACACTGAGAGACAAGAAGAAACACAAGAATAAAAATCAATTGTCACAACACATCACACAAGAAAGGACAGTTTGGAATTCTCCCAGCAGCAACTTTGCTGTGACAGGCCAGGAGACAGTCCAGGCAAATGGTTCAAGGCAAAGCTGAGAACAGCAAATCAAATCAAATCAAAGAAAGACAGAGAGAGTACCACAGCAGCAGGAAAGAGGACAAGAACAGAGTAGAAGTGTAGTGATACTGGCAGGCCACTGACTTCAGAGGCTCTTTCTTCTCCAATTCATAAAAACAACACAGAAACAAAGCCCTGAGCATGGAGCCCCTCCTGCTCTCACAGCCTGTTTGGAAGGACCATCGTGTCCAAGCCATGGGAAGCACAAGCAGGATCCCTCACCTCCCGACTGACAGCTGCCATCTCTCCTTCAGCCATGCGTGTCTGTCTGACAACGTCCTGCAAAGTTGCTCCATCCACGTATTCCATCACCAGCCAGAGATCTTCGTCAACAAGGAAGCTGGAAGAGGAAAACAACAGCATGGAGATGAATGTGCACTGCTCAATTCCCCCATGGAAAAGCCTCGAGTGGAGTTTTGTTTCCAGGTCAATTGTCAATGAGAACACGATCAGATGGAGAGACATTCCTGCACAGGCCTTGGAATCTGCACAGTCTGAAGGAGAAGGAGACACCTGTGAGAAAGGAGATGCCTTAGATGGCAAGCAAGTGAAAAACACAGTTTAGCAACAGCCCAGATCAGTGTGGAACCACAACACTTGCCCCCAGCTGGTTCAGCATCTGAACTCATCAGTTCCACCATTCCCTCCAGAACAAGGCAATGCAACTTCCAGAGTTATCCAGGCAAGGAGGCCGTACAGCACTTGGGACAAAAGTTATCAACTCTTTGGAAAACCTTACACAAAGTCCCTTCAGAAACAGGCAAGGCCATTGAAAAATGGGCAAATGAGGCATTTCTGGAAACCTGGACTTCCTGGCATCTGCAGCAATGGAAAAGAGTTGGGAAGAAGAAGCCAAGGGAAATAATTTCTGCCATGGTTTTTCAGCACTTGTCATAAGGCACAGCAAAGGGGTTCAGCTTGAAGAAAAAAACCAAACAAAAGCATGGAGGGAGTGAACTGCCAGGCTGTTGTTGAAGATATGGCCAGGTCAGGCTTTTTCAGAAGAGGCTACTGACTACGAATGAAAGACTAACACAGGGCCCTTGCACAGGATAAGACCTGAAGCACTCACCTGTCCAAAAAGATGACAATGTTGGGGTGGTTCTTGCCTTTCAGGAGCAGGATCTCATTCACAGCTCGTTCCCTGTTCTGCTCTCTGAGACTCATTTTCTTTATGGCCACCTGAAGTGACATTGCAGACCTTTAGCTGGAGGGGTCTGTGGCAGGAGACCACAGCAAGCATGGAGTGAATCTTTTTGGAGCGACAGAGCCAGGCTGTGCCAAACTGCCTTGGCATGGGACACCAGAGCTCAGCAAGTGCCATTCCCACAGCCCATTTCTCTGCTGGCTGGGGGCTGCTTACAGGACACGTGGCCAGAGACATTTGGCCTTGTAAGCTCTGCAGAAATGGTCCCTCAGCTGTCAGCCTCAAAGCTCTAACAACATTTTCTGCACCTACAGAATCTGCATCTTCTCAAATGGCCTTAGTTTATCACCACTCCGGTGATGATGATCATCATCATCATCGTTATTATTTAAACACATTTTGCAAGCAGGAGGTAATTCTGATGCTGTGAAACAGAGCAAAACAGCCCAGAACCCTTTAGCAATTCTATGGGACTTGGTCATGATTTCAAATGCCACTGCTCTGTTTGGGATTGCACAATAAAGCAAACACAGACATCCATTGTCACAGGGTGTCACTGACACCAGACCCAGTTGTGTTTCAACTGCAGCGTTTAGGAGAGAGCTTTGCTCTGGACATCCATCTTCTCATTTCTCTCCCTCTCTCTCTGTGAACAGCTGCAGTAGGACTAAAACCCCAAACTGAGCCCAAGCAGGATCTCTCCCTAATTAGGCCTAATTAGGCCTTTGAAGATGAAAAGCAGGATGGAAAAACTGCTAAATAGTGTTCCTGTCCAAGGCTGGGATGAAGATAAATTGGGCCTCAGTCTCCACCTGCTGATGCATTCATGGTTTTAGATATGAAGACCAAGCCATGGTGTCCGGCTCTGACAGACACCACTGCCCTCCTTGCATTCCTCTGGGCACTTCAGAAGCACCAAGGCTGTCCCAGCTGTGTTCTGAAGGCTGACACTGCTCTGCCTTCAGAGGAGCAGCCTGTGCAGGAAAGCTCTGCTGGGCCCCCAAAGCTGCAGCCACAGCTCCCAGCAGAGGGGAAAGCCCTCGGGAGCTGCCAGACGTGCTGGACGTGGTGGCACTGACCTCTCCTCCAGTGGCCCTGTCGAGTCCTTTATAAACAGTTCCAAAAGCCCTGGAGACAAAACAGCAGAGAAGAAAGAAGCAGAGCTTTAGGCTCTGGGAGTGAAAGGTAGCCCAGACAGGAGATCTCTGCTGCCTGCAGCATTCACAAAACACCTGCGTGCATCGACCCTTCAAACAGCAGTGCAGCAGCCACCAGCCGTCTGCCATGCAAGGTGTGCAAGAGAAAACTGAGCCCAACACGAAGGAAAAGGGCTGGAGCGAATGTCCACACTGAATTCCTTTAGTTCAAAACCTGAGGTGGGAGTTGGTGTCTAAAGAAGTGGAAAAGAATGTATTTCATCCTTTTGCATTTCCTGCCTAAGACTTGCAGGATCCACAAGGGCCCTGCCATCAGGCAGGTGATGCATTTTCCCCTCGAGTGCAGCAGCTCTGTGTCTGTTACTGAATGCATGGAGTTTATTACCTGTGCTGAAAAAAGCACTTATTAGTTCTTCTTGAGAACTGTTTTCTGAGAGTCACCAGATGGTGAGTTGCTCTTTAGGGCAATCAAATTCCAGGCACAGAAGACCTTCCAGGTCCTGCTCCTTGCTGCAGGCAGGACACTGCCAGCCTCAGAGGCCTTTGACTGTGCCTTCTGACCACAGTTATCAATTCTGATCAAAACTGAGAGACAGCAGGATCATACCCCAGTGTCGGAGGGTGTTTGGAGCTCTCCTGACTCCAGCAAAATACCTGGGCCCTGCTTGTGCAGAAGGAACTGCCATGCACTTACCCTTGGCCAATCTGCTCCAGTCCCAGGTATTTCTCAGCAGGCTCCCCCACGCTCACGATGTTCCCTGAAAGAAACCACGTGGAAGATGCTCCCTCCCAGATGGAGACCCCGCCTTGCAGCAGAGCCAGAATGCAGCCCCACTCCCTGGGGCCATGAGCCCCTTGGTGTCAGCTGGGGAAGGACAATGAATGACTCGGTGACATTCAGCTGCAGAGCAGCACTGGGTGCAGCTCATGCTGAGACACACACACAGCACCCTGCTCTGGCACACAGGAACAGAACAGACGTACTCAGCTGCATCAGGCACCGCTCCCCTGTCCCCTCTGGCTGCAGGGCTGTGCTGCTGTCAGAATGTTCAGCCCAGGATCCCACAGCGGAGGGAGGTTCAGTGTGCTCTTCCCAAGCAGAAGGAGGTTCCTCGTCCTCTTCCCAAAATGCTGCAGGTTCTCCATCCTCTTCCCAAGCAGAGGCAGGTTCTCCATCATCTTTCCAAGCCGCGAGACGTTCACCATCCACATCCCGTGCTGGGATATGTTCACCCTCCTCTTCCCGAGCCACAGGATGTCCTCTGTCCTCATCCCACACCGGGAGATGTCCGTCGCCCTCATCCCACGCCATGGGAGCTTTTCTATCCTTGTCCCATGCCAGGGGATATCCACCATCCTCCTCCCATGCCGGGAGATGTCCACTGTCCTTGTCCCACACTGCGGGAGCCTTGCTGTTGTATTCCCAAACCACGGGGTGTTCACCATCGTCCCCCAGAACAGCGGCAATCTCACTGCTGTCTTCTTCCTCTTTGGAAGCAGAGGCAGCCAGAGGAGGTGCTGATGCAGCTTTGGTGCCCTGAGGACAGACAGTAGCGTGAGGGACAGGAAGTTCTATCTCAGTTGTCACCTTATTTATCCTCAGCTACACATCCAGCTGCACGAAGCACAAACAGAGTTCAGAGTTGTACAAACTAACAATGGGCTAAAAGTGACATTGCCACTTATTGTTGGGAATTCGGTATTTCACCATGGCTAAGGCAAATCCTCTGCCTGCAAAACCAGACCTGCAGCTCTTCTAAAACTCTTCAGCAGAAAAGGAGAAAACTGCCAGGGATCCCTTTGCTGCTGCTGCTGCTGCTGCAAAGACCCTGACAGGGACTTTCCTTCGGCCTCCCAGGATGGCACTCGGCTGCCACACACAGAGCTCACAATTTGCTGCACAATTCTGAACACCAGAGGTTTCTTCCCACTCACCGAAGGAGGAGCTGCTTGGGATCCACGCATGAGGTGCCCTGCAATGGGAGAGGGAACATGAACCAGATGCTGGTAGGAAAAAAATTGCCCGTGGTGGGAAATGCCACGGAGCAAGGTAACCCCAAGAGAACATTTTGCTTTCACAGCATCCCTCCAGGAGCCACAGTCCCTTCACAGAGCAAGCAAGAGAACAGCACAAAATCCTGGGCTGTGTCAGTTCTTGGCTGGACCAGCAAACAAAGGGAGTTCCAGGCTCCACTGCCACAGACGCCCTGCTCGAGGGAACAGAACCCCCCCAGGCCTCATTGCAAACGCCTCGCTGGCTGCAGACACCCCCTTTTTGAGCTGCAGCTGCTGGCAGGAGCTCTCCCAAACCAACGGTGTCTTCATGGCAATTTGGTTACAAAGTCCACTCAAAGGTCCAGAGGAAGAACAGAAAGCACACAGCAAGCCCAAAGCCACAGATGCTGCACCGAGAGAAAACCTCAACTTACTTGCCAAGTGGGTTAAAAAATACCCCGAATAAGCCACAGAGTAGAGAGTGCAAACTGCAGCAACCACTTGCTGGATCATTGTGGCTGCGCTGCACACGTCTGCAGGCTGCACCCCTGCAGGCACACACGGACACGGGTCAGGGCTGGGCTGGCTGCCGAGAATGCCTCGGGCAGGAGGATCCTCCGGCAGTCAGCAGGCACCCAGAGCCTCTGGGCACTGAGGCCTCTGTGTCCCACAGCAACGGGAGCACCGCTGGGATGTGGCAACGCTCCTGTGACATCACAGCAGCAGCTCACGAAAAGAACGCTTGGAAGGTTCTCTGTGTCACTGTGATAGGTTGACTTAGGAAGAAGAAACTCAGAAGAGGTTCTTCCTAAGGGAATTTTTTCTGTGGGGGTTGGGATACCTGCAACAGCCAATTAGAGAAAGTTAGTTCGCTCCGGGAACACACATTTTGAAGGAGGTAATCCAGAACTGAGTCTCTTTGTCTTTCCGGTGGCTGAGCAGGTAACATCAACCTGAGCTTCCCCCTCCCCCATGCGGGGGGGAGGTTCGGGAGGCCGCTTGGGCCCCGTTTGCCAACGAGGGGGACCCGATGGCCGGGGGGAGAAAATGTTTTGTGATAAGACCTTCACAGCTTCCTCCTCCATGGGCCTGCGGCTCTGGCGTGGGGGGGAGGCCGACTCTTGCTGCTGCCGGACGGGCCGGGCCTGCCCGGGTGGCCATGAGCAGTGTGGGGCTGCAGCCCAGCCCCAGAAAGGCTGATTGACACCTCAGCTGCCCCCCCAGCACGGCCTGAGCCTGGCCCAACTCTTGTAGTTGTGTTAAACTTTAACTCTTTAGTGCTCAGATAAGGTTTGCAAAGCCTTCAGCCTTTCCTTTGAATATGAAAGGGAATAAAAAGATTTCTGAAGTCAGTGATGTAAGAGCTAAGTTTTTGAGATGGAAGGAGAATGAGAAGATGCTGAAATGGCTGAAAATCTTTTTGTAAAATTGTAGGGATGAACTGATGTACTGAATATTCCTATAAACCATGGAAAGAGACATGGTGGGATAGAAATGTTCCATTTAATAGATGATTTGACCAAATAGCACCTGTGCTGAGAATTTCTGCCCTGAGAAAAGAAGGGGATTTCGGTTTTCTGAAGATGAAGCCTGAGCAGAGAGAAAGGAGACAGAGAGAATCTTTGCTGTTGAACATTTCATTCTTAAAAGTAATACCCCATGAGACAGACATGGCCCACATCTACAGCTTTGGGACGGCTGTAGAGTTGGGAGGAGCGTCACGGTTGCAGGTTCCTGGGCGGATGCAAATCGTGAAAGATAAAACCACAAGAGAACTGTCTTTTTCCTTCCTCTGCGAAAAATCCCTACAACTTCAATAAAAAGAGGCTTCTCTCTCCAGAAGTGAAGTGAGAAAGACTAAATTGGGGACTGACCAAAGTATTTGCTATATGTTTGTTTTGTTGTTATGAAGATCAGGAGAGGGCGGGAAGGAGTGATCTGAAAAAATCTTATTCTGAATTTTTTTTTCCTTTCTCTTTGTTTATGTAGTTAATAAATTTTCTTTTACACTCTCTCAAGTTTTAGGCCTGCCTTGCTCTTTTGCTGCTGGTTCTGTCTCACAACAGGAAAAATAAGTTTATTTAAATTGGCAACTCAAAACGAAGACAATGACAAAGAGAGAAAAATAGAAATGGAATAGAGGTGGGGGGAGAGAAAGAGAGTGACAGAGACAGATTAAGTAGAAAACCTCTCCAGTCTGTGGATCCCAGTGGCTTCCTGTGGATGCTCTACATCTCTGTCTTCTTGGTGCTCAGGGTCCCCCACAAACACGGAGTTCAGGGGGTCCATACACACTGGGGGCAGGTGGGAAGGCCCAGGTTCCTCCCCTGGCAGGGACAAGTCTGACACAGGCTCTGGCAGCAGCCTCTGGCTCTGCTGCATCCCTTTGCATCAGGAGCAGTGCTCTGCTGCAAGGCCTCAGCAGTGAGTCTGGGCAGCGCTTTGGGGCTCTGGGATGGATTCTGGCCCCTCCTCAGCTGCCCCTCACGGCAATGTGCCGTGGATGTGGCCTTCCCGGGCTGGGCATTTTCCAGCGGAGCCAGTTTGTGTGAGGGAGGATGGGTGTTGAGTGCCTGTGAGCAGAGGTTCCCCCACAGCCCCAGAACTCTCGTCCTCCCTGGCTGGCTGTGGGCAGTGTGTGCAAACGTGGCCTCAGCAGATGAGCCTGTGGGCTACGGCCTCCCCCAGCCCCAGCCTGGCCCAAGCTGATTTTCAGGACAGCTGCTGGCTTTGGCTTTCTTTGGACACATTCTCCTGCCTCAGTCTCGTGTCCTTGTCCCTAGACCAGAGGCAATTGATCAATGGTGTCACCTTGATGGTACCTCAGGTGCTGCTAGGCCGCTCAAGTCCCAGGCCAAAGCTGCAGTCAGGTGAAGGAGGGCTGGGCTGGGGTGGTCTCAGCCTCTTTATTCAGTTTCGCCATAATGTGCAAATCTCCTTCCTGGCAGCGTTTAAGCCATTGCCCATAACATTTCAGTGTGTGACACCGCTGCTGTGCCCAGAGCCCTGTGAGGCCCAGTGGCCCAGGACAGACCCCCCGAGCCCCACAGTGCCAGGCCTGGCTTTGCAGGCTGGGCTGTGCGGGGCCAGAGGAATTGGCCGGATGGACGCAGGCAGGGAGTTGTGGTCAGCGGCTCCATGGGCGGCTGCAGGCCGGGGATGAGGGGTGTCCCTCAGGGAGGGCTCTGCCTCGGCCCCGGGGGGGCCCAATGCGAGGGCGAGGGGCTGGGGGGGCCATGGGGGCGTTCGATCAATGGGGAGGGCCCGGGGAGTGCTGAGAAGGGGGTGGGGAGTGGGGGGGAGGGAGGGGTCCCATGGATTTGGGGGGGGTCTTGATGAGTGTGGGGGGAGTCCCATGGATTTTGGGGTCCTGGTGACGGGGGGGAGCGGTGAGTGGGGGGTGTCCCGCGGATGGGGCAGGGGCAGTGAGTGAGGGGGGGGGTCCCTGCGCTTTGAGGCATTCGGTGAACGGGGGGGCAGTGAATAGGGGGAGCCCCGGTAAATTGGGAGGGTCTCTGGTGATAACCGGAGGAAGGGGGGGAAAGGAGCGAGCCCCAAGGGACTCCCCCCGGTGCTGGGGACACCCCGGTGCCCCCCCAGCGCACGCCTCCCCCCCCCCCATTCCCGCTCCTGTTCCCGGGAGAAGTCAAAGGGGAGGGGCGGAATCCCCGGGATGGGCAGGGGGGCACAAAGGGGGGTCCGGGCCCTGTGCACCGGAGGGTGGTCGGTACACGAGGGGGGGGGTCCAGTCCCGGTGCCCGAGGGGGCGTCCCGGTGCCCGGTGATTCGTGAGGGGGTGTCCGGTGATTCCTGGGGAGGTCTCCGGTGGTCCTGGTGCATGACGGGGGGGTCCCGGTGACTCATGGAGGGGTCTCCGGTGATCTCGATGCCCGAGGCTGGCGATGTTTGAGGGGGGGTCCGGCGGTCCCGGTGCACGATGAGGGGGTGTCACTGCTCGATGGGGGGGGGGAGTCCCGGTGCACGGTGACGGTGCTGATTGATGGGGGAGGTCCTCTGGTGGTCCCGGTGCCCGGTGATTGATGGAGGGGGTCTCCGGCGATTCCTCGGGAAAGGGGGGGCGGTCCGGTGATGCCGGTGAAGGAGGAGGGGAGAGAGGTAACTCGAGGGTCCTGAGGGGGTCCCGGTGCACGAGGACGGTTAAATTCGGGGGTGCTGGTGCTCGGAGAGGGGGTCGGTTCCTGGTGTGTGACACAGAGACCCCGGTCACACTGGGGACCCTGGCATGGGGCTGGTGACACTCAGGGGATCCGGGTGGCACAAGAAGCTGGGGGCACCCGGTGACACAGGGCTCTCGGTGTGACTCTCGCGGGGCTCTCAGTGACACGAAGAGCCTCAAATTCCTCTGGGTGACACAAAGAGCTCCCCAAACTGGTCTGGGTGACACGAGGAGACGGTGGCACGAGAGGAGCCCTTTGCACGAGGATCCGTCGCACGAGGACCCCCAAAATTCCTCGAGCGAACCCCCCCGAAATCCTCGCGCGGGACCCCCCACTCAGCGCGAGCCAAACCCCCGCCCCCCCTGCTCCTCACCCCGGGGGTCTCCGGGTGATCTCGCCCCAGGTCCTCCCCTTTCCCCCTTTTCCCCTTAGGGATGGGAAGGTCGGAGGGACTGAAGGGGGGGTGCAGGTGCGGGTTTTTTCCGGGGGGGTCCCGGCGGCCCCCGGGACGGGGTCAGTGCTCAGCAGCGGGGCCGCGCCGCTCGCACCCGTTGGCCGAGATCGGGGGGGACGGGGGCGACCCGGGGACCCCCCGGGCCCCCAAATCACACCCGGGTCTACTGCTTTAGTCCTGTGCTCCCAGCGCTGATTTTTCTCTTTATTCAGTCTTTTGGTGTATTTTTTTTGCTAAGATTTAATAAACCTTTAAAATTTTACAAACTGAGCGTTGTTTCTCCAACCCTGCACTGCCGGGTAGGAGGTGAAGCTGGAAGGAGGGAGGCGAGTGGAAAGCTGGTTTGAAGGGTCTTCATTTACTTCTCATTATCCTGCTCTGAGTTTTTGGAGTTTTCTGCCAGAAATCTCTCCCCTCTCCTACTCATCCACAGGGGTTTGGGGCAGTTTTCCCTTTTTGGGGGAAATTAAAGCCAAGCACAGACGCTCCTAATTAGGGGTAGCGGCAGTGCGGCTCCAGGGCTGCGCGCTGAGCCGGAGGCAGCGAACACGCGGGGCTGGGAAAGGCGAGCCGGGAGCTGCGGAGAACTTTGTTTGTGTTTCCAGGCCAATGGCGGCTCGGGTCCGGGCCCGTTCCAGGGCTGTTCCTCATCTCCGCCTTTGCCCTCCCACAGCCCGGGGGGCCCTGAGAGCGCGGGCCGAGGCTGGGCCGTGTGCAGAGCCCGGCCCTCGCTGCCATTGGCTGATTGTGCCAATGTCACTCCTGGTTGTCGCGCGCTGATTGGGCAGAGCAGCAAAGGCGCCATTGTGGCAGCGTCTGTGCGGGCCCGGCAGCGGCGGCAGCGGCCGGAGCCCGGGGAGGCGGCGGCGGAGCTCGGAGGCGGCCCCAGCGCAGGTGGGAGCCGCGCTGGGTTCTGCGGGGGCTCGGGGCTCGCTGCGGGCCGAGGGGGCGGCAGGGGGCTCTGGCGGGTTGGTTGTGCCGGTGCGGGCCCGTGTTGGCGCTGGGCTGAGGGCGCTGCGGGAGCGGCTGCCCGCGGTCTCCTTCCCGCTGGGGCCTCGGCAGGAGCCGGTGCCGGAGCAGCGCTGGCTCGTCCTGGTTGCTGTGGGTGGGACAGAGGTGTCTGCCCTGTGCCCGGGGCTGTGCGGGAAAATTCCCGTGGGCAGAGGTTTGTGTGCCCAAGGAGACAGAGGAGTCCTTCAGAAGTGACTTTATTGATGAACAAAGAGAGAGGCCATGCGGCATTTGCCATGCGGTCTCTAAAACGCCGTCTCCTTTTAATCCTCATTTTCCCGTCTGCATCTCCCTCTCCCATTCCCCTCTGGCTGAGATACTTGGAAGGTTCAGACTTCCTGATCCACCTACTGCATGTCCCTCTTAACATGCACTCCTACTACGATATTAATCTTACTGCTTTCAATCCCTCCTTTTCTCATTTTCTCAAGATTAGCGCTTACAAACTTTTAATTTCCATTGACTTAATCTCTTTTCCTGCATCTTCTTTTCTCAAGGTGTCGTGCATGGTAAAAAGCTGAGAGGTGCTGCAGCACGTCAGAGGAGGAGCAGCATTCGTTTAAGCCATGGTATTCCACGGAACCACGGAAACGTGTCCCATTCCCATCCTTTCCCTGTTTGGACTGGTACATGAGCTAATTTCTTATTTCCTTTGTTATCTGTTTCACCACTTTTCGGTTATCATCTAGTCGCTAACAGCAATTTGAGTAATTAATTTTCCACAAAGTCCGGCTCCCTCTTTTAATAGATAATCTGATCCCATCCCATGGTGAAATGTCTTGTTCCTAATGTCAGTGGATTGGTCGTCAGGAAGGTCAGGAGCTGGAGTTGTCTGGTTGGTTATTATTTCAAGGACAGTTTTTAACCTAATTATGCCACTCAAATTATGGATGGATTCTCTATATCGTGATATGAATTCGTTAGGGTTTCCAAGATCTACTCCATGGTGTTGTAGGATTTGTTCTGGTGTCTCTTCATCTTTTTCCTATTTTTGGGTGCTCCCTCCAGCTGGGGAAGACTCAATTGACCACTTTTTTCTAATTAAATCATCAAATACTTGTATTCCAAACTGATTTCTCTGGGCAAGCAAACACTGTTCTGATATATCCTATATAACCTAGACAGTGACAGCACATGTTGGAATGAGGAGAGGGATGATTTCCCCCCTGCTTTTTTTCATGAAGTTTTTCCAACATTCTGCGTTTGCTGTTTCCCTTTGCAGCTTAACCAATTTCTGTTGCAGTCAGATATCCTCACTATGGGCTCTGCCTTTAGTTGTGCAAATTCCATCTGTGCAAGCAGGCAGAGCTTGGGGTGAAGGACAGAGGAAATCAGCGAAATTCCTCCCCCAGGCAACAAGACCCTGGTACATTGTGCACACATTGCCCTAGCAGTGTTAATTTGCATTTCTAAAGCTCCGGTCCTGGCTCTGCCTGGAACCCATGCTTCTGTTACAGAGCAGCCCTTAGGTGATGCACAGGTGCACCCCCACAATCTGCTTTTTTTATCTCTTTTTTTTTTAACGATTTTGTATTCGCTGTTTATGCGTTAAAGCCTCACCATTAATACTCTTCTAGTTTTTCAAAATGCAACATAAAGGTGAGCATCGAAAAACCCTTTCTGAAATTCTGCCATCATTAAGAGCCACCCAGAGATATGTACAAAATATTCCAATGCAATCAAGTTTTTTCTAGCTCTTCTCCTAAGAGTAAAAATTGATTGTCACACCTCTAGTCCAAACCTAACTGACAATATAAAAGTAGGATTGTTATGCAGAATTTTTCTAATGGTGCAATCTTGTTACTGAAAATGCAGGGAAAATCAAAAACTCTCCAACAATACCTTTAGTGTTAGAGAGTCCAGGCATTACTTGATTGTGGTCAGGGTGTGCAGCAGAAATAATTTCATCCACACATAGCCCAGGTGTGCAGAGAAATTCATTCCATGAGATGTGAATTTTGCTCGATTTTCCCTAAACTTTTTACAGTTTAAACCCATAGAAATAAATTGGTTTAGTGTTCATTGCTTCAAAGCTGTGTAGTTCTTAGTGTTTGGTTTCCTATTGCACACGGATTTCTCCTCTTCTGATGTTAATTAGATCCACATTCCTGGATTTCCTTCTCAGTCTTTTCCAGACCAGGTGTCTCCATCTATGCCGGGGGCAGTGTCTGAGGTGGGTGTTCCTTGATGTTTGCTGATGGGTCTTGATTTTTTCTTGATGGTCGTTATCTTTGTGAGTATCTTTTGGGCTATTCCCAGTCTATTGAGATGTTAAACTCACCTCTGTTGAGTGGTGGAGCATCCCTCAAACAATCCCTTTAAAATTCGTTTCTTCAAGGCAAATGTAAATCAAGCATTAGTAGAGAAATAAGATTTTTAAAAATTTTAAACATGGTATATTTTGCAGCAATGGAATCCCCGGCAGCCCAGTGTGTGAGTGTAACTGAGGGGCAGAGTGGAATTGTGCCGTTGTCTTCCCCAGCAGCTGTGGCAGTGCAGGCACAGAAAGCAGCGAAGCTCCAGCAGTGGCAGCAAGGATTGGCCCCAGTGTGTGGAGATGCCAAAGGAGGGTGCCCAGGCAGAGGATTTCAGCAGAGGATCTGTGGGCAGGCCCGGGGGCTTGGCCCGATGTGGAGCCCTGGCTGCTGCTGCGTTGCCTTCAGTGCAGGGTCAGTGGTGCCCTCCCATGCTGCTCCTGCAGCCGGGAATTCCAAATCTCCGGGGCTTGAGAGCCCCTGAGCCCAGGGTGAGGGGTCCCCCCGTGTTGAGCTGTGCTGGCGGCTGTTTCTGTGCTCAGGGACACTTGGAATGGGCCACGGCACTTGGCCACCAGTGGAGCTTCTTTGCACTCCTTAGGCAGGACCCGATGTCCTGGGTGGATGCTGTGAACAGCAAAGTGCCAAGACAGGCTCTGTGCCAGCCCAGCTTCCTGTGGCAGAGATTTCACAAGAGACAGGATTCTGGCCACAGACTGCATGAAATATACATCCCTTATCTCCACCCCGAACTAGGTGGAGAATTACCAGGGTAAGGAATTGCAAAGATCAATTCCAAGGGAAATAATTGAATATCTGCTCTGGGTCTGGCTCTTACTCTTGCCAAAGCCAATAGCAAAAGCCGTAGCCATTACATCTTGGTTTCTATCACCAGCTTCCAAAGGAGTTTCTTTATTTCCCCATTCATTCTTTCTACCTGACCTGAGCTCTGGGGGTTCCAGGGCTTGTGGAGGTCCCATTGTATTTTTAAAGCAGCCATAACGCCCTGAAGGGTCTTTGCTGTAAAATGAGTTCCCCATCTGAGAGTCTGTTGTTTCCACAATCCCTTATCTTGGAGTTATTTGTTTTAGAAATACCTTAATACGCGATCCGGTTATTGCTGAAGAAGTCAGAATAGCTTTTTTCACCCTGTTAGCTGCCATGCTGTCACCAGAAGATATTTGAGCCTTTCTGCTCAGGGTATTTCAGTGCCAGGCTCTTCCAAGCACACCCAGCTCCGCCGGTTGAGCTGACCCTGCAGGCGGTAACCTGAGCTTGGTCTAATTTCCTTTCTTTCATCAGAGCGTGTCTTGGAGCTCTTTTCCCTTCTCCTGCCCTTGCAGAGCCATCCATAAACACATTTTGTCCCTCAGGCCAGGGAAAGTCTCATCAATATCTCTTACCCTGGGTCTCGAGCCCTGTCACTTGAATGCAGTCATGGGTTTGTTCCCAGCCCCCTGTCCAGGCTGTTCAGTCAGGAGCCTGGGTTAAACCCTTCCCCTGTCCTCAATTCTAAATCCTCCTGTGCCACTGAAGAAGTTTCATTCTGCCCCAGTTTGATCCCTGTCCCTGCGCTGGGATGCTGTGGGTTTGGGGGGAAGAGGGAGCCGGCAGTGGGTGCTGGGCCTGGGGGCAGCAGGAGAAGGGAAGGAGAAACAGGGTTGAAGAACAAAATGGTCAAATGATGCCCGTGGGAGGAGAAGGTGGGATTGTACAGGAGAAGGAGGAATAGTAGGAGGAAGAGGAGTGTGACGAAAAGCAGGGACACAGGAGAAGGAGGAGCAGAATCAGCAAACACCCTAAGGTTCCACCCCTCCCTGTGTTTACAGCCTCTCCCCCAGCCCCAGGAGCGTTGCCCCCCACATGCAGCAGGCGACAAGGGAAGGGGATCCATGATTTTCACAGGGTTGAATTTTGGTGTTTCTGACCTCTATTGGGCTAAATTGGTTGGTGCTTTGTTTTTTTGTGAGGGCTGAATCTTTATATTTAGGAGTGAGTTTTGGCTGAATCTTGCTTTTTGTGGAGTTTTTGATCTGTGTCTTGATGTTTGGAGGACTTTTGGTTTGAATAATGGTGTTTTGGAGGTTCTTACAGAAACAAGATGCCCAATGACCTCCTGAGATGAACTTGGGAAGGAGGAACCTCCAGCCCAAGGCACTCTCCTCTTGTTTTTCCCCCAAACCTGGATTTTTTTATTCCTAAGGCGTTCATGGATGGAGGAGGAGGAAACGCCCCAGAGATCCCTCTCGAGGAGGGGCTGCAAACCCAGCCCAGGGAGCTGCGAAGAGGAAAGACCCTCCCTGAGCCGGGAAGGCGGCCGGAGATCCAGGCAGAGCTCAGAGCTGGTGGAGAAGCCTCATGGAGGGGAGAAGCCCCACAAGTGCTTGGAATGTGGGAAGGGTTTCAGCTACAGCTCCAAGCTGATCGTACACCAGAGGATCCACACTGGGGAGAAGCCCTACAAGTGTGGGGAATGTGGGAAGAGCTTCAGACAGAGCTGCCACCTGATGCAGCACCAGGTGATCCACACAGGGGAACGGCCCTACACCTGCTTGGAATGTGGGAAGAGTTTTGGGCACATCTCCAACCTGAGAAGCCACCAGCGCATCCACACTGGAGAGAGGCCCTACAAGTGTCCTGAGTGTGGGAAGAGGTTTCAGACCAGCTCCAGTCTCCTCCTACATGAGCGGATTCACACAGAGGAGAGGCCCTTCCGCTGCCCCGACTGCGGGAAGAGATTCAACCGCAACGACACCCTCACTGTCCACCGGCGCATCCACACTGGGGAGAGGCCCTACAAGTGTCCTGAGTGTGGGAAGACATTTCAGACCAGCTCCCATGTCCTCGTCCATGAGCGGATTCACACAGAGGAGAGGCCCTTCCGCTGCCCAGACTGCGGGAAGAGATTCAACCGCAACGACACCCTCACTGTCCACCGGCGCATCCACACTGGGGAGAGGCCCTACGAGTGTCCTGAGTGTGGGAAGAGCTTCTCACACAGCTCTCACTTGACCCGACACCAACGGAGGCACCACTAAGGGAAGCCCTGTGAGTGCCCCGAGTGTGGGAAGAGCTTCGTGCTCTGCTCCAGCTCCATCACCCATGGGAGGATCGGTGTTGGATGATCCCCAGTGACCCCCGTTGGGCAGAGCCCTGGTGATCCGTGGTCCTGGTTATCCCCGCTGGGTGCAGGGAAGGGGCTGGAGAGATTTCTTTCCCTTCTCCTTGTGCTGCTGTGATGTGGTTGGTAATAAATTCCCTCGCTGTGCCCAGGCTGGCTCTGTTGTTCCCGTGCCGGTGCTCGGGGCGGGATCTCTCCTGTTCCTTCTGTCAACTGCCGGGCCTCTCCTCAGCCAATCAGAGAATGCGATGAAGAAGATTCAGCCAATCAGAGAGAGCAGCTGTGATTGCTGCCCGAAACCCCAAGTAAAACACAAACTAACAGAGTGTCAGTTTATGCGGTGCTTTATTCAGGGCCCGGGGACCTGCGGACTCGCGTCCCAAGTCAGGATCCCGCTGGTTCCCTTTTTAGAGGGTTTTTTATACCCTTTTTACAAATGGTTTATGTGCAGAAGTACACATTCTTCTGTAGATACATTCACCTTGAAGATAGCATTTTGGCGTCATAAATCCTACATGGTTGCTTATCTTAGGACTATAGTGTTCTCCTCCTCAATCTCTCTCTGGCGCCACTGCCTCAGGACTATAGTGTTCTCCCCCTCAATCTCTCTCTTATGCCACTGCCCACCACCAGTACTTTATTTATGTTTAGACTTTAACCTTATCACTAACGGTTCTGCATGCTCTCAGCACAGCACATTCTTAAGTTAGTTTCCCAGGGCCTACTCTGGGGACTGCAGTCTTCAAGCCTTAGCATTACTACTACTATTATGGTTTATACACTTTATATTCTAATATTCAGGATTTCTAGTCCATACGGTAACATGATGACTCACCGGTTGCCGGGCAGACCCGCAGCACCCAGTGTTCCCCACCTGGACCCGCCCTCCCCGCCCAGTCACGATCCCCCCACGGGGTCCCCCCAGTTCCTCCCCAGTCCCGCCCCACAATAAACGGGACCGGGGCGAACTGGGAAACTTTACTGGGAACAATGGGAGCAGCTGTGCTGGGGGGTCACACGGTGCCTCCAAAATCAGCGGGTGGATGGATCTGGGGGTCCCAGCTGGTGGAAGGCCACTGCTGCTGGCTCAGGAGCTCTGTGGGCAGAGAAGAGTGGGTGACCCTGGGTGGGGGCCCCAGGGGGAGCACACACGCTCCAGGATAGGGGGCATATGACTCCCTAGGACCCCCCTCACCTTCTTTCGCAGGTAGAGCCGAGCCCCAGAGCCAGGAAGCCGAAGCCAAACATGGAACCCTCGATCCCCATTGGCACCTTGCTGCTGGCGGAGTCCGGCGGCATCTCTGGGTGTCCAAAGGGGTCAGGACCCCCAAAACCTCTCAGACACCCCAAGCCCCTACAAGCACCTTCCCAATCGTCCCCAGCCCACACAGGGCCCCCTGAAACCTCCTCCTAAACTCTTCCCAGCCACCCCAGGACCCACCAAAGCACCTCCTGTCCCTTTCAGGATCCCACAGCCCCCTCCCAATTGCCCCCCACTGCCCAAGAACCCCCAAACCCTCTCCCAGTCCCTTCCCAGTCCCACCAGGATTCACCTACACCATCCCAGTCTCTTCCCATCACAACCAGCCTCATTCCAACTGCTTTCCAATTCCTGATCATTTTCCATCCCCTCCAGACTCCCTCAAATTCCTCCCAGTAACACCCAGTACCCCCAAACTCCCTCCCAGTGCCCACCAGGACCCCTACAACCCCATCCCGCCCTCCCCAGCATTCTTCAAACTCCTTCTCAGACCTTCTAAACCCCTGAGCCGTACTCCCAATTTCAAGTAGACTCTCTGAAACTCTCCCCCAGTTACTCCCAGCACACCCTAATCCGTCTTCCAGCTCTCCCGGTTCCTCTCCCACTCCCCCCACACTGTGGGGTCCGGGCCGTGCCCCAGTGCCGGCTCAGGGGGTGCTCCAGGCTGACGTCTCCACCTGGAGCTGGAGCTGACCCCGTGCCAGGAGGGGTTTCCAGCAGCACCAGGAGCTGGTACAAATCCAGTCCCCATTGGGGACCAGGTCAGTGGCCACCACGTGTCCCGAGAGCTCCTGCTGGCCCTGGAACCAGCTCAGCTGGATGTCGGCAGGGTAGAAATCCATGAGGGAGCAGGGCAGGCAGCCGGGGCCGGGCTGGGAGCTCGAGGGCCGCAGCGAGATGGGGACACTGGGGGGCACTGGGAGAGAGTGGGGACACACTGGGATCAGCTTGGGGGAACTGGGATATGTGAAGGAGGGCTGGTGTGGTACTTTGAAAGACTGGGAATAAAATTGGAGAGAGTGGAGTGGATTGGAATAATGGGAGAGAGGGTAGCGGTCTGGAATTGGACTGAAAAGGACTTGGAACAGACTGGAAGTGCCTGGGAAGGCACTGGGAGAGACGGTGGAGGTCCCGGATTGGAATTAGAAACACTGGGAGTGGACAGGGAATTGAATGGCTGTGGACTGAGAGGAATTTGGAGGGACTCTGGTGACACTCGGAAGGACCATGAGGACGCCGGGACAGACTGGGATGGATTGGGAGAGCCACTGTAGTCACTTGGGGTGAGGGGCAGGAGGCCCCGGGGATGGGCACAAGAAGGGCTGACGTGTCTCGGGTGATTCCCAGGGAGGTTTTGGGGGGCTCCAGGGTCATTCCCAGGGCAGGGCCCGAGGGGACACGCTCTGCCCCACGCTCACCTCTGCGCTCCACGAGGAACGGGCTGGACAACTCGTAGTTGTGCCGGCAGTGCCTGTCCACCGCAGCCCGTCTGTACTCCATCCATTGCGGGTCGCTGTTCCAGTGCCTGGCAGCCTTGTCCCCAAAGGAGGTGTCCCCACGTGCAGCCCCACATCGCTGCCCAAGTGCAGGAACTGCTCCCGGTTGGAGATGTTCCTCTCCACGAACCTCAGCCGGTCGGTGCCGTGAATGAAGTGACACTCGGACTAAACCATCTCCTGGAACAGCGCTGTGTGTGCAGGACACAGGTCCGGGGGTGTCCCCCCAGCAGCCCAGAGTAGCCAAGAGCTCCGGGGCAACCCCGGCTCCGCAGCCCCAGTGCCCCGCGGCCGCCATGGGACCCTTCTTCCCGCTGTCCCAGTTCCTCTTTTCCACCCTTCTTTGTCTTTTCCTCCCCCTTTCCCAACACTCCCCAGTCGCCTGCCCCCCGCAACATCTGTTTGGGGGTCCCACCTCCCCATTTCCCTTTCTCTCACCACTGTTCC
Organism: Sturnus vulgaris; assembly: GCF_052056855.1. Classification (NCBI taxonomy): domain Eukaryota; kingdom Metazoa; phylum Chordata; class Aves; order Passeriformes; family Sturnidae; genus Sturnus; species Sturnus vulgaris. Next base: position 1,685,860 of record NW_028276063.1, read on the forward strand.
CACCGTTCCCACCACTTCCCTTCCCGCCCCTCCCGCTCACCCGAGAGCTCCGCGCCCCCAGCCCGGGGGGCTCCCAGTGGCACCAGTAGGGCCCCAGCTGCCCCACACGCCCCATGGCCAGCGCCGGGCAGGGTCTGACACCTCTCCCCTGTTGGAACCCTGGAAACTGAGGGGTTTGGGCTTTCTGTGCTGACAGGCACTGACCCCCAGGAAAACACTGCTTTTGACCTGAGGCTCTGAAGAAGGTTTCCAGAATTGAGTGATAGATCTGGGATCACTGGTGTGTTGTTGGAATAGAAATGTGCAGTGTCACATAGTGGAAAATTTAGAATTTGTGATTTTAGAATATAGTAATATATATTAAACAAGATGGAGATTTTAGGGCGGAGGTTTCTTTCTTCTTCACTTTCTTCATGGGTCAAGGTGGTACTTCTGTAATTAGAAAATTCCGCATTTCAGGTCACGGGTGATTGGTTCTTGGGCTATTATGGTGTCTTTTTTTAATTGGACTCATTGGCCCTTAAAAGGCCTTGTAGAGAGAGATACGTGTCCATTTTTAGCCTGTTACCTAGAAGTGTTGTAGAACTCACTGTAATATAGATAAGAATTAATAAATATCTGAGTCCGAACACGAAATTCCGTGTCTAGAGCATTTAATCTCGACTCTAGAAAAAGAAAAAAGAAGATAAAACGCGATACCCCCTCCCCAAATTCTCCTGGCGGGGGGCGCTGGGGGCGGGGCGCGGGTGGAGTCCAGGTGAGGAGCTCTGGGCGCTCTGGGACTGCCTGAGGAGTCATCAGCGCCGCGCGCTCTGATTGGCTCAATTATTTTGGTGCCTTCTCTGATTGGCTGAGGAGAGGCCCGGGAGTTGAGAGGAGGACCGGGAGAGATCCTGCCCCAGGCTAGCGGTGGAAGAACATCCAATTAACAAGGCATGCAGATCATTTCCCAGCGGTGCCCACACTCCTGTAGGAACTAAATGCACCGAGGATCTCACGAGGGTCACCAACTCTGTGGCGGCCAAATCCAGCCCTGCGCTCCCTGCGGGTGCGGGCACTCTGGGAAGGGCTCAGCTGCGGCTCAGATGGCCGGAGAGTGGCTTGGTTGTCACCTCGTGTGTGAGGCAGTGATGGGCTGGGGAGATGCGTGGACACCACATGATCAGAGAGCTGACTGGGTAAAGGGACACGCCAACAGCGACACCGCAGTGACAGGCAGCCAATGCGGGCTTGTTTCAGTAAAGTTTGGGCTAAGTTTGGGTTAAGTTTCGAGTATAAAAAGGCTCAGTTGGTTACAATAAACGATCTTCTTCGGAGCAAGCAATCAAATCTGTGTGTCTTTGTTCCTCATTGCTACACATGACCATGAGATGACCATGACGATGACTCAGCTGTGATCCTGACATGACCATCTGTCTTCGGTTTGAGTTGCCAATTTAAATAAACTTATTTTTTCTGTTGTGAGACAGAACCAGGAGCAAAAGAGCAAGGCAGGCCTAAAACTTGAGAGAGTATAAAAGAAAATTTATTAACTACATAAGCAAAAAGAGAGAGAAAAAAAAATTCAGAATAAGATTTTTCAGATCACTCCTTCCCGCCCTCTCCCAATCTTCATGTCTCTTTCCATGGTTTATAGGAATATTCAGTACATCAGTTCATCCCTACAATTTCACAAAAAGATTTTCAGCCATTTCAGCATCTTCTCATTCTCCTTCCATCTCAAAAACTTAGCTCTTACATCACTGACTTCAGAAATCTTTTTATTCCCTTTCATATTCAAAGGAAAGGCTGAAGGCTTTGCAAACCTTATCTGAGCACTAAAGAGTTAAAGTTTAACACAACTACAAGAGTTGGGCCAGGCTCAGGCCGTGCTGGGGGGGCAGCTGAGGTGTCAATCAGCCTTTCTGGGGCTGGGCTGCAGCCCCACACTGCTCATGGCCACCCGGGCAGGCCCGGCCCGTCCGGCAGCAGCAAGAGTCGGCCTCCCCCCCACGCCAGAGCTGCAGGCCCGTGGAGGAGGAAGCTGTGAAGGTCTTATCACAAAACATTTTCTCCCCCCGGCCATCGGGTCCCCCTCCTTGGCAAACGGGGCCCAAGGAGCCTCCCGAGCCTCCCCCCCGCATGGGGGAAGGGGGAAGCTCGGGTTGGTGTTACCTGCTCAGCCACCGGAAAGACAAAGAGACTCAGTTCTGGATTACCTCCTTCAAAATGTGTGTTCACGGAGCGAACTAACTTTCTTTAATTGGCTGTTGCAGGTATCCCAACCCCCACAGAAAAAATTCCCTTAGGAAGAACCTCTTCTGAGTTTCTTCTTCCTAAGTCAACCTATCACAGTGACACAGAGAACCTTCCAAGCGTTCTTTTCGTGAGCTGCTGCTGTGATGTCACAGGAGCGTTGCCACATCCCAGCGGTGCTCCCGTTGCTGTGGGACACAGAGGCCTCAGTGCCCAGAGGCTCTGGGTGCCTGCTGACTGCCGGAGGATCCTCCTGCCCGAGGCATTCTCGGCAGCCAGCCCAGCCCTGACCCGTGTCCGTGTGTGCCTGCAGGGGTGCAGCCTGCAGACGTGTGCAGCGCAGCCACAATGATCCAGCAAGTGGTTGCTGCAGTTTGCACTCTCTACTCTGTGGCTTATTCGGGGTATTTTTTAACCCACTTGGCAAGTAAGTTGAGGTTTTCTCTCGGTGCAGCATCTGTGGCTTTGGGCTTGCTGTGTGCTTTCTGTTCTTCCTCTGGACCTTTGAGTTGACTTTGTAACCAAATTGCCATGAAGACACCGTTGGTTTGGGAGAGCTCCTGCCAGCAGCTGCAGCTCAAAAAGGGGGTGTCTGCAGCCAGCGAGGCGTTTGCAATGAGGCCTGGGGGGGTTCTGTTCCCTCGAGCAGGGCGTCTGTGGCAGTGGAGCCTGGAACTCCCTTTGTTTGCTGGTCCAGCCAAGAACTGACACAGCCCAGGATTTTGTGCTGTTCTCTTGCTTGCTCTGTGAAGGGACTGTGGCTCCTGGAGGGATGCTGTGAAAGCAAAATGTTCTCTTGGGGTTACCTTGCTCCGTGGCATTTCCCACCACGGGCAATTTTTTTCCTACCAGCATCTGGTTCATGTTCCCTCTCCCATTGCAGGGCACCTCATGCGTGGATCCCAAGCAGCTCCTCCTTCGGTGAGTGGGAAGAAACCTCTGGTGTTCAGAACTGTGCAGCAAATTGTGAGCTCTGTGTGTGGCAGCCGAGTGCCATCCTGGGAGGCCGAAGGAAAGTCCCTGTCAGGGTCTTTGCAGCAGCAGCAGCAGCAGCAAAGGGATCCCTGGCAGTTTTCTCCTTTTCTGCTGAAGAGTTTTAGAAGAGCTGCAGGTCTGGTTTTGCAGGCAGAGGATTTGCCTTAGCCATGGTGAAATACCGAATTCCCAACAATAAGTGGCAATGTCACTTTTAGCCCATTGTTAGTTTGTACAACTCTGAACTCTGTTTGTGCTTCGTGCAGCTGGATGTGTAGCTGAGGATAAATAAGGTGACAACTGAGATAGAACTTCCTGTCCCTCACGCTACTGTCTGTCCTCAGGGCACCAAAGCTGCATCAGCACCTCCTCTGGCTGCCTCTGCTTCCAAAGAGGAAGAAGACAGCAGTGAGATTCCCGCTGTTCTGGGGGACGATGGTGAACACCCCGTGGTTTGGGAATACAACAGCAAGGCTCCCGCAGTGTGGGACAAGGACAGTGGACATCTCCCGGCATGGGAGGAGGATGGTGGATATCCCCTGGCATGGGACAAGGATAGAAAATCTCCCATGGCGTGGGATGAGGGCGACGGACATCTCCCGGTGTGGGATGAGGACAGAGGACATGCTGTGGCTCGGGAAGAGGAGGGTGAACATATCCCAGCACGGGATGTGGATGGTGAACGTCTCGCGGCTTGGAAAGATGATGGAGAACCTGCAGCATTTTGGGAAGAGGATGGAGAACCTGCAGCATTTTGGGAAGAGGACGAGGAACCTCCTTCTGCTTGGGAAGAGCACACTGAACCTCCCTCCGCTGTGGGATCCTGGGCTGAACATTCTGACAGCAGCACAGCCCTGCAGCCAGAGGGGACAGGGGAGCGGTGCCTGATGCAGCTGAGTACGTCTGTTCTGTTCCTGTGTGCCAGAGCAGGGTGCTGTGTGTGTGTCTCAGCATGAGCTGCACCCAGTGCTGCTCTGCAGCTGAATGTCACCGAGTCATTCATTGTCCTTCCCCAGCTGACACCAAGGGGCTCATGGCCCCAGGGAGTGGGGCTGCATTCTGGCTCTGCTGCAAGGCGGGGTCTCCATCTGGGAGGGAGCATCTTCCACGTGGTTTCTTTCAGGGAACATCGTGAGCGTGGGGGACCTGCTGAGAAATACCTGGGACTGGAGCAGATTGGCCAAGGGTAAGTGCATGGCAGTTCCTTCTGCTCAAGCAGGGCCCAGGTATTTTGCTGGAGTCAGGAGAGCTCCAAACACCCTCCGACACTGGGGTATGATCCTGCTGTCTCTCAGTTTTGATCAGAATTGATAACTGTGGTCAGAAGGCACAGTCAAAGGCCTCTGAGGCTGGCAGTGTCCTGCCTGCAGCAAGGAGCAGGACCTGGAAGGTCTTCTGTGCCTGGAATTTGATTGCCCTAAAGAGCAACTCACCATCTGGTGACTCTCAGAAAACAGTTCTCAAGAAGAACTAATAAGTGCTTTTTTCAGCACAGGTAATAAACTCCATGCATTCAGTAACAGACACAGAGCTGCTGCACTCGAGGGGAAAATGCATCACCTGCCTGATGGCAGGGCCCTTGTGGATCCTGCAAGTCTTAGGCAGGAAATGCAAAAGGATGAAATACATTCTTTTCCACTTCTTTAGACACCAACTCCCACCTCAGGTTTTGAACTAAAGGAATTCAGTGTGGACATTCGCTCCAGCCCTTTTCCTTCGTGTTGGGCTCAGTTTTCTCTTGCACACCTTGCATGGCAGACGGCTGGTGGCTGCTGCACTGCTGTTTGAAGGGTCGATGCACGCAGGTGTTTTGTGAATGCTGCAGGCAGCAGAGATCTCCTGTCTGGGCTGCCTTTCACTCCCAGAGCCTAAAGCTCTGCTTCTTTCTTCTCTGCTGTTTTGTCTCCAGGGCTTTTGGAACTGTTTATAAAGGACTCGACAGGGCCACTGGAGGAGAGGTCAGTGCCACCACGTCCAGCACGTCTGGCAGCTCCCGAGGGCTTTCCCCTCTGCTGGGAGCTGTGGCTGCAGCTTTGGGGGCCCAGCAGAGCTTTCCTGCACAGGCTGCTCCTCTGAAGGCAGAGCAGTGTCAGCCTTCAGAACACAGCTGGGACAGACGTGGTGCTTCTGAAGTGCCCAGAGGAATGCAAGGAGGGCAGTGGTGTCTGTCAGAGCTGGACACCATGGCTTGGTCTTCATATCTAAAACCATGAATGCATCAGCAGGTGGAGACTGAGGCCCAATTTATCTTCAACCCAGCCTTGGACAGGAACACTATTTAGCAGTTTTTCCATCCTGCTTTTCATCTTCAAAGGCCTAATTAGGGAGAGATCCTGCTTGGGCTCAGTTTGGGGTTTTAGTCCTACTGCAGCTGTTCACAGAGAGAGAGGGAGAGAAATGAGAAGATGGATGTCCAGAGCAAAGCTCTCTCCTAAACGCTGCAGTTGAAACACAACTGGGTCTGGTGTCAGTGACACCCTGTGACAATGGATGTCTGTGTCTGCTTTCTTGTGCAATCCCAAACAGAGCAGTGGCATTTGAAATCATGACCAAGTCCCATAGAATTGCTAAAGGGTTCTGGGCTGTTTTGCTCTGTTTCACAGCATCAGAATTACCTCCTGCTTGCAAAATGTGTTTAAATAATAACGATGATGATGATGATCATCATCACCGGAGTGGTGATAAACTAAGGCCATTTGAGAAGATGCAGATTCTGTAGGTGCAGAAAATGTTGTTAGAGCTTTGAGGCTGACAGCTGAGGGACCATTTCTGCAGAGCTTACAAGGCCAAATGTCTCTGGCCACGTGTCCTGTAAGCAGCCCCCAGCCAGCAGAGAAATGGGCTGTGGGAATGGCACTTGCTGAGCTCTGGTGTCCCATGCCAAGGCAGTTTGGCACAGCCTGGCTCTGTCGCTCCAAAAAGATTCACTCCATGCTTGCTGTGGTCTCCTGCCACAGACCCCTCCAGCTAAAGGTCTGCAATGTCACTTCAGGTGGCCATAAAGAAAATGAGTCTCAGAGAGCAGAACAGGGAACGAGCTGTGAATGAGATCCTGCTCCTGAAAGGCAAGAACCACCCCAACATTGTCATCTTTTTGGACAGGTGAGTGCTTCAGGTCTTATCCTGTGCAAGGGCCCTGTGTTAATCTTTCATTCGTAGTCAGTAGCCTCTTCTGAAAAAGCCTGACCTGGCCATATCTTCAACAACAGCCTGGCAGTTCACTCCCTCCATGCTTTTGTTTGGTTTTTTTCTTCAAGCTGAACCCCTTTGCTGTGCCTTATGACAAGTGCTGAAAAACCATGGCAGAAATTATTTCCCTTGGCTTCTTCTTCCCAACTCTTTTCCATTGCTGCAGATGCCAGGAAGTCCAGGTTTCCAGAAATGCCTCATTTGCCCATTTTTCAATGGCCTTGCCTGTTTCTGAAGGGACTTTGTGTAAGGTTTTCCAAAGAGTTGATAACTTTTGTCCCAAGTGCTGTACGGCCTCCTTGCCTGGATAACTCTGGAAGTTGCATTGCCTTGTTCTGGAGGGAATGGTGGAACTGATGAGTTCAGATGCTGAACCAGCTGGGGGCAAGTGTTGTGGTTCCACACTGATCTGGGCTGTTGCTAAACTGTGTTTTTCACTTGCTTGCCATCTAAGGCATCTCCTTTCTCACAGGTGTCTCCTTCTCCTTCAGACTGTGCAGATTCCAAGGTCTGTGCAGGAATGTCTCTCCATCTGATCGTGTTCTCATTGACAATTGACCTGGAAACAAAACTCCACTCGAGGCTTTTCCATGGGGAAATTGAGCAGTGCACATTCATCTCCATGCTGTTGTTTTCCTCTTCCAGCTTCCTTGTTGACGAAGATCTCTGGCTGGTGATGGAATACGTGGATGGAGCAACTTTGCAGGACGTTGTCAGACAGACACGCATGGCTGAAGGAGAGATGGCAGCTGTCAGTCGGGAGGTGAGGGATCCTGCTTGTGCTTCCCATGGCTTGGACACGATGGTCCTTCCAAACAGGCTGGGAGAGCAGGAGGGGCTCCATGCTCAGGGCTTTGTTTCTGTGTTGTTTTTATGAATTGGAGAAGAAAGAGCCTCTGAAGTCAGTGGCCTGCCAGTATCACTACACTTCTACTCTGTTCTTGTCCTCTTTCCTGCTGCTGTGGTACTCTCTCTGTCTTTCTTTGATTTGATTTGATTTGATTTGATTTGCTGTTCTCAGCTTTGCCTTGAACCATTTGCCTGGACTGTCTCCTGGCCTGTCACAGCAAAGTTGCTGCTGGGAGAATTCCAAACTGTCCTTTCTTGTGTGATGTGTTGTGACAATTGATTTTTATTCTTGTGTTTCTTCTTGTCTCTCAGTGTCTGCAGGGCCTGGATTTCCTCCATTCCAACCGGGTGATCCACAGAGATCTGAAGAGCTCCAACATCCTTCTGGGAATGGCTGGCTCTGTCAAGCTGGGTGGGTGTTCGTGGCCAGGCACGGTGCTCCCGGGGTGTGAGTGTGAGGCTGTTTCCAGGGATGGTCAGAGCCCCACAAGTGCTGCTGCTGGCACTGCCCGGCCCCTGCTGCCAGCTGAGAGCGGCTGCCCCGTGCAGAGAGCTCAGGAGAGGAGCAGAGTGTCAGGAGTGGCTTTGCTCTGGGCATGGCCCTTCCAGAGGGACGGGAGTTGGAATCTAAACTGCAAGGGAATCAGTAAAAGCCACTGCATGAACGCTGAGGGTTTATTTAAGGGTCCAGTTCCATCATTCCTTGGCCACAGCCCTGAGGACTTTTCCAGCTGACTTCACTACTGCATTCTCACATTGAGAGTGGGGAATCTTTGTGCTTGGTTTCCTCATTGCAGCTGTCTTTGACAGTGTTTGTTTCTGTCCTCAGCTGATTTTGGCCTCTGTGCTCAGCTCAGCCCTGAGCAGGACCAGTGCAGCTCCATGGTGGGCACTGCTCACTGGATGGCCCCAGAAGTTGTGACCAGGTCCCCAAGGTGGACATTTGGTCCTTCGGCATTGTGGCCATCGAGATGGTGGAAGGAGAACCTCCTTACTTCAAGGAAACAGGGGCTATGGTAAGAGGCAAATTCTCCAGTGTTTGCAGAGGCCTGTGAGCACAGGCTGACCCTGCACTGGGAGGAGCTGCTGGAGGTTTCTGCATATTGGGAAGGGAATTCCCAGGAGACTCGAGCCTGAACGCAGATGAATATTCTGCAGTCTCCAGCAACAATTTGCTTTGGGTTTCAAATTGTTGCAGCTCTTCTGTCAGTGAGGATGACCTGAAAATGTGAAGCCAGTGTATCAGCTCTAATGTTATCTTGGAAAAAAACCACAAACCAACCCCAAAACCCATCCCCAAACCCAACAAGTTTTCTGAAGGAGTTTCTAAAAGAGGTTTTTAAGAGAGGTTTAAGTTGAACTCCCCTCTGATTTTTCTCACTGGGAAGCTTGTCTAAAACATGGAGATGATTGCTTAACATCCCTGTAGTCCAACATATTTCCTTCCTAGTCCAAGCTACTTTTCTGTCATCAAGCCTGAGCTTTCAGCAACCCCAACCTCCTGTTCCTTGCCTGGCAATTTCTGGGATGGGGCATCAGGAATTCATTTACTTCAGTGTCAGTGGCACTGCAGACATGTGTTTGATGCAATTTAAAATAACACACGCAGACCACACTGACTCTTGAAAATGGCCTGTAAAGCTGGTGTCCGTATTTGGAGAAGCAAAATGTGCTGTTTCTGATGGAGGTTCCTACTAACAAAGTCAGACAACTAAATGGCCTCTCAAGCAAGATCATTTGGGTGTTGCAATGGCTGTGGCTGCATCAGGGTTTGGGGTTATTGGTTGGCATAGAAAAATGAGCCGTGAGCAGCATCTCTGCCAGGGAGGAAACTGCCCCCGGAGCTGGGGCTGAGTTACCGGGGTCGATGTGAGCAGCTGTGGGTGTGAAGGAAGCTGGCACAGCGCTGCCTTTGCTTTTCCTGCAGGCTCGGGCTCTGATCCGGCAGAACGGGACCCCGCAGCTGCAGGAGCCGCGGCGCCTGTCGGCTCTGCTGCGGGACTTCCTCGAGTGCAGCCTGGACTCGGACGACGAGCGGCGCTTCTCTGCCCAGGAGCTGCTGCAGGTGAGCGCGAAGCGGCTGCAGGGGAAACAGCAGCGCCAGGGAGGGGTTTTCTTGGGGGGCCCCCCTCCGATAATCTCCAGCCTCGCTGCTTTTCACACGCAAAGCAAGCAGAATCCTCGCCTGGTTGGGGTTGTCTGGGTCCGTTCGAGGTCATCTGGACCTGGTGACCCACAACGAGCAGGGACATCTTCAAGTGGCTCAGAGCCCTGCCTGACCTGAGCTTGGATGCTTCCAGGGAGGAGGCACCTCCCACATCTCCGGGCACCCTCTGTCAGTGTTTCCCCTGGTAAAAAAATTCCTCCTTAGACCTAATCTGAGCTTGCTTCCGTCTCTGGAGTTTCAAACCATTCCCCTTCGTCCAGGAACTTGACTCTGGAAAGTAATGGTCCATTTCTTTCTTTTTTATCCTTTGGTCAGCACCCATTTTTATCATCAGCCAAGCCTCTCTCCAGCCTGACCCCTCTGATCGCTGCAGGAAAGCAACCACGGGTGCAGCAGAGGAGATGAAGCACTTGAGAACAGCTTTTTGTTACAGTAGTTAGGACTAGTTAGTTATGGTAGTTAGCACTGCTAGTTAGTTAGGGTCGTTCGGACTGTTTGTTATGGAAGTTTTTTGAATAAAAACTCTCTTAAAACCTCAACACCCTTGTGTCCCTGCCTTCTCCCCCTGTGACTGAGCTGCCCCGAGCAATGCGAGAGGAGAGCGAGCCCAGCCTCGCCCAGAGCTGAGCCCTGGCAGAGCCCAGAGCAGCCTCGGCATCTGCAGAGTCAGCCTGGAAGGAGGCGCTTGGAGCCTCCTCGGCTGCAGCCGCCTCTTGGTTACAAACTGTGCGTGGTGGAAAATGCCACTGGTTCTGCAAGAGGGCAGAAGGGGCCCGGGGAAGGCCCAAGTGCTCCATGCAAGGGAAAAACCCACCCAGTGCTGGATTAAAAACACGCCTTTATCCCCTCCAAAAATTTAATCGTAAATCAAGTGGAACAGGGGAAAGGGAGGAACCCCGGACCTTCGGGCCCTGCGAACCAAAGCGTCCCGCGGGTGTTGGTTTCTGCCGGCTCGCTGCCCCCAGCCCAGCTCAGCTCAGCTCAGCCCAGCCCGGCCCAGCTCGGCCCAGCCCAGCCCGCGGGCAGGGACACGCGTTTGGAGGAACCTGCGAGGGTGAGCAGGTGAGGGGGCTCCGGCAGTGACGGGTGAAAGGAACAGGGTGAATGTGACTTAAACAAACCCTGGGAATCTGCTTGGAAACAGGGCCAGGGACTTGTAGGTAAGAAGGAACGAAAGAGATTGTCACTTCTAGAAAACGGTGCTAATTGACATGGACTGTTGTTCAGCCAAGGCTGTGTTAAATTCTTGAACTAGGGAAAAACAAAGACTTAAGAGAATTATGAATATTGTTTTGTTTTACTAAAAAAAGAAAAAAAAACCAAAAAAGCGTGTGTGTGTGCATATTGGAGGGGGAGATGGAGTGGACAGATCGAGAAGTCTGAACCTTCCAAGGTACAGTCCCGGGGACAGGGCAGCCACCTCTGTACTGCAGACAGGAACCGGGAACAGTGACACGATCTGACTGTGACCCCCATCCCCTGTGTGGGGACAGGGGAGGGAATGGAGAATAACAGGAAATCCGGGAAGGAGGGAAGGGTGAGGGGAAGATGTTTTCGTAGGAATTATTTTCTCATTCTCTTGCTCTGACTTGTTTGATAATGTTATGAATGACGTTCTATTTTTCCAGTTTATCAAGCAACGAGATTAAATTAAATTAATAGTAACAATTATAAATGGATGCAATTAAAGTATTGGAGATGAATACAATCAAAATGCATATATTTGAGAATATAATTTAGTATAATTGAGGTTCGTATAAAGCATAAGCAAAACTGACCGGGGATATGGGGAGTGGCTCGCCATTCCTCACGTACCAAAGCATCAAGGCCAAAAATCCTATTTATATCCTATATGCTACAGAAGTTTCTAGAGAACTCCTCCTAGTTTCTATTCCTAAAATCTACATCACTATGTTGTATGGCACATGCTCTACTAATGGGTTAGGGGATCTCTCATCCTTTTGAGGGTCTTATTTCAGATGAAGGCTCGTCATCTTCATCAGTGTCCGCTGTGTGACCTGCAGGCAGTGCATGCCCACTATGTGACTGAGCAGATGTTTTCCATAACAAGAAGATGTGTTGGTTTGAAAGTAAAACCAGTGCGAGACTCCAAGTCAGTAATACAATTTAATAGGAGAAAAGAGAAAAAATAAAATACACGCAATAATATAAAAGAAACAACCACCAACACAGTCAGAAATACAACCTGACACCCTGTCAGTCAGGGTGTTGGTAGCAGTCCGTATAAATGGTGGCTGCAGTCCTCCTGGATGACAGATGTGGTTCTGTTGAAGCAGTGCTCCTGTAGAAGGTGCAGTTTTCCTCCAAGATCCAGCGATGATGTAAAATGGTCCGACTTTCCTCTGGGATCCAGTGGAAAGGGCTGCCTTCGCGCCCCAAACCCCAGTTTTTTATCTAGGTAGGAAAGGCTTGGCTCCTGCCTCTGGCTGGGGCATCTCCCAATGGGATGATGTAATCTTATCAGTCACACAATAGGACTTAATGGCCCATTAACAGAATATATCTTCTGGAGGAAGGATGGGTTGTGAATAGATAACGATGATCATCCCCTGATCTTATCAGATGGCACATCAGCAGAGGATATCTCCCACAGAGATAAGGATCACCACCCCTCCCACATCTCAACAGATGGTGATAGAATACACATTTTTGTACTGTACCCCAGGACATCCTCCCACAACACCTTCTTACCTTATCTGTCTCTTGCACGACTGCATGTCCCTTACCTCCTCACAGCACAGCCAGCAGACTCCATCCCAAACTGCAGCAGACTCTGGGTCAGCCAGCTAACCCACTCTTTTAGAACACCCCAACTCCTTGGGCAGGCACAGATGTTTCCACTCCTCAGTCATCAGTACAGCTGTAATTCATTGGGAGAGATTGCCTTCTGTACTATCCTTTCAATCTGTCTTCCCACACTGGAGCTCTGTGCTTTCCTTCCTATGGAAAAGAACTGTCATTCTCCTCCAGGTGCCCATGGCCAAAATTGGGATTCCTGCTCCAAATTTCCTTAGATCCAAAAATTGTTCCCAGGTGAAATCTGCCAGGACAGACAGATCTGACTGCCTTGGCCACCCAGGGGCCACCTCTCATCTGCCTTTGAAACACTGGGACCGTGTGGTTTCCTTTCCTACGGGAAAAAAGCACCTTTCATGTCCAGGCGCCCATTGCCAAAATTGTGAGTCCACATCGAGAATTCCCTATATCCAAGGACAGCTCCCAGACAAAAGCTGCCATCGTTGTCAAGTCTGGGTGGCCTTGGCTTCCTAAAGATTGCCTTTCATTTGCCTTTGAAACACTGGGGCTCTGTGCTTTCCTTCCTAATGAGAACAACTCTTCTTCCAATCCTGGCATCCACAACCAAAATTGAGATTCCACCTTTAACAATCCCTATGGCCAAAGACAGCTCCCAGATGAAAGGTACCAGGAGAGACAAGTCAGGCTGGCTAGGCCTAAGGGTGGCCACCTCTCATCTTCTTGCAAAACACGTGGGCTTCTCACTTTCCTTTGCTATGGTGAGACCATCCACCTCGACCACGCAGCCGTGGCTGAAATTGGGATTCCACCTCCAAAACTCTGTACATCCAAGGATTTCTCCCAAGTGAAATCTGCCAGGACAGACAGGTCTGGCTGCCCTTTGTCTCTTGGGGACTGCCTCATACCTGCTTTTGGAACACTGGGGTTCAGTGCTTTCCTTCCAATGGAAAAACCCATCCTTCTTATAAATGCAGAAATGGCCAAAATTAGGATTCCATCTCTGAAATTCCCTATATCCAAGGATTGCTTTCATACTAAAGCTGCCAGAACAGAGAGGTCTGCCTGGACTGGGTCTGTGATGGCTGGCTTTCATCTGCCCCTTAAACACTGGTGGTCCATGATTTCCTTCCTATGGAAAAGAGCCATCCTTTTCCTCCAGATGTCCATGTCAATACTGAAATTGGTATTCTACCCTTAAAATTCTGCATATCCAGGGATTACTCCCAGACAAAATCTGCAAATACCATCAAGTCTGGCTGTCCTTGGCCTCTGGTGACTGCCCCACATCTGCCTCTGCAACACTGGGGCTCAGTTGTTTCCTTCCTGTGGAGACCATTGTGACACCTTGGGGACCCCGTGGATCCAAGGGGCCATGGTGACACTGTGGGGCCTCATGGCACCAAGGACATCACTGTGGCCCTGCTGGGCCGCATGGTCCCAAGGGCCCAGTGTGAAGCAGCAGGGCTTTGTGGAACCAAGAGGCCATTGTTGCATTCCAGGGCCTGGTGCAGCCCAAGGGCCCTTGTGATCCTGCAGGGCACCGTGGATCCATGGAGATCATTGTGGCACTGCCAGGCCCCATGGAATCATGGAGACCATTGTGAGACTGTGGGGCCCACGGAACCAAAGGGCCATTGTGACCCTGCAGGGCCTCATGGAAGCCAGGGGCCATTGTGACACCTCAGGAGCAAGGAGAACATTGTGACATTACAGGGCCTCATGGAACCAAGGGGACATGGAATGGTCTGGATGGTTTGGCCTCCTGGAGGCCACATGGCAGGTCTGGCTGACCCTGGCATGTGAGGGCTGCCTCTCATCAGCCTCTGGAGCACTGGGGCTCTGTGCTTTCCTTCCTAGGGAAATAAACCATCCCTCTTTCCTGCTGCCCAAGGCTGAAATTGCTACTCCACCTAAAATGTTCTCTTTCTGCAAGGTTTCTTCAAGCCAAAATCTGCCAGGACAGACAGCTCTGGCTGGCCTTGGCCTCCTGCAGGCAGTCTCTCATCTACCACCAAACATGGGGCTCAGTGTTTTCCTTCCAGTGGAAAAGAACTGCCCTTCTCACCGAGGTGTCAATGGCCAAAACTGGGATTCTACAGCTAAAATTCCATCTATCCGAGGACTGCACCCAGAAAAATGTAGCCAGGACAGACAGGTGTGGCTGCCTTGTCCTCTGGTGATTTTCTTACACTATGGGCAGAATGTTCTCATTTGCCAAGATCTTGGAGAAGGCCCAGAAAAGTCCCCAGGTAGGGTTTGGAGGCTGCAAGCATATGAGCACTGTGTAGGGGCAAAGGAGCTCTGTGCTCAATGCAGTGTAGACTGAGGAGAGCAAAAGAGAGCCCTGGGAGGGGTTGAAGGACAGTTTCAGAGACGGTGGATCCTTTTGATATAGCAGAAAACAGCCTGAGAAAGAATGAATGCCAAGGGAAATTGATGAAGGCCAGACTGGATATAAGGAGACAAGAATTTCTCTCCCAGGGCAGGGCTGTGGTGCAACCCGTCCCCCAGAAGGAGTCTGGGGCAGCCCAAGGCTTTGTGTGTCCAGGCAGAGGCAGGCAGGAGGCAGAGCTGTCAGCAAAGGAAGGGGCCAGCGAGGTGGGGCAGCCGGGGGATGACGACAGCCTGCAGGGACAGAGGTGCAGGGCATGGACACCGTAGGACAGCCTGGGCTGCAGAGGGCACAGGGATGGGCAGCAGCTGAAAGGCCCTGACACAGCCAACTCCTGCAGCACTTGGGCCATGCACGCTGGCCCTGGGCCTGAGGCCAGCAGGGGACAAGTGAGCCTTGCTGTGCTGGGGCCTCATTGCCTCCTTGTCCCTGCTCAGCAGCCTGGCAGGGGCCGCCCCATGGTGCTGCCCTTGGCATTGCACATGCCCAGAGCCCAGTGGCCCGGGAAGAGCCCTGAGCAATGAGGGAGGGACAGGATCTGCCTTGCCAGGGGCTGGGGCCCAGCCCTTGGCCCTTTGCATTCCTGAAACACATCCAGGTTTGCTCAGCATCACAGACACCTTTCCCTTGTTTGTCCCCCCTGTCATCACTGCCTCCAGTGTTCTGCTCTAATAGGAACCTGGGGACACAATCTCAGTCGTGTCCCTCAGTGGGACATATTAAAATTTCAAGAAACTTCAGTGCTTCATTTTAAATTTGAGTTATTGAGAAGAATTTCTGAACACTCTCTCAGGGACTGAGTCTGATGTAAACAGCACCAAATCCCTGAGAATTTCATTCAAGTCCTTGTGTTGTGTCTGTGCTGCTGAGCTGGGCCAGGCTCCTGGCACAGAGGAAGCTCCCATGCTCAACCAAGAAGATCTTCAAAAAGACATTTGTGCTGAGGAGCAGCTCCTCTGCCAGCCCAGCAGGGCTGAGGGCACTGGCTGCAGGCACTGAGGGCACAGGAGCCAGGCACAGACAGGCTCAAGGCAATCAGGACTGGGAAGACATTGAGCTGAGACTGCACTTGGGGAAACATCTTCACAGCCCTGGACATGGTGAGTGTGTGGGTGCAGGGCAATGTCCCCTGTGCTCCTGGAGGCATCTCCTGGAGCCAGCACAGCCCACAGCCTGGGGGATGTGTCAGGAGGACTCTCCCCGTTTCTCTGAGATAGAGGCAGAGGAGGAAGAGGAGGATGTGCTGCAGAGCGGGGCTGCCCTGGGCACCGTCAGAGGGACAGGCCAGGACGGCTCCTGCTGCCAGGGACGGCTGCAGGGGCTGAAGCTGGGGCTGCAGCCAGGGCTGCCCAGGGCTGTCCTGCAGAGCAGCTCCTGCAGCCCTCAGGGCTCTTGGCCAGCCCAGGCCATGTGCCACCTGCCAGGGACAGCTCTCAGCCTGCCTGGGAGCTCTCCAAGGACTGTGGGGAGAAGTTGGAGGTGCAAGGAGCCACCCCCATCAGGGCAGATTCCTCCTGCTGTGGAGATGGTGCTGCATGGCCAGGGCTGCTCTCAGCTTTCTCCTCAAGGGAAGGGAAAGGGGCTGTCAGCTGTGTCTGTGTCACTGAGCCTCCTGTCCTGTCCCCCTGGGCATCAGCAGATCTACCTCAGATTTCCCTCACAAAGTGCCTCCTCACCCTCCTCTGCCTACAGACAGCAGCAGCAGCTCCTTGTCTTGCAGCATCTCTGTTTGTGTGAGCTGCCCTTAAGGCCCTGCTGCCAGGGAGATGCCCCTGGGCAGTGCCCTGTGCTGGGAGGGCTCTGCAGGGCAGAGCTGAGCCCCCAGGGCTGGGTGGGCTCTGGGAGCAGTGACAGGGACAAGCCTTGGATACACACAAACAGCTCTCAGTAGGTAGCAGAGAGCCAGACCAACTCTTGGTATCCCTTCCTGTTCAGCTACACAGGGCAAGAGAGAAGAGTTTACAGAGACTGACTTTGAAACTGGACCGTCCAAAAACGCCACTTTATTTTTCCAGCACATTTTAAGTCTGATCACCCCGAATTAGAGGGAGGTGTAATAAGCAAAGGGCAACTGTGTGGGACCAGTAGGTGGGACTGCACTGGGGCACAGGGAGCCCTGTTTTCCCTCTGGGTTCCCCAGTGTTCAGGCTGAGAGCAATGCTGAAGATGAGGCACAAACTCAGCAGCAAAACCATGAACTCAAAAATAGAACAGTTTAGCAAATGACTGCCCAAAGTAAGAGAAGTAAGTTTGAAGGGATTCCAAAGAACATTTTATAGGATTGGCTAAAACAAGTTGGTCCCAGTTTTATCAATACCTTCTTTCAACAGTCCCTGATGCCTAGAGTGCAGAAATGTCCAACAGCAGCTCCATCAGCCACTTCCTCCTGCTGGCATTGGCAGACACGTGGAAGCTGCAGCTCCTGCACTTCTGCCTCTTCCTGGCCATCTCCCTGGCTGCCCTCCTGGCCAACGGCCTCATCATCAGCGCCGTAGCCTGCGGCCACCACCTGCACACCCCCATGTTCTTCTTCCTGCTCAACCTGGCCCTCAGCGACCTGGGCTCCATCTGCACCACTGTCCCCAAAGCCATGCACAATTCCCTCTGGGACACCAGCAACATCTCCTGTGCAGGATGTGCTTTACAAGTGTTTTTCTTTATGTTCTTCATGTCAGCAGAGTTTTCCCTCCTGACCATCTTGTGCTACGACCGCTACGTGTCCATCTGCAAACCCCTGCACTACGGGACCCTCCTGGGCAGCAGAGCTTGTGCCCACATGGCAGCAGCTGCCTGGGCCAGTGCCTTTCTCCATTCACTGCTGCACACGGACAATACATTTTCCCTGCCCCTGTGCCAAGGCAATGTCCTGGGCCAGTTCTTCTGTGAAATCCCTGAGATCCTCAAACTCTGCTGCTCCAAATCCAATCTCAGGGAACTTGGGCTTCTTGCTGTTACTGTCTGTTTAGCTTCTGGATGCTTTGTGTTCATTGTTTTCTCCTATGTGCAGATCTTCAGGGCTGTGCTGAGGATCCCCTCTGAGCAGGGACGGCACAAAGCCTTTTCCACCTGCCTCCCTCACCTGGCCATGGTCTCTCTGTTTTTCAGCACTGCTTCATTTGCCTACGTGAAGCTCCCCTCAATCTCCTCCCCATCCCTGGACCTGGCACTGTCAGTTCTGTACTCAGCGGTGCCTCCAGCCCTGAACCTCTTCATCTACAGCCTGAGGAATCAGGAGCTCAAGGCTGCAGTGTGGACACTGATGACTGGATGCTTTCAGGAGCATTGAACTGTTGGCAAATTTATGCAAATCACTTCTAATAAAAGTAATTTTTGATAGTTCTTGTTGGTTTGCTTGTGTGTTTTGTTCCCTTTGTTTTACTGGTGAAATATTGTCCACAAAGAAACGTCATTGTGCCATTTCTCATTTTGGTTCTCTCCATATTCCCTGTAGCCACAGACTGTTAATGAGGAGCTGTGGCCTCGGTGGCTTTAATGAATTAAGGATCTCCCAGCAAAGTTTTCTCCAGAGATGCCCCTTCTGTTCCCTTCTCTGGAGCTGCAGCAGCAATGTCTGTGTGCAGAGCTGGGGGCAGATCAGTGCTGGCACAGCAGCTGTGCCCAGCAGCAGCAGCACTTGGTGCTGCCAGTGCTGCTCCCGTGCCACTGCCCCGCTGCCCTCCTGGCCCTCGTGTTCCTGCAGGGCCTGAGTGCTCTGGGGGCTGGGCACAGCCCTGGGGGTGGCAGTGCCGGGGCTGCAGCAGGGACAGGCCATGGGCACTGCTGGGGCAGAGCACTGACGCCTCAGGGCAGGGCCTGGGGGCTCCAGGCTCCTTGGCCAGGCTCTCTCCACAGCACTTGGCCAGCCCAATGCTGAGCAGAGAAAAGCCCCGGGAGCAGCCCCAGGCTGGCCGTGGGCAGGCTGGGGGCAAACAGCATGGCTGGTGCTCTGCAAGCTCCTGCAAGGGGGACACCCTGGCAAGGAGCAGCAGAGCAGGGGCTGATCCATCCCCACTGTGCTGGACACCCCAGGGCAGTGTCCCAGAGCGTCCTCATGCACCTGCCAACAACATTCCCCCTCTGCAGCCCTGGCCTCTGCCCCAGCTCTCACAGGAGCCGCATCCTTGCAGGCACACACACGGCAGCACTGGCTCAGGAGCCCCTGTTTGCATTGCACACAGCAGGGTCTGCACCCCCATGGTGCTGCTGTGGGGACATGGAGCTGAGTGAGCACAAATGCCATCAGCCCCTGGGGCCAGCAAGGGCTGGGGGACGGCAGGGAAACCACTCAGATTTGTCGTGGCCTCTGGAGTCAGCCAGAAAGTTTGTTCCCATGAGCTGTGAGTTTCCTGTCCCACTGCAGACGTTGTTGCTCAGAGCCAGGGCTGCCTCTCAGCCACCTCCAAACAGCCCTGAGCATTTACTTTGATTCACTTTTGCTTTCTTTTTTCTTTCCTGCTCCAGATTTCTTCCTCTTGCCCACACCTGTTCGCTCCCCTTCAAACAGTCACTCACTGTTTGCCCTTTCCTCTCTGACCCCACTCCCCATTTCAGTTCCTGAGCTGGCACCATGGGAACATCTCTTGGGGAGCAGGATCATCCTACAAGTGCTGCAGGAATTGTCTCCAGGGTCTTGCAGTGCCTCTTGCTGCTCCCTTGCCAGAGGCACCACAGGCCAGGGGGGCACATCTGGGCTGCTGTGTCTGGGTGTGGGGCTCCCTGTTGTGGGCAATGAGGAGGGGCTGGGGAGGCTCTGCAGGACTGACAGGATGGGCTTTGGGGCTGGGGTGGAGGAGCTGAGGGACCTGAGCTGCTGGACCTTGTGAAGAGAAGGCCCAGGGCTCGTCCTGCAAGTGCTCCAGGGTTGGTTTCAGAGAATCAGCAAGGTTGGAAAAGACCTTGGAGATCATCAAGCCCAACCTGTGCCCTGACACCACTTTGTCTCTCTGAGCCTCCTCTTCTCCAGGATAAACAACCCCAGCTCCCTCAACCACTCCTCACAGGACCTGTTTTCCAGACCCCTGGTTGCCCTTCTCATGTCCTTCCAAAACTGGGTCCCCAGAACTGGACACAGCACTCGAGGTGCTGCCCAACCAGGGCTGAGCACAGAGGAAGAATCACTGCCCTGGTTCTGCTGGACACACCATTCCTGATCCAGGCCAGGAGCCACTGGCCTTCTTGGCCACCTGGGCACACTGCTGGCTCATGTCCAGCCTGCTGTCCATCAGTGCCCCCAGGTCCCTTTCTGCCTGGCTGCTGTCCAGCCACTCTGTCCCCAGCCTGGAGCACTGCTGGGCTTGTTGTGGCCAAAGTGCAGGACCCAGCACTTGGTCTTGTTAAACCTCACCTTGCTGGATTTGGGCCCTGGATCCAGCCTGTCCAGGCCCCTCTGCAGAGCCCTCCTGCCCTCCAGCAGATCCACACTCACACCCAGCTTGGTGCCATCTGCACATTTGCTGATGCTGCACTCAATGCCCTCATCCAGATCATCAATGCAGATATTGAAATCCACGCTGGCTGGCTCTGATCCCTCAGCCAGCCTGGAGGTGCCCTGTGATGGCACTCAAGGTGATCTGTTCCATCACCTCACCAGGCACCCAGGTCAGGCTGACAGGCCTGCAGTTCCCCACATCTTCCTTCCAGCCCTTCTTGGGGATGGGCTCACATTGGCACCTCCAGTCCTCTGGCACCTCCCTGCTGAGCCAGCACTGATGAGAAATGATGGAGAGCAGCTTGGGGAGCTCATCCAGCAGCTCCCTCATCCCCCTGGGATGGGTCCCATCTGCTCCCACAGACACCTGTGAGCATCTGAGTGGCTCAGCAGGTCCCCAGCTGCTTCCTCCAGGATTACAGGGGGTCTCTTCTGCTCCCTGTCCCCATCTGTCACCAAAGGATTACACTTGTAAGGACAAGCTGTCTTCTTGTTGAAGACTGAGGGAAAGAAGGGCTTAAGTATCTCAGCCTTTTCCTCATCTCTGGTAACCATATCCTCCCAAGTAGAAATTGAGGTTTTCCTTGTATCTGCTTTTGCCATTCATGTATTTATAAAAGCATCTTTATTGTCCTTCACAGAAGTGGCCAGTTATGTCCTAATTAATCTTTCACCTCTCTGATTTTCTTCCTGCATGACCTAGCGACAGACTTGAACACTTCCTGAGTTTCCTGCCCCTCTGTCCAAAGTTGATGTAGCCCCATTTCCCCCCTGAGTTCCTGCAAAAGCTCCATGTGCAACCAGGCCAGTTATTGTCCTTGCTGGCTTATGTTTTGGCACATAGGGTCAGTCTGCTCCTTTGCCTTCAAGAAATTTTCTTGAAGTATGTCCATCCTTTCTGGATTATTTTCTTTTAAAGGGATTCTTCACTTAAAAATTCAGGACCTGTTTTAGAATTTCCCATATCTACACCCTGAATAGGCCCAAGTCTGCAATGGGTTCTCAGGGAACCAGGGCCCCATTGTGCCAAAGCATGGCCTGATGGAAACCCGGTGCCTCTGGGACATCTCCAGCCTCAGAGGAAGCAAGTGTCCATTGTGACACAGCACAGCCTCGTGAATCACAGGAGAGCACAGTGACACCATGGGATCCTGGGGAGCCAAGTGTCCATTGTAAACACAGCGGGGCCTCATGGAAGCCAGGAGATCATTGTTATGACACACTGTCAAAATTGGACCTTGCTTCTGTGAGATTTCATTGCCCCACAATGTTCTCCTGGGTTCCAAGAGGCCTCGCTGTGTCTCAATGGCCCCTTGCTTCCACGAGCCATGGCAGGGTCCCCCTTGCCCCTGGGTTCCATCAGGCTGTGCTGTGTTGACAACTGACACTTGCTGCCATGAGATTCCATTGTGTCACAATGGTGCCCATGTTTCCATGAGGCTGTGCTGTGTCACAATGGGCACTGGATTCCACAAGAGCTGGCAATGTCCCAATGGCAAAAGGGTTCCATGAGGCCATGCCATGTCACAACTGCCTGTGGCTTCCATGAGATTCCTTTGTGACACAGAGATCTCCTAGACCCCATGAGGCCTTTGTCTGCCACAGTGGTGTCTTGTTTCTAGAATGCCTGGCAATATTTCTGTGGCCCTTGAGTTCCATGTGGCCTCTGTCTGTCAGAATTGACCGCCCTTTGCTTGGCCCCGCCCCTTTCCCCTCACAGTTCCCGCCCTTTCCTTGACCCCGCCCCTTTCCCCTCACAGTTCCCACCCTTTCCTTGACCCCGCCCCTTTCCCCTCACAGTTCCCGCACTTTGCTTGGCCCCGCCCCTTTCCCCTCACAGTTCCCGCCCTTTCCTTGACCCCGCCCCTTTCCCCTCACAGTTCCCGCCCTTTCCTTGACCCAGCCCCTTTCCCCTCACAGTTCCCGCCCTTTCCTTGACCCCGCCCCTTTCCCCTCACAGTTCCCGCCCTTTCCTTGACCCCGCCCCTTTCCCCTCACAGTTCCCGCCCTTTCCTTGACCCCGCCCCTTTTCCCTCACAGTTCCCGCCCTTTCCTTGACCCCGCCCCTTTCCCCTCACAGTGCCCGCCCTTTCCTTGACCCCGCCCCTTTCCCCTCCCAGTTCCCGCCCTTTCCTTGACCCCGCCCCTTTCCCCTCACACTTCCCGCCCTTTCCTTGACCCCGCCCCTTTCCCCTCACAGTTCCCGCCCTTTCCTTGCCCCATTCCCTCCCAGTTCGGGGCTCGGAACGGGGGAGGAGGAGGAGGGAGGGAGGAAGAGGCGGAGCGGCAGCAGGAAGCAGGAGCAGAGAAGGAGCGAATCAAGCGCGCGACCCCGGAGCTCCCTGAACTCGCAGCCCCCTCGGGACCATCGCCCCCCATCCCGCAGGTGCCCGGGGAGGGGGAGCTCGCCCCAAATATCCCGGGGGTGTCCCTGGGTTTGGTGGTTTTTTTGGTGGGGGGATGTTTGGATGTTGCAGGGCTGCAGAGGCGCAGATGGCCCTCGGGGGGACATCGGGGGGTCCCCGGGAGGTGTTTTTGGGGGTCCCGGTGGGTGCCGGCAGAGCCCCGGCGGGGCCCGGGGGGATGCGGGTCCCCCCGCGGTGGGGGTTGGGCTTCCCGGGCCGGGCCCTGCGAGCTGTGCCGGGGCCAGGTGGGGAGCGCGCGGGAGCGGCGGGATCGGCGGGGGGACACCGGTTTGGGGGAGCCCCGGGAGAGCCGCGGCTTCCCTGAGCGGGAGCCCAGAGACAGGAGAGCCCCAGAAGGGCAAAGCGGGGAGCCCGAGAGGGGGGGACCCCTGGGATTGCCGGGACCCCGGCGGGGGGTGCTGGGGCTGGAGGGGCGGCATGGCCGGGAAAGGGGTTCGGGGTGCGGGAGCCGGGAGTGGCTGCTCCCACTATGAGCCCAGTCGCTCCCAGTATGAGCCCAGTTGCTCCCCCCGTGTGGTTCCCGTTTCCTCGGAACTCCCAGTATGAGCCCAGTCACTCCCAGTCATTTCCTATTATGATGCAGTTGCCCCCAGCTCGGTCCCAATTGCTCCCATTTTGCTCCAGTGTGTTCCCAGTTCTCCCAGTTTCCCCTAGCACAGTCCCAGTCACTCCCAGTACAATGCCAGTATGAGTCCATTATGATGCCAGTCTCTGCCACCAGGGTCCCAGTCACTCACACTTCCCCCAGTTGCCCCAGCACGGTCCCAGTTTTCCCCCCAGCACATTCCCACTCGCTCCCACTTAGGTCCCAGTCACCACCCCTATATTTCAGACTCTCCCAGTATATCCCAGTTGCCCTGAACAATCTTGTAGTCCTTCCCAGCCACTCCCAGTTCCCTCAGCATGGATCACTTGCCCCCAGTTTGATCCCAGTTGCTCCCAGTGTGTGTGCAGTGTGCTCCCAGCATGGGCCCAGTAGCTCCCAGTAACTGCCAGTCAGGGTCCAGTCACACCCACTCTAATCCCAGTATGACTGTAGACACTCCCAGTATGATCCCAGTATGGTCTCCATCACTTGCAGTCTAATTCCAGTTACTCCCAGTCTGATGCCAGTGGTCCCCAGTGTGGTCCCAGTTGCTCCCTGTCAATGCCAGCATGACCCCAGTAGCCTCCAGTATAATCCCTGTGCCTGCCTGTCTCTCCCAGTATATCCCAGTCACCCCCAGCATGGTGCCAGTCACTCTCATTTCTTCCCAGCTGCTTTCAGCAGGATTCCAGTTGTTCACAGCCACTGCCACTCCATCCCAGTATGATTCCAGTCACCCTTGAAGTGATCCCAGTCTCAGCCAGCATGTACCCAGGTGCTGTCACTGTGATCCCAGTATGATCCCAGTTGCTGCCAGAACAGTTCCAGTTTCTCCCAGTTCTTACCAGGATGATCTCTAGAATAGCCCCAGTCTCTCTCAGCAATGTCTCACTTTCTGCCAGTGTCCCCCAGTGTGGTTCCAGTCTCCCCAGTATGGCACCAGCTGTCCCCAGCTTTGTCCCAGCTGTACCCAGTGTGATTCCAGTTCCCCCAGTACGGTTACAGACACTCTCATTATATCCCAGTTGCCCCAGTAAGGTTCCAGTTAGCTCAGAAGGATTCCAGTCTTTCCCAGTTACTGACAATTGTCTCCAGCCTGATCCCAGTTTCTCTCAGTAGTCCATGCTCCCTGTCACTCCCAGTCTGGGCCCAATTGCACTCAGTCACTCCCAGTATGGTTCCAGTCTCTCCCAGTACAATCTGCTGTACCCAGTCCCCCCCAATATGGTTCCAGTTATCTCCAGTATGACCACAGTCACTCGCAGATCCTCCCAGTGTTATTCCAGTCATGCCCAGAGTGACTCTCTGTCACTCCCATTGTGGGCCCAGTTGCTCCCAGTTACTCCCAATATGGTTCCAGTTGTGGCCAGCACTTTTCCTGTCACTCCCAGTCTGCTTGCAGTATGATCCCAGTCATTCTGGGATATTCCCAGTACTATTCCAATTACTCCCAGTATGATTCCAGCTAGTTCCAGTTACTCTCATTTCCCCTCACTGTGGTTTCAGTCTCTCCCAGTGTATCCCAGTTGCTGTCAGCACGTTCCCAATCACTCTCAGTTGTCCTCACCTGCTTCCAGACTGATCCCAGTTGCTCACAGCCTCTCCCAGTCACCCTCAGTGCAGTCCCAGTGTCTGCCATTATGATCCAGTAAGATGCCAGTCTCCCGCAGCATGCTTCCAGTTGCTCCCAGTTCCAGTGCGATCCTAGGTGCCCCTAGCATAGTCCCAGTCACTCGATAGATGATCCCAGTCCCTCCCAGCATGATCCCAGTCATGCTCAGTTGCCCCCAGTATAGAGTAGTAGCTCCCACTGACTCCCCAGTATCCCTCAGTGTGTTACAAGTTCTCCCAGCATGGTCCTGTTTTTTCCCATTGTGGTTCCAGTCACTCCAGTAAGGTCACAGACACTCACAGTATATCCCAGTTGCTCTCAGCATGCTCGTAGTCATTCCCAGTGGTTCCCAGTATCCCCAGTAAGGTTCCCCCCGGCTCCAGAGGGTGGGAGCAGCCGAGAGCCCCGCGCTGCCCATCCCGACCTGTCCCGGCTCCATCCCCGCTCCTCCCGCGGGCTGCGAGGGCTTCGGGAACGGCCCCGAGGGTGTCGCTGCTCCTGGGGGAGGAGGATGGAAGAGGAGGGATGAAGGAGGAGAGCGAGAAGGGATGGAAGCAGGGGAAGGAGGGAGAGTTAGGGAGGAGGAGGAGGAGGGATGGAAGAGGAAAGACAAAGGAGGATCAAGAAAAGGAGGAGGAGGAAGGAGGTCGAGCGCTCCCTGAATTCATAGGTCCCCCATCCATGGGACCATCGCCCCCACAGGTGACTGGGGAGGGGGAGCTCGGCCCAGATATCCCAGAGGGTCCCTGGGTTGGGTTTATTTTGAAGGGATGTTTGGAGAATGCAGAACTGCAAAGCTGAGCAGAAAATGCCCCTTGAGGGGACACTGGGGGGTCCCCAGGAGGTGTTTTTGGGGTGTGCTGGTGGCTGTGGCAGCAGAGCCCTGGTAGAGAGCAGGGGGATGTGGGGTCTCCCCTGCAGTGGGGGTTGTGTCTGCCCGAGTTGGGCACCGTCACCTCCAGCCCAGAGCCAGGGGCTGCGGGACCCCGAGGGAGAGCCAGAGGGGGGAACCTGGGGACCCCCAGAGTGGAGAGAGTGGAGAGGGGCAATACCAGGACATCAGGGAACCCTGGGAGTCTGGAGGAGCAGAGCCCTGTGTCCCCCAGGACCCCAAAGTGGGGAGCCCAGAGAGGGGGTAGTGCTGCAATTTTGGGACCCTCAACAGCCTGGAGAGGGGCAGGGGGGACTCCTTGGACCCCCTGCACCCCAAAGCAGAGAATAAGGGGAGAAGGGACCCCAAAACCCCCAGCATCCCTAAATGGGGAGACAGAAGAGGGGGGAGCTTTTTGGATTCCTGGGACTCCCAGCAGCCTGGGGAGGGCGGGGACCGAGTAGATGGGGGACCCCCAATACAAGCGTGACCCCCAGCAGCTGGGACTGGGGGGAACCCCCATACACCAGAGGGGAGGGACTATTCCCAGGAACTCGTGGGAGGCATTTTCAGGGCTGAATGTTGGTGTTTGGGAAGTTTTTATGGACCCGAGATGCTCGGGGACTTGTAGAGATGGAGTTGGGCAGGAGGAACCCACAACACAACGCGCACATCCCTTGTTTTTCCCCAAACCAGGATTTCCCATTCGCAACCGTTTGCCCGATGGAGGAGGAGGCTGTGAGGAAGAGGAAGATGTCCCAGGAGCCCCAGGCAGGTGAGGAGGAAGTCAGTGCCCCTTTTCCCCTCTGTCCTGCTCCATCTCCCAGCCCAGCACGGCCCCCGGCTGCAGGACAACCCCGCTGCTGACGCCGTCCTGCCGGGGACGCGCTGGGGGGATCTCCTTCCCCTTCCCTCTGGCACGGAGGCAAATCCCATCCTCTGCTTGTCCTTCCTGCCCCAGACAAGGAGCTGAGCACGGAGAGCAGGGAGGGCAAATCCCCGCGGCAGAACCTCGTGGAAGAGGCCGTTTGGAGCGGCTCCACGGCACAGGAATGCAACGGGGAGGAAAAGCCGCGGAGATCCCGCACGAGGAGGGGCTGCAAACGCAGATGGCGGGGATCTGAGGCGGAAAGCCCCAGCCTGGGCCGGGGGGACGACCAGAGATGGAGCCAGAGCTCGGAGCTGGTGGTCCATGAGCAGCTTTGTAATGGGGAGAAGCCCCACAAGTGCTCAGAGTGTGGGATGAGCTTCAGATGGAGGAACAGCCTGATCCGCCACCAGAAGATCCACACTGGGCAGAGGCCCTATGAGTGTGGGCAGTGTGGGAAGAGCTTCAGTGAACGCAGCACATTGATCCGCCACCAGAACATCCACACTGGGAAAAGGCCATACAAGTGTGGGGATTGTGGGAAGGGCTTCAGGCAGCGTTCCAGCCTGATCTGCCACCAAAGTGTCCACACTGGGGGGAGGCCCTACGAGTGTCCTGAGTGTGGGACAAACTTCTCTCAGAGCTCAGCTTTGAACAGACACCAACAGAGGCAGCATTAATGCAATCCCTGTAAATCCCCCTAGTGCAAGAACAACTTGTGTGCTGCTCCAACTCCATCCCCCACTGCAGAACTCATGTTGAGCAGAGCCCTGGTGACCCACATTCTCTGGGATCCATCTGGGGAAGACACCTGGCTGGTTATCCTTTTGTTTTGGCCTTAGTTTTTCTCTCTTCTCCATTTCTTTTCACACCAAAAGCCAAGAGGATTTAGGTCACCTAAAAACCTCTCAAATCCCTCTGAAAGCACCTCAATTTTAATCCAAAATGGCTTAATCCAACTGCAAAGTGGATCCTCAAGACAACTCAATCCCACGTGAACCTTACTGGATTCCACAGCCACCAGGGTGAGAAGGGGTTGGAAGGAGATTGGGAAAAATGGGATCCAAATTTGGAGTGCTGGGATTGAGATTGTGTGGGGCTGGCTGCCAAGGGATGGATTTGATAGTAAATAAAAGCTTCACAATTCCTGACTTCTGTCCCATTCACTTCCAGTCAGTTGCAGTTCTGTTTTCAGTGGCACCTTCTCATCTGATTGTGTTTGTGTCCTCCTTTTTCTCCTGTCTCTCCCTGCCTGCTCTGTTTCTGTCTCAGGGTCTCCCTTGACCCAGGGCAGCTCCCACCAAAGACCCTCCCCTGATTTAATTGCCCGTGCAGGAGCTCCAACAGCCATGGGTGAAGTTAGGAAGGCTGGCAGTGAAATGTCCCTGTAAGGTCTTGCTGCACTTGGCTTTTGGCCCGTTCTGAAGAGCTTTGCCTTCAAGGGCAGGAACATCTTTTCCTGGCTGGGAACTGGAATTCCAGACCCTGGCAGTGTGAGCCGTGCAGGAGCATCCAGACTGGGATCATGGGGGCTGGGATGACATGGACTGGGATCCTCCAGACTGGGACTGCACAGGCTGGGACCAGTTGGATCAGGGCCATCCAGCCTGGGATTGTACAGACTGGGATCACATGGACTGGGATTGTACAGACTGGGATCACATGGACTGGGACCATATGGACCGGGATGGCTGCACCAGAACGATGGGAACCGAGGCTGTCCCGCCCCACCCAGGGGTCCCTCCCAGTCCTGCCCAGTCCCGTGCGGGGGCGCAGCCAAAACTCCCCGGAGTGAACGCGGAGATCCCAGAGCGCTGCCGGTGTCGGTCTCTGTCCCGGTGCTGGTCTGGGTCTCATTCTCAGTCCTACAGCGGTGCCAGTCTCAGTGCCAGTGCCGGTTCTTGTTTCAGTCTTGGTCTTGGTCTAATTTGTGGAGTGGTCTCGGTCTAATTCGTGGAGTGGTCTCGGTCCCAGTGTTGGTGCTGGTGCTGGTGTTGATCCTGTTGTGCTCCCAGTGCCAATCTCAGCCTCAGGCCCGGTCCCAGAGAGGTGCCAGTCTCGGTCTTGGTGCCGATGTCAGTCTCTGTGCTTGTTCTGGTCCCACTCTGTCTCAGTCCCAGAGTTCTCACAGTGCCAGTGCTGGTACCAGAGCCGTTCTGGAGCCCTCCCAGTGCCGGTTCCTGTGTCAGTGTGGGCCTCAGTTTTGGTCTCAGTGCCAGTTCTGGTGCTGGTCACACTCTCAGTCTCGGTCTTGGTCCTAGTCCTAGTTCCAGTTCTGGAGTGGTGCTGGTCTCAGTTCCGGTGTTGGATCTGCTCCCACTCTTGGTCTCGGTGTCCATTCTGATTTTGGTCTCATTCTTGGTGCTGATGCCATTTCTTGTGACAGTCTTGGTCCTAAAGATTTTTGGCCTATTTGTGTGATTTTATACCAAACTGGGCAGGTTTAGGCTGGATTTTAGGCCACTTTTGGACTCTGCAAGGCTCATGTGTATGGTTTTAGATCGCCTTTGTGTGGAGTTGAGGCCCGTTTGGCTGATTTTAGCCCAAACCTGGTAGATTTAGGCTGGATTTCTGATCTTTTCTTGGAGATTTTAAGCCAAACCAGAGCCTTTTGGGACTGCGTGGCCCTTTGGCCTGGATCCTTCCCATCACAGTTCCCGCCCTTTCCTTGGCCCCGCCCCTTTCCCTCAGAGTCCCTGCCCTTTCCTTGGCCCCGCCCCTTTTCCCTCACAGTCCCCGCCCTTTCCTTGGCCCCGCCCCTTTCCCTCAGAGTCCCTGCCCTTTCCTTGGCCCCGCCCCTTTTCCCTCACAGTCCCTGCCCTTTCCTTGGCCCCGCCCCTTTCCCTCACAGTCCCTGCCCTTTCCTTGGCCCCGCCCTTTCTAGTCACAGCCCCGTCTATCTTTAGCCCCGCCCCTTTCTTTCCGACCGAGCCCATGTGTTCACCACGCCCCTTTCCCCTCCAAGCCCCGCCCATCTCAGGGCGCGTTCCTCTCGCGCATGCTCAGAACACTCGGAGGTGCCTTCCGGGCGCCGCCGTCTTTGCTCCCTGTCTGCCTGCCCGGCTTCAGCATGTCCGAGAGCTACGGTGGGGCTGGGGGGATCTATAGGGGATCTATTGGGGACTGAGGGGGGGTCTGAGGATTTCTATAGAGGATTTGGGCTTGGTAATAGAGGATTTGGGGTCTCTGGGGGTCCCTTATGGGTGATTGATAGGTCTATACGGCATCTATAGACCACTGGTGGAGGTTTTACAGCCCTGGGGGGATTCTGGGGGACTTTATAGGGGATTTGGGCTGCTCTGGGGCTCCCTAGATGGGGTCTGGGAGGTCTACAGGGGAGCTGTAGGGAACTGGGGATCTGTATATGGGATTTGTGTTTGTCTCTAGGGGATTTGGGGGACTCTGGGAGGTTCCTAAAAGGGATCTGGGAGGTCTATAGTGGATCTAAAGGGTCCAGGTGGGTTTCAGGCTCTCTAGGGGAATTTTAGGATTCTTAAAGGGAGTTCTTGGGAATTTTGTGCTCTGTCCAGGGAATTACTGGGGTTCCTGTAGGGAATTCTGTGGCTCCTATTGAGGATTTTTGGGAATTTTGGAGCCCTTAAAGAAAATGTGGCGGTCTCTTGGGAACTTTGGGCTCCCATAAGGAAACGTTGGTGTAATTAAAGGGAATTTTGTAGTGTTGGAGTTGTAGGTTTGTAGTTGTTTGGAGTTTTTCGGTGCATATTGAGAATTGTGAGAATTGTGAGAATTGTGAGAATTGTGGGGTCTCCACCGGGATTTTGTTTTCATTTTGGGTCCAAACATGGGACTATTTAGGTCCCTATTGGGAAGTTTTGAAATTTTGGGGTCCTCAAGTGTAATTTTAGACGTTGCCCTAAAATTATTTTGGGGTCCCTATTGTTATGAATGTTTTTTTATTTTTCCAATTTATCAAGCAGCAAGATTAAATGCAGCAGCAAATTTTTAATAGTAACAATTATAAATGTATACAATCAAAGTATTGGAGATCAATACAATCGAAGTATTGAATCCATATATTTTAGGATAAGTAAAATTTGGCAGTGAGTAATTTAGTATAATTGAGGTTCATATAAAGCATGAGCAAAACCGACCAGGGAGGGCCCCCCCAACCGGGGATACGGGGAGGGACTCGCCCCTCCTCACGTACCAAAGCATCAAGGCTAACAATCCCCCTTATATACTATATGCTACACAAGTGTCTGGAAAACTCCTCCTAGTTTCTATTCCTAAAGTCTACGTCACTGTGTGTACGGAGCATGCTCTACTGATGGGTTAGGGGGTCTCTCATCCTTTTGAGGGTTTTATTTCTGATGAAGGCTCGTCGTCTTCATCAGTGACCGAGCTGTGACCTGCAGGTAGTGCATGCTCACTATGTGACTGAACAGATGTTTTCCATAAGACTCTAATTAAATCCCATGCCTGGAATCGTCTCATCTTGGCCCATTTCAAGGTTGAAACTCTATTTCTAGATGGTACTTATCAGACCTTTGTCCTTCTACTATTCCCTTCCAACATCCTTGTTCAACTCCCAACATGTGGAAGATGTCCTTTGACCTGTCTCACCCATCTCCCCACTCATTCTGTAAAAAATGTCTTCTTTTGATCTAAATAAAATTTTGTAAATATAGTTACAATTTATTTAGCACGAATCACATTTATCACACAGTTCGAGCAGAACACTGGAGGCAGTGATGACAGGGGGGACAAACAAGGGAAAGGTGTCTGTGATGCTGAGCAAACCTGGATGTGTTTCAGGAATGCAAAGGGCCAAGGGCTGAGCCCCAGCCCCTGGCAAGGCACATCCTGTCCCTCCCTCATTGCTCAGGGCTCTTCCCGGGCCACTGGGCTCTGGGCATGTGCAATGCCAAGGGCAGCACCATAGGGCGGCCCCTGCCAGGCTGCTGAGCAGGGACAAGGAGGCAATGAGGCCCCAGCACAGCAAGGCTCACTTGTCCCCTGCTGGCCTCAGGCCCAGGGCCAGCGTGCATGGCCCAAGTGCTGCAGGAGTTGGCTGTGTCAGGGCCTTTCAGCTGCTGCCCATCCCTGTGCCCTCTGCAGCCCAGGCTGTCCTATGGTGTCCATGCCCTGCGCCTCTGTCCCTGCAGGCTGTCGTCATCCCCCGGCTGCCCCACCTCGCTGGCCCCTTCCTTTGCTGACAGCTCTGCCTCCTGCCTGCCTCTGCCTGGACACACAAAGCCTTGGGCTGGCCCACACTCCTTCTGGGGGACGGGTTGCACCACAGCCCTCCCTGGGAGAGAAATTCCTTTCTCCTTGTGTCCAGTCTGGCCCTCATCAATTTCCCTTGGCATTAATTAATTCATTCTCAGGCTGTTTTCTGCTATATCAAAAGGATCCACCATCTCTGAAACTGACCTTCAGCCCCTCCCAGGGCTCTCCTTTGCTCTCCTCAGTCTCTACTCCACTGAGCACTGAGTTCCTTTGC
This sequence comes from Sturnus vulgaris, assembly GCF_052056855.1. Classification (NCBI taxonomy): domain Eukaryota; kingdom Metazoa; phylum Chordata; class Aves; order Passeriformes; family Sturnidae; genus Sturnus; species Sturnus vulgaris. Next base: position 1,717,700 of record NW_028276063.1, read on the forward strand.
CCCTACACAGTGCTCATATGCTTGCAGCTTCCAAACCCCACCTGGGGAGATCTCTGGGCCCTCTTCAAGGTCTTGGCAAAAGAGAACATTCTGCTCATAGTCGAAGAAAATCACCAGAGGACAAGGCAGGACCTGTCTGTCCTGGCTACATTTTTCTGGGTGCAGTCCTCGGATAGATGGAATTTTAGCTGTATAATCCCAGTTTTGGCCATTGACACCTCGGTGAGAAGGGCAGTTCTTTTCCACTGGAAGGAAAACGCAGAGCCCCATGTTTGGTGGTAGATGAGAGACTGCCTGCAGGAGGCCAAGGCCAGCCAGAGCTGTCTCTCCTGGCAGATTTTGGCTTGAAGAACCCTTGCAGATAGAGATTTTCTTAGGTAGACTAGCAATTTCAGCCTTGGGCAGCAGGAAAGAGGGATGGTTTATTTCCCTAGGAAGGAAAGCACAGAGCCCCAGTGCTCCAGAGGTTGATGAGAGGCAGCCCTCGACATGCCAGGGTCAGCCAGACCTGCCTTGTAGCCCCCAGGAGGCCAAATCATCCAGACCCATTCCATGTCCTCTTGGTTCCACAAGGCCCTGTAATGTCACAATGTTCTCCTTGCTCCTGAGGTGTCACAATGGCCCCTTGCTTCCATGAGGCCCTGCAGGGTCACAATGGCCCTTTGGATCCGTGGGCCCCACAGTGTCACAATGGTCTCCATGCTTCCATGGGGCCTTGCAGTGCCACAATGGTCTCCATGGATCCACGGTGCCCTGCAGGATCACAAGGGCCCTTGGGCTGCACCAGGCCCTGGAATGCAACAATGGCCTCTTGGTTCCACAAAGCCCTGCTGCTTCACACTGGCCCCTTGGGACCATGCGGCCCAGCAGGGCCACAGTGATGTCCTTGGTGCCATGAGGCCCCACAGTGTCACCATGGCCCCTTGGATCCATGGGGTCCCCAAGGTGTCACAATGGTCTCCACAGGAAGGAAACAACTGAGCCCCAGTGTTGCAGAGGCAGATGTGGGGCAGTCACCAGAGGCCAAGGACAGCCAGACTTGATGGTATTTGCAGATTTTGTCTGGGAGTAATCCCTGGATATACAGAATTTTAGAGGTACAATACCAATTTCAGTATTGACATGGACATCTGGAGGAAAAGGATGGCTCTTTTCCATAGGAAGGAAAGTATGGACCACCAGTGTTTAAGGGGCAGATGAAAGCCAGCCATCACAGACCCAGTCCAGACAGACCTCTCTGTTCTGGCAGCTTTAGTCTGAAAGCAATCCTTGGATATAGGGAATTTCAGAGATGGAATCCTAATTTTGGCTATTTCTGCATTGATAAGAGGGATGTTTTTTTCCATTGGAAAAAAATCACTGATCCCCAGTGTTCCAAAAGCAGGTATGAGGCAGTCCCCAAGAGACAAAGGGCAGCCAGACCTGTCTGTCCTGGCAGATTTCACTTGGGAGAAATCCTTGGATGTACAGAGTTTTGGAGGTGGAATCCCAATTTCAGCCACGGCTGCGTGGTCGAGGTGGATGGTTTCACCATAGCAAAGAAAAGTGAGAAGCCCAAGTGTTTTGCAAGAAGATGAGAGGTGGCCACCCTTAGGCCAAGCCAGCCTGACTTGTCTCTCCTAGTACCTTTCATCTGGGATCTATCCTTGGACATAGGGATTTTTAAAGGTGGAATCTCAATTTTGGTTGTGGATGCCAGGATTGGAAGAAGAGTTGTTCTCATTAGGAAGGAAAGCACAGAGCCCCAGTGTTTCAAAGGCAAATGAAAGGCAGTCTTTAGGAAGCCAAGGCCAGCCAGACTTGACAAGGATGGCAGCTTTTGTCTGCAAGCTGTCCTTGGATATAGGGAATTCTGGATGTGGATTCCCAATTTTGGCTATGGGCGCCTGGACATGAAAGGTGCTTTTTTTCCCACAGGAAAGGAAACCACACGGTCCCAGTGTTTCAAAGTCAGATGAGAGGTGGCCCCAGGGTGGCCAAGGCAGCCAGATCTCTCTGTCCTGGCAGATTTCACCTGGGAACAATCCTTGCATCTAAGGAAATTTGGAGCAGGAATCCCAATTTTGGCCATGGGCACCTGGAGGAGAATGACAGTTCTTTTCCATAGGAAGGAAAGCACAGAGCCCCAGAGTGGGAAGACAGATTGAAAGGATAGTACAGAAGGCAATCTCTCCCAATGAATTACAGCTGTACTGATGACTGAGGAGTGGAAACATCTGTGCCTGCCCAAGGAGTTGGGTTATTCTAAAAGGGTGGGTTAGCTGGCTGACCCAGAGTCTGCTGCAGTTTGGGATGGAGTCTGCTGGCTGTGCTGTGAGGAGGTAACGGACATGCAGTCGTGCAAGAGACAGATAAGGTAAGAAGATGTTGTGGGAGGGTGTCCTGGGGTACAGTACAAAAATGTGTATTCTATCACCATCTGTTGAGATGTAGGAGGGGTGGTGATCCTTATCTCTGTGGGAGATATCCTCTGCTGATGTGACATCTGATAAGATCAGGGGGATGATCATCGTTATCTTTCCACAACCCATCCTTCCTCCAGAAGATATCTTCTGCTAATGGGCCATTAAGTCCTATTGTTTGACTGATAAAATTACATCATTCCATTGGGAGATGCCCCAGCCAGGGGCAGGAGCCAAGCCTTTCCTACCTAGATAAAAAACTGGGGTTTGGGACGCGAAGGCAGCCCTTTCCACTGGATCGCAGAGGAAAGTCGTATCATTTCACATCATCGCTGAATCTTCGGAGGAAAACTGCACCCTCTACAGGAGCACTGCTTCAACAGAACCACATCTGTCATCCAGGAGGATGCAGCCACCATTTATACGGACTGCTACCAACACCCTGACTGACAGGGTGTCAGGTTGTATTTCTGACTGTGTCGGTGGTTGTTTCTTTTATATTATTGCGTATATTTTATTTTTTCTCTTTTTTTCCTATTAAATTATATTACTGACTTGGAGTCTCACACTGGTTTTACTTTCAAACCAACACATTTATTGGCGCCCAACGTGGGGCATGAAGGGTACTGAGAAAAGTCAGTGTTACAATTTTGTTTTCTCCATGATTCTCAACATGCTTACATGGGTTTTATATCTTGCTCTCTATATTTTTCCACACATGGGGAACTATCTGCCCGCTGTAATGCTCCTGTGTAGACCAGGATATGGTATAAAAATTGCTTTATTAGCCTATTATGTCTACTGCATGATAACCTCTGAGGCAATGAACATAATTCAGAATATATACTTGACTTTGTTTGCTTGTCCTAGTCTAGGTTGCTACATCCGGGGTTTTAACAATCACACCCAGCCCTTGGGGGGAGGGGTAAAGGATGATTTTTTCCAATCTTTCCGGCCTGATACAGTAGTTTTTGGAAATGTTGAGTTCCCGCTGGATGCTAAGGACAGCATAATATTGTTGTTAGTTCTGCTTTGTCTCCTCTGCACAGCCTTTACAGCCTCCAACATGCTTAGAAACAGAACACTACATGGCGTATTGATGTGTATTCTTGTGGAAGAGCAAAAAAGAAACAAATCAACTTCGTCCACGTCTGCACAGAATGGCACAAAGAGGAGAAGAACCAAACACAAAGCAACAGTGTCCGTGTCTACACAGCCAGCCAGAGAGGAGAAAAAAGCCAGAAGCACCATCAGCATCTCCACACAAACCATCACTGAGGCAGAACAGCCTAGACCAGTAGCAGGTGCCCCCGTTCAGAAGAAGAAATCAAAGAGCAAATCAGTTCACATAGTGACTGACGAGGACGTGGCAGGACCTTCGCACCCAGCGGAAGAGACAGAGCCAGAAATCATCACTCGCTCTCTATCCCTGGGTGAGCTGCGTGACCTGTGGAGGGAATTCACCCGCCAGACAAATGAGTCCATCTTGACCTGGCTGCTCCGCATCTGGGACGCTGCAGCCAATGACACCATTCTGGATGGAAGTGAGGCCAGGCAACTGGGATCTCTGTCCTGGGATGTGATCATTGACCAGGGGATTGGGAGAACCCAAGAAACTCTCAGCCTCTGGCGGCAGTTGCTGACAAGTGTGAAGGACAGGTACCTTTGTAAAGAAGATCTCCAGGTGCACCAAGGAAAATGGAGCACAATAGAACAAGGTATCCGATGCCTGAGGGAATTGGCTGTGCTGGAGATCATTTTCTCAGAAGATGAGAGATTTCCTAAGAGCCCAGACTGTGTCCAGTGCACGTCACAGATGTGGTTGAGATTCGCACAGCTTGGACCAGAGATGTATTCCCGTTACCTGGCAATGCTGCAGTGGAGGGAAGGTGAGGACATGGTAGGCATCTTGGCCAATAAACTAAGAATTTATGAGGACAATGTCACTGCCCCATTTCATACCCATGTCTCATCCGTGGAAACAAGGCTGGTGGAGCAAGTCCGAAGCTTGATTGAAGAGGACCATCAGAAACTAAAAAAAAGAACTTAAGGAAAACAACTACCAGATCTCACCAGAACCAACAAGAGTTTCTGCCACTAGGAGCTGGTGTTCCTCAGGCAGGGAGAGAGGACACACTCCACGAGGTAACCTCTGGTTTTTCCTTCAGGAGCATGGAGAAGACATGAGGAAGTGGGATGGAAAACCCACCTCCTCCTTAGCAGCACAGGTACGTGAGCTGAAAAGAGGGACACCTAACACAAGAAGCTCATCTAGAGTCAATGCTGCTCCAGTCTCTCATGTACAGAACTCCAGACAGTATCAGAATGATGATATGACTGATCCTCTTGAAGGAACCTCAAGAATCTATTTACAGAGAGAGAGCAACGTGTACCAAATCAGGAATAGAGGAGCCCTGCCTCTAGCCAGGTAGAGGAGAGGGATAATTGGATCTATTGGACTGTGTGGATCCGATGGCTTGGCACATCCGACCCACAAAAACATAAGGCTTTGGTTGACACCGGTGCCCAGTGTACTCTGATGCCATCAAAGTATGTAGGAGAAGAATCCATCTCTATTTCTGGGGTAACAGGAGGATCCCAGCAGCTGACTGTAGTGGAGGCCGAAGTGAGTTTAACTGGGAACAGGTGGCAGAAACACCCCATCGTGACTGGCCCAGAGGCCCCATGCATCCTTGGCATAGACTATCTTAGAAATGGATATTTCAAAGACCCAAAAGGATATCGCTGGGCTTTCGGGACAGCTGCTGTAGAGACAGACGACATTAGAAAACAGAACACCTTGCCTGGTCTTGCAGATGACCCCTCTGCTGTGGGACTACTGAGAGTTGAAGAGCAACAGGTACCAATCGCCAGAACAACAGTACACCGCCGGCAATACCGTACTGACAGAGACTCAGTGATTCCCATCCATGAGATGATTTGTAAACTGGAGAGCCAAGGGGTGGTCAGCAAAACCCACTCACCCTTCAACAGCCCCATCTGGCCTGTGCCTAAATCAGAAGGAGAATGGAGATTGACCGTAGACTATCGTGCATTGAATGAGGTGACTCCACTGCTGAGGCTGCTGTGCCAGACATGCTGGAACTGCAGTACGAGCTGGAGTCCAAGGCAGCAAAGTGGTACGCCACCATTGACATCGCCAATGCATTCTTCTCCATTCCTCTGGCAGCAGAATGCAGGCCTCAGTTTGCTTTCACCTGGAGGGGCGTGCAGTACACCTGGAATCGTCTGCCCCAGGGGTGGAAGCACAGTCCCACCATCTGTCATGGACTGATCCAGGCTGCACTGGAAAAGGGTGAGGCCCCCGAACATCTACAGTATATTGATGACATCATTGTATGGGGCAGCACAGCAGGGGAAGTCTTCGAGAAAGGAGAGAAGATTATCCAGATTCTGCTGAAAGCTGGTTTTGCCATTAAGCGAAGTAAAGTTAAGGGACCGGCTCAGGAAATTCAGTTTCTAGGAGTCAAGTGGCAAGATGGACGTCATCAGATCCCAACAGAGGGAATTAATAAGATCACCGCTATGTCTCCACCTACCAACAAGAAGGAAACACAAGCTTTCCTAGGTGCCATAGGGTTTTGGAGAATGCACATTCCTGAGTACAGTCAGATTGTGAGCCCTCTCTACCTGGTTACCCGCAAGAGGAACGATTTTCACTGGGGCCCTGAGCAGCAGCAAGCCTGCACCCAGACCAAGCAAGAGATTGCTCATGCAGTAGCCCTTGGCCCAGTCAGGACGGGACCAGCTGTGAAGAACGTGCTCTACTCTGCAGCCGGGAACCATGGTCTGTCCTGGAGCCTGTGGCAGAAGGTGCCTGGTGAGACTCGGGGTCGACCACTGGGATTCTGGAGCAGAAGCTACAAAGGATCTGAAGCCAACTACACTCCCACAGAGAAGGAGATCTTGGCTGCCTATGAAGGAGTTCAAGCTGCCTCAGAGGTGATTGGCACAGAAACACAACTCCTCCTGGCACCCCAACTACCAGTGCTGGGCTGGATGTTCAAGAGAAAGGTGCCTTCCACACATCACGCCACTGACACCACATGGAGCAAGTGGATTGCCCTCATCACTCAGCACGCCCGTATTGGGAATCCAAATCGTCCTGGGATTCTGGAAATAATTACAAACTGGCCTGAAGGTGAGACTTTTGGATTGTCTTCTGAAGAAGAAGAGGAGCAAGTGGCACGTGCTGAGGAAGCCCCACCATATAATGAGCTATCGGAGGCTGAAAGACGATATGCCCTCTTCACTGATGGCTCCTGCTGAATTGTAGGCACTAACCGGAAATGGAAAGCTGCAGTATGGAGCCCCACACGACAAGTTGCACAAGCTACCAAAGGACAAGGTGGATTGAGTCAGGTCGCAGAGCTAAAAGCCACCCAGTTGGCTTTGGATATTGCTGAACGAGAGAAGTGGCCAAGGCTCTATCTCTACACTGACTCATGGATGGTAGCTAATGCTCTGTGGGGATGGCTGGATCGCTGGAAAAAGGCCAACTGGCAGTGCAGAGGGAAACCCATCTGGGCAGCTGAGATTTGGCAGGACATTGCTGCCCGAGTAGAGAAATTGACCATAAAGGTTCGACACGTGGATGCACATGTACCCAAAAGCCGGGCTAATGAAGAACATCACAACAACGAGCAGGTGGACCGAGCTGCCAAAGTGAAAGTATCACAGGTGGATCTAGACTGGCAGCACAAGGGAGAATCATTCCTAGCTCGTTGGGCCCATGATGCCTCTGGGCATCAGGGGAAAGATGCAACACACCAATGGGCCCGTGACTGAGGGGTGGACCTTACCATGGACAGCATCTCACAGGTCATCCACGACTGCGAGACCTGTGCTGCAATCAAACAGGCCAAGCGGGTGAAGCCTCTGTGGTACGGTGGACGATGGTCGAAGTACAGGTATGGGGAAGCCTGGAAAATTGACTACATCACCCTTCCCCAAACCCGCCAGGGCAAACGCTACGTACTGACCATGGTGGAAGCAACTACAGGATGGTTAGAGACCTACCCTGTGCCTCATGCCACTGCCCGGAACACCATCCTGAGCCTAAAAAACAAGTCCTTTGGAGTCATGGTACCCCTGACAGAATTGAGTCAGACAACGGAACCCATTTCAAGAACGGCCTTATCAACACCTGGGCCAGAGAACATGGCATTGAATGGATATATCATATCCCTTACCATGCGCCAGCTGCCAGGAAAGTTGAACGGTGTAATGGACTCCTTAAGACTACTTTGAAAGCACTTGGTGGTGGAACCTTCAGAAATTGGGAAATGAACTTGACCAAAGCCACCTGGATGGTTAACATCCAAGGGTCCATCAATCGAACCGGTCCTGCCAACTCTGAACCCCTGCACACAGTGGATGGGTTCAAAGTCCCTGTGGTACACATGAAAGGTATTTTAGGAAAGACTGTTTGGATTAATCCCACCACAGGCAAAGGTAAACCAATCCGTTGGATTGTTTTTCTTCAAGGACTTGGTTGCACTTGGTGGGTAATGCAGAAAGATGGGGAAACCCGTTGTGTACCGCAAGGAGACCTAAATTTTAGTGTGAACTGTATGTAAGGATTCATTCTGTATTATATATATATCTGCAGGAGGATATTGGTTTGGGTGTGATGTAGATGGTAATAGAATAAGGGGTGGATTATGTCCTGGGGTACAATGCAAAAATGTGTATTCTATCACCATCTGTTAAAATGTGGGAGGGGTGGTGATCCTTATCTCTGTGGGAGATATCCTCTGCTGATGTGCCATCTGATAAGATCGGGGGATGATCATCGTTATCTTTCCACAACCCATCCTTCCTCCAGAAGATATATTCTGTTAATGGGCCGTTAAGTCCTATTGTGTGACTGATAAGATTACATCATCCCATTGGGAGATGCCCCAGCCAGGGGCAGGAGCCAAGCCTTTCCTACCTAGATAAAAAACTGGGGTTTGGGACCCGAGGGAAGACCTTTCTACTGGATCCCAGAGGAAAGTCGGAACTTTTCCACATCATCGCTGGATCTTCGGAGGAAAACTGCACCTTCTACAGGAGCACTGCTTCAACGGAACCACATCTGTCATCCAGGAGGACTGCAGCCACCATTTATACGGACTGCTACCAACACCCTGACTGACAGGGTGTCAGGTTGTATTTCTGACTGTGTTGGTGGTTGTTTCTTTTATATTATTGCATGTATTTTATTTTTTCTCTTTTCTCCTATTAAATTGTATTACTGACTTGGAGTCTCGCACTGGTTTTACTTTCAAACCAACACATCTTCTTGTTATGGAAAACATCTGCTCAGTCACATAGTGGGCATGCACTGCCTGCAGGTCACACAGCGGACACTGATGAAGATGACGAGCCTTCATCTGAAATAAGACCCTCAAAAGGATGAGAGATCCCCTAACCCATTAGTAGAGCATGCGCCATACAACATAGTGATGTAGATTTTAGGAATAGAAACTAGGAGGAGTTCTCTAGAAACTTCTGTAGCATATAGGATATAAATAGGATTTTTGGCCTTGATGCTTTGGTACGTGAGGAATGGCGAGCCACTCCCCATATCCCCGGTCAGTTTTGCTTATGCTTTATACGAACCTCAATTATACTAAATTATATTCTCAAATATATGCATTTTGATTGTATTCATCTCCAATACTTTAATTGCATCCATTTATAATTGTTACTATTAATTTAATTTAATCTCGTTGCTTGATAAACTGGAAAAATAGAACGTCATTCATAACATTATCAAACAAGTCAGAGCAAGAGAATGAGAAAATAATTCCTACGAAAACATCTTCCCCTCACCCTTCCCTCCTTCCCGGATTTCCTGTTATTCTCCATTCCCTCCCCTGTCCCCACACAGGGGATGGGGGTCACAGTCAGATCGTGTCACTGTTCCCGGTTCCTGTCTGCAGTACAGAGGTGGCTGCCCTGTCCCCGGGACTGTACCTTGGAAGGTTCAGACTTCTCGATCTGTCCACTCCATCTCCCCCTCCAATATGCACACACACACGCTTTTTTGGTTTTTTTTTTTTCTTTTTTTAGTAAAACAAAACAATATTCATAATTCTCTTAAGTCTTTGTTTTTCCCTAGTTCAAGAATTTAACACAGCCTTGGCTGAACAACAGTCCATGTCAATTAGCACCGTTTTCTAGAAGTGACAATCTCTTTCGTTCCTTCTTACCTACAAGTCCCTGGCCCTGTTTCCAAGCAGATTCCCAGGGTTTGTTTAAGTCACATTCACCCTGTTCCTTTCACCCGTCACTGCCGGAGCCCCCTCACCTGCTCACCCTCGCAGGTTCCTCCAAACGCGTGTCCCTGCCCGCGGGCTGGGCTGGGCCGAGCTGGGCCGGGCTGGGCTGAGCTGAGCTGAGCTGGGCTGGGGGCAGCGAGCCCGGCAGAAACCAACACCCGCGGGACGCTTTGGTTCGCAGGGCCCGAAGGTCCGGGGTTCCTCCCTTTCCCCTGTTCCACTTGATTTAGGATTAAATTTTTGGAGGGGATAAAGGCGTGTTTTTTCTCCAGCACTGGGTGGGTTTTTCCCTTGCATGGAGCACTTGGGCCTTCCCCGGGCCCCTTCTGCCCTCTTGCAGAACCAGTGGCATTTTCCACCACGCACAGTTTGTAACCAAGAGGCGGCTGCAGCCGAGGAGGCTCCAAGCGCCTCCTTCCAGGCTGACTCTGCAGATGCCGAGGCTGCTCTGGACTCTGCCAGGGCTCAGCTCTGGGCGAGACTGGGCTCGCTCTCCTCTCGCATTGCTCGGGGCAGCTCAGTCACAGGGGGAGAAGGCAGGGACACAAGGGTGTTGAGGTTTTAAGAGAGTTTTTATTCAAAAAACTTCCATAACAAACAGTCCTAACGACCCTAACTAACTAGCAGTGCTAACTACCATAACTAACTAGTCCTAACTACTGTAACAAAAAGCTGTTCTCAAGTGCTTCATCTCCTCTGCTGCACCCGTGGTTGCTTTCCTGCAGCGATCAGAGGGGTCAGGCTGGAGAGAGGCTTGGCTGATGATAAAAATGGGTGCTGACCAAAGGATAAAAAAGAAAGAAATGGACCATTACTTTCCAGAGTCAAGTTCCTGGACGAAGGGGAATGGTTTGAAACTCCAGAGACGGAAGCAAGCTCAGATTAGGTCTAAGGAGGAATTTTTTTACCAGGGGAAACACTGACAGAGGGTGCCCGGAGATGTGGGAGGTGCCTCCTCCCTGGAAGCATCCAAGCTCAGGTCAGGCAGGGCTCTGAGCCACTTGAAGATGTCCCTGCTCGTTGTGGGTCAGCAGGTCCAGATGACCTCGAACGGACCCAGCCAACCCCAACCAGGCGAGGATTCTGCTTGCTTTGCGTGTGAAAAGCAGCGAGGCTGGAGATTATCGGAGGGGGGCCCCCCAAGAAAACCCCTCCCTGGCGCTGCTGTTTCCCCTGCAGCCGCTTCGCGCTCACCTGCAGCAGCTCCTGGGCAGAGAAGCGCCGCTCGTCGTCCGAGTCCAGGCTGCACTCGAGGAAGTCCCGCAGCAGAGCCGACAGGCGCCGCGGCTCCTGCAGCTGCGGGGTCCCGTTCTGCCGGATCAGAGCCCGAGCCTGCAGGAAAAGCAAAGGCAGCGCTGTGCCAGCTTCCTTCACACCCACAGCTGCTCACATCGACCCCGGTAACTCAGCCCCAGCTCCGGGGGCAGTTTCCTCCCTGGCAGAGATGCTGCTCACGGCTCATTTTTCTATGCCAACCAATAACCCCAAACCCTGATGCAGCCACAGCCATTGCAACACCCAAATGATCTTGCTTGAGAGGCCATTTAGTTGTCTGACTTTGTTAGTAGGAACCTCCATCAGAAACAGCACATTTTGCTTCTCCAAATACGGACACCAGATTTACAGGCCATTTTCAAGAGTCAGTGTGGTCTGCGTGTGTTATTTTAAATTGCATCAAACACATGTCTGCAGTGCCACTGACACTGAAGTAAATGAATTCCTGATGCCCCATCCCAGAAATTGCCAGGCAAGGAACAGGAGGTTGGGGTTGCTGAAAGCTCAGGCTTGATGACAGAAAAGTAGCTTGGACTAGGAAGGAAATAGGTTGGACTACAGGGATGTTAAGCAATCATCTCCATGTTTTAGACAAGCTTCCCAGTGAGAAAAATCAGAGGGGAGTTCAACTTAAACCTCTCTTAAAAACCTCTTTTAGAAACTCCTTCAGAAAACTTGTTGGGTTTGGGGATGGGTTTTGGGGTTGGTTTGTGGTTTTTTTCCAAGATAACATTAGAGCTGATACACTGGCTTCACATTTTCAGGTCATCCTCACTGACAGAAGAGCTGCAACAATTTGAAACCCAAAGCAAATTGTTGCTGGAGACTGCAGAATATTCATCTGCGTTCAGGCTCGAGTCTCCTGGGAATTCCCTTCCCAATATGCAGAAACCTCCAGCAGCTCCTCCCAGTGCAGGGTCAGCCTGTGCTCACAGGCCTCTGCAAACACTGGAGAATTTGCCTCTTACCATAGCCCCTGTTTCCTTGAAGTAAGGAGGTTCTCCTTCCACCATCTCGATGGCCACAATGCCGAAGGACCAAATGTCCACCTTGGGGACCTGGTCACAACTTCTGGGGCCATCCAGTGAGCAGTGCCCACCATGGAGCTGCACTGGTCCTGCTCAGGGCTGAGCTGAGCACAGAGGCCAAAATCAGCTGAGGACAGAAACAAACACTGTCAAAGACAGCTGCAATGAGGAAACCAAGCACAAAGATTCCCCACTCTCAATGTGAGAATGCAGTAGTGAAGTCAGCTGGAAAAGTCCTCAGGGCTGTGGCCAAGGAATGATGGAACTGGACCCTTAAATAAACCCTCAGCGTTCATGCAGTGGCTTTTACTGATTCCCTTGCAGTTTAGATTCCAACTCCCGTCCCTCTGGAAGGGCCATGCCCAGAGCAAAGCCACTCCTGACACTCTGCTCCTCTCCTGAGCTCTCTGCACGGGGCAGCCGCTCTCAGCTGGCAGCAGGGGCCGGGCAGTGCCAGCAGCAGCACTTGTGGGGCTCTGACCATCCCTGGAAACAGCCTCACACTCACACCCCGGGAGCACCGTGCCTGGCCACGAACACCCACCCAGCTTGACAGAGCCAGCCATTCCCAGAAGGATGTTGGAGCTCTTCAGATCTCTGTGGATCACCCGGTTGGAATGGAGGAAATCCAGGCCCTGCAGACACTGAGAGACAAGAAGAAACACAAGAATAAAAATCAATTGTCACAACACATCACACAAGAAAGGACAGTTTGGAATTCTCCCAGCAGCAACTTTGCTGTGACAGGCCAGGAGACAGTCCAGGCAAATGGTTCAAGGCAAAGCTGAGAACAGCAAATCAAATCAAATCAAATCAAATCAAAGAAAGACAGAGAGAGTACCACAGCAGCAGGAAAGAGGACAAGAACAGAGTAGAAGTGTAGTGATACTGGCAGGCCACTGACTTCAGAGGCTCTTCCTTCTCCAAGTAATAAAAACAACACAGAAACAAAGCCCTGAGCATGGAGCCCCTCCTGCTCTCCCAGCCTGTTTGGAAGGACCATCGTGTCCAAGCCATGGGAAGCACAAGCAGGATCCCTCACCTCCCGACTGACAGCTGCCATCTCTCCTTCAGCCATGCGTGTCTGTCTGACAACGTCCTGCAAAGTTGCTCCATCCACGTATTCCATCACCAGCCAGAGATCTTCGTCAACAAGGAAGCTGGAAGAGGAAAACAACAGCATGGAGATGAATGTGCACTGCTCAATTTCCCCATGGAAAAGCCTCGAGTGGAGTTTTGTTTCCAGGTCAATTGTCAATGAGAACACGATCAGATGGAGAGACATTCCTGCACAGGCCTTGGAATCTGCACAGTCTGAAGGAGAAGGAGACACCTGTGAGAAAGGAGATGCCTTAGATGGCAAGCAAGTGAAAAACACAGTTTAGCAACAGCCCAGATCAGTGTGGAACCACAACACTTGCCCCCAGCTGGTTCAGCATCTGAACTCATCAGTTCCACCATTCCCTCCAGAACAAGGCAATGCAACTTCCAGAGTTATCCAGGCAAGGAGGCCGTACAGCACTTGGGACAAAAGTTATCAACTCTTTGGAAAACCTTACACAAAGTCCCTTCAGAAACAGGCAAGGCCATTGAAAAATGGGCAAATGAGGCATTTCTGGAAACCTGGACTTCCTGGCATCTGCAGCAATGGAAAAGAGTTGGGAAGAAGAAGCCAAGGGAAATAATTTCTGCCATGGTTTTTCAGCACTTGTCATAAGGCACAGCAAAGGGGTTCAGCTTGAAGAAAAAAACCAAACAAAAGCATGGAGGGAGTGAACTGCCAGGCTGTTGTTGAAGATATGGCCAGGTCAGGCTTTTTCAGAAGAGGCTACTGACTACGAATGAAAGATTAACACAGGGCCCTTGCACAGGATAAGACCTGAAGCACTCACCTGTCCAAAAAGATGACAATGTTGGGGTGGTTCTTGCCTTTCAGGAGCAGGATCTCATTCACAGCTCGTTCCCTGTTCTGCTCTCTGAGACTCATTTTCTTTATGGCCACCTGAAGTGACATTGCAGACCTTTAGCTGGAGGGGTCTGTGGCAGGAGACCACAGCAAGCATGGAGTGAATCTTTTTGGAGCGACAGAGCCAGGCTGTGCCAAACTGCCTTGGCATGGGACACCAGAGCTCAGCAAGTGCCATTCCCACAGCCCATTTCTCTGCTGGCTGGGGGCTGCTTACAGGACACGTGGCCAGAGACATTTGGCCTTGTAAGCTCTGCAGAAATGGTCCCTCAGCTGTCAGCCTCAAAGCTCTAACAACATTTTCTGCACCTACAGAATCTGCATCTTCTCAAATGGCCTTAGTTTATCACCACTCCGGTGATGATGATCATCATCATCATCGTTATTATTTAAACACATTTTGCAAGCAGGAGGTAATTCTGATGCTGTGAAACAGAGCAAAACAGCCCAGAACCCTTTAGCAATTCTATGGGACTTGGTCATGATTTCAAATGCCACTGCTCTGTTTGGGATTGCACAAGAAAGCAGACACAGACATCCATTGTCACAGGGTGTCACTGACACCAGACCCAGTTGTGTTTCAACTGCAGCGTTTAGGAGAGAGCTTTGCTCTGGACATCCATCTTCTCATTTCTCTCCCTCTCTCTCTGTGAACAGCTGCAGTAGGACTAAAACCCCAAACTGAGCCCAAGCAGGATCTCTCCCTAATTAGGCCTTTGAAGATGAAAAGCAGGATGGAAAAACTGCTAAATAGTGTTCCTGTCCAAGGCTGGGTTGAAGATAAATTGGGCCTCAGTCTCCACCTGCTGATGCATTCATGGTTTTAGATATGAAGACCAAGCCATGGTGTCCAGCTCTGACAGACACCACTGCCCTCCTTGCATTCCTCTGGGCACTTCAGAAGCACCAAGTCTGTCCCAGCTGTGTTCTGAAGGCTGACACTGCTCTGCCTTCAGAGGAGCAGCCTGTGCAGGAAAGCTCTGCTGGGCCCCCGAAGCTGCAGCCACAGCTCCCAGCAGAGGGGAAAGCCCTCGGGAGCTGCCAGACGTGCTGGACGTGGTGGCACTGACCTCTCCTCCAGTGGCCCTGTCGAGTCCTTTATAAACAGTTCCAAAAGCCCTGGAGACAAAACAGCAGAGAAGAAAGAAGCAGAGCTTTAGGCTCTGGGAGTGAAAGGCAGCCCAGACAGGAGATCTCTGCTGCCTGCAGCATTCACAAAACACCTGCGTGCATCGACCCTTCAAACAGCAGTGCAGCAGCCACCAGCCGTCTGCCATGCAAGGTGTGCAAGAGAAAACTGAGCCCAACACGAAGGAAAAGGGCTGGAGCGAATGTCCACACTGAATTCCTTTAGTTCAAAACCTGAGGTGGGAGTTGGTGTCTAAAGAAGTGGAAAAGAATGTATTTCATCCTTTTGCATTTCCTGCCTAAGACTTGCAGGATCCACAAGGGCCCTGCCATCAGGCAGGTGATGCATTTTCCCCTCGACTGCAGCAGCTCTGTGTCTGTTACTGAATGCATGGAGTTTATTACCTGTGCTGAAAAAAGCACTTATTAGTTCTTCTTGAGAACTGTTTTCTGAGAGTCACCAGATGGTGAGTTGCTCTTTAGGGCAATCAAATTCCAGGCACAGAAGACCTTCCAGGTCCTGCTCCTTGCTGCAGGCAGGACACTGCCAGCCTCAGAGGCCTTTGACTGTGCCTTCTGACCACAGTTATCAATTCTGATCAAAACTGAGAGACAGCAGGATCATACCCCAGTGTCGGAGGGTGTTTGGAGCTCTCCTGACTCCAGCAAAATACCTGGGCCCTGCTTGAGCAGAAGGAACTGCCATGCACTTACCCTTGGCCAATCTGCTCCAGTCCCAGGTATTTCTCAGCAGGCTCCCCCACGCTCACGATATTCCCTGAAAGAAACCACGTGGAAGATGCTCCCTCCCAGATGGAGACCCCGCCTTGCAGCAGAGCCAGAATGCAGCCCCACTCCCTGGGGCCATGAGCCCCTTGGTGTCAGCTGGGGAAGGACAATGAATGACTCGGTGACATTCAGCTGCAGAGCAGCACTGGGTGCAGCTCATGCTGAGACACACACACAGCACCCTGCTCTGGCACACAGGAACAGAACAGACGTACTCAGCTGCATCAGGCACCGCTCCCCTGTCCCCTCTGGCTGCAGGGCTGTGCTGCTGTCAGAATGTTCAGCCCAGGATCCCACAGCGGAGGGAGGTTCAGTGTGCTCTTCCCAAGCAGAAGGCGGTTCCTCGTCCTCTTCCCAAAATGCTGCAGGTTCTCCATCCTCTTCCCAAGCAGAGGCAGGTTCTCCATCATCTTTCCAAGCCGCGAGACGTTCACCATCCACATCCCGTGCTGGGATATGTTCACCCTCCTCTTCCCGAGCCACAGGATGTCCTCTGTCCTCATCCCACACCGGGAGATGTCCGTCGCCCTCATCCCACGCCATGGGAGCTTTTCTATCCTTGTCCCATGCCAGGGGATATCCACCATCCTCCTCCCATGCCGGGAGATGTCCACTGTCCTTGTCCCACACTGCGGGAGCCTTGCTGTTGTATTCCCAAACCACGGGGTGTTCACCATCGTCCCCCAGAACAGCGGCAATCTCACTGCTGTCTTCTTCCTCTTTGGAAGCAGAGGCAGCCAGAGGAGGTGCTGATGCAGCTTTGGTGCCCTGAGGACAGACAGTAGCGTGAGGGACAGGAAGTTCGATCTCAGTTGTCACCTTATTTATCCTCAGCTACACATCCAGCTGCACGAAGCACAAACAGAGTTCGGAGTTGTACAAACTAACAATGGGCTAAAAGTGACATTGCCACTTATTGTTGGGAATTCGGTATTTCACCATGGCTAAGGCAAATCCTCTGCCTGCAAAACCAGACCTGCAGCTCTTCTAAAACTCTTCAGCAGAAAAGGAGAAAACTGCCAGGGATCCCTTTGCTGCTGCTGCTGCTGCTGCAAAGACCCTGACAGGGACTTTCCTTCGGCCTCCCAGGATGGCACTCGGCTGCCACACACAGAGCTCACAATTTGCTGCACAGTTCTGAACACCAGAGGTTTCTTCCCACTCACCGAAGGAGGAGCTGCTTGGGATCCACGCATGAGGTGCCCTGCAATGGGAGAGGGAACATGAACCAGATGCTGGTAGGAAAAAAATTGCCCGTGGTGGGAAATGCCACGGAGCAAGGTAACCCCAAGAGAACATTTTGCTTTCACAGCATCCCTCCAGGAGCCACAGTCCCTTCACAGAGCAAGCAAGAGAACAGCACAAAATCCTGGGCTGTGTCAGTTCTTGGCTGGACCAGCAAACAAAGGGAGTTCCAGGCTCCACTGCCACAGACGCCCTGCTCGAGGGAACAGAACCCCCCCAGGCCTCATTGCAAACGCCTCGCTGGCTGCAGACACCCCCTTTTTGAGCTGCAGCTGCTGGCAGGAGCTCTCCCAAACCAACGGTGTCTTCATGGCAATTTGGTTACAAAGTCCACTCAAAGGTCCAGGGAAGAACAGAAAGCACACAGCAAGC
Organism: Sturnus vulgaris; assembly: GCF_052056855.1. Classification (NCBI taxonomy): domain Eukaryota; kingdom Metazoa; phylum Chordata; class Aves; order Passeriformes; family Sturnidae; genus Sturnus; species Sturnus vulgaris. Next base: position 1,735,194 of record NW_028276063.1, read on the forward strand.
CCAAAGCCACAGATGCTGCACCGAGAGAAAACCTCGACTTACTTGCCAAGTGGGTTAAAAAATACCCCGAATAAGCCACAGAGTACAGAGTGCAAACTGCAGCAACCACTTGCTGGATCATTGTGGCTGCGCTGCACACGTCTGCAGGCTGCACCCCTGCAGGCACACACGGACACGGGTCAGGGCTGGGCTGGCTGCCGAGAATGCCTCGGGCAGGAGGATCCTCCGGCAGTCAGCAGGCACCCAGAGCCTCTGGGCACTGAGGCCTCTGTGTCCCACAGCAACGGGAGCACCGCTGGGATGTGGCAACGCTCCTGTGACATCACAGCAGCAGCTCACGAAAAGAACGCTTGGAAGGTTCTCTGTGTCACTGTGATAGGTTGACTTAGGAAGAAGAAACTCAGAAGAGGTTCTTCCTAAGGGAATTTTTTCTGTGGGGGTTGGGATACCTGCAACAGCCAATTAGAGAAAGTTAGTTCGCTCCGGGAACACACATTTTGAAGGAGGTAATCCAGAACTGAGTCTCTTTGTCTTTCCGGTGGCTGAGCAGGTAACACCAACCTGAGCTTCCCCCTCCCCCATGCGGGGGGGAGGCTCGGGAGGCCACTTGGGCCCCGTTTGCCAACGAGGGGGACCCGATGGCCTGGGGGGAGAAAATGTTTTGTGATAAGACCTTCACAGCTTCCTCCTCCACGGGCCTGCGGCTCTGGCGTGGGGGGGAGGCCGACTCTTGCTGCTGCCGGACGGGCCGGGCCTGCCCGGGTGGCCATGAGCAGTGTGGGGCTGCAGCCCAGCCCCAGAAAGGCTGATTGACACCTCAGCTGCCCCCCCAGCACGGCCTGAGCCTGGCCCAACTTTAGTAGTTGTGTTAAACTTTAACTCTTTAGTGTGCAGATAAGGTTTGCAAAGCCTCCAGCCTTTCCTTTGAATATGAAAGAGAATAAGAAGATTTCTGAAGTCAGTGACGTAAGAGCTAAGTTTTTGAGATGGAAGGAAAATGAGAAGATGCTGAAATGGCTGAAAATCTTTTTGTAAAATTGTAGGGATGAACTGATGTACTGAATATAAACCATGGAAAGAGACATGGTGGGATGGAAATGTTCCATTTAATAGATGATTTGACCAAAGAGCACCTGTGTTGAGAATTTCTGCCCTGAGAAAAGAAGGGGATTTTGGTTTTCTGAAAATGAAGCCTGAGCAGAGAGAAAGGAGACAGAGGAATCTTTGCTGTCGAACATTTCATTCTTAAAAGTAATACCCCATGAGACAAACATGGCCCACATCTACAGCTTTGGGACGGCTGTAGAGTTGGGAGGAGCGTCACGGTTGCAGGTTCCCGGGCGGATGCAAATCGTGAAAGATAAAACCACAAGAGAACTGTCTTTTTCCTTCCTCTGGGAAAAATCCCTACAACTTCAATAAAAAGAGGCTTCTCTCTCCAGAAGTGAACTGAGAGAGATTAAATTGGGCACTGACCAAAGTATTTGCTATATGTTTGTTTTGTTGTTATGAAGATTAGGAGAGGGCGGGAAGGAGTGATCTGAAAAAATCTTATTCTGAATTTTTTTTCCTTTCTCTTTGTTTATGTAGTTAATAAATTTTCTTTTATACTCTCTGAAGTTTTAGGCCTGCCTTGCTCTTTTGCTGCTGGTTCTGTCTCACAACAGGAAAAATAAGTTTATTTAAATTGGCAACTCAAAACGAAGACAATGACAAAGAGAGAAAAATAGAAATGGAATCGAGGTGGGAGGAGGGAAAGAGAGTGACAGAGCCAGATTAAGTAGAAAACCTCTCCAGTCTGTGGATCCCAGTGGCTTCATGTGGATGCTCTACATCTCCATTTCCTTCGTGCTCAGGGTCCCCCACAAACACGGAGTTCAGGGCGTCCATACGCACTGGGGGCAGGTGGGAAGGCCCAGGTTCCTCCCCTGGCAGGGACAAGTCTGACACAGGCTCTGGCAGCAGCCTCTGGCTCTGCTGCATCCCTTTGCATCAGGAGCAGTGCTCTGCTGCAAGGCCTCAGCAGTGAGTCTGGGCAGCGCTTTGGGGCTCTTGGATGGATTCTGGCCCCTCCTCAGCTGCCCCTCACGGCAATGTGCCGTGGATGTGGCCTTCCCGGGCTGGGCATTTTCCAGCGGAGCCAGTTTGTGTGAGGGAGGATGGGTGTTGAGTGCCTGTGAGCAGAGGTTCCCCCACAGCCCCAGAACTCTCGTCCTCCCTGGCTGGCTGTGGGCAGTGTGTGCAAACGTGGCCTCAGCAGATGAGCCTGTGGGCTACGGCCTCCCCCAGCCCCAGCCTGGCCCAAGCTGATTTTCAGGACAGCTGCTGGCTTTGCCTTTCTTTGGATACATTCTCCTGCCTCAGTCTCGTGTCCTTGTCCCTAGACCAGAGGCAATTGATCAATGGTGTCACCTTGATGGTACCTCAGGTGCTGTTAGGCCGCTCAAGTCCCAGGCCAAAGCTGCAGTCAGGTGAAGGAGGGCTGGGCTGGGGTGGTCTCAGCCTCTTTATTCATTTTCGCCATAATGTGCAAATCTCCTTCCTGGCAGCGTTTAAGCCATTGCCCATAACATTTCAGTGTGTGACACCGCTGCTGTGCCCAGAGGCCTGTGAGGCCCAGTGGCCCAGGACAGACCCCCCGAGCCCCACAGTGCCAGGCCTGGCTTTGCAGGCTGGGCTGTGCGGGGCCAGAGGAATTGGCCGGATGGACGCAGGCAGGGAGTTGTGGTCAGCAGCTCCATGGGCGGCTGCAGGCCGGGGATGAGGGGTGTCCCTCAGGGAGGGCTCTGCCTCGGCCCCGGGGGGGCCCAATGCGAGGGCGAGGGGCTGGGGGGGCCATGGGGGCGTTCGATCAATGGGGAGGGCCCGGGGAGTGCTGAGAAGGGGGTGGGGAGTGGGGGGGAGGGAGGGATCCCATGGATTTGGGGGGGGTCTTGATGAGTGTGTGGGGAGTCCCATGGATTTTGGGGTCCTGGTGACGGGGGGGCGCGGTGAGTGGGGGGGTCCCATGGATGGGGGAGGGGCAGTGAGTGAGGGGGGAGGTCCCTGCGCTTTGGGGCATTCGGTGAACGGAGGGGCAGTGAATAGGGGGAACCCCGGTAAATTGGGAGGGTCCCTGGTGATAACCGGAGGAAGGGGGGGAAAGGAGCGAGCCCCAAGGGACTCCCCCCGGTGCTGGGGACACCCCGGTGCCCCCCCAGCGCACGCCTCCCCCCCCCCATTCCCGCTCCTGTTCCCGGGGGAAGTCAAAGGGGAGGGGAGGGGCGGAATCCCCGGGATGGGCAGGGGGGGCACAAAGGGGGGTCCGGGCCCTCTGCACCGGAGGGTGGTCGGTACACGAGGGGAGGGGTCCAGTCCCGGTGCCCGAGGGGGCGTCCCGGTGCCCGGTGATTCGTGAGGGGCTGTCCGGTGATTCCTGGTTCCTGGGGGGGTCTCCGGTGGTCCTGGTGCATGACGGGGGGGTCCCGGTGACTCATGGAGGGGTCTCCGGTGATCTCGGTGCCCGAGGCTGGCGATGTTTGAGGGGGGGGTCCGGCGGTCCCGGTGCACGATGAGGGGGTGTCACTGCTCGATGGAGGGGGGAGTCCCGGTGCACGGTGACGGTGCTGATTGATGGGGGAGGTCCTCTGGTGGTCCCGGTGCCCGGTGATTGATGGAGGGGGTCTCCGGCGATTCCTCGGGAAAGGGGGGGCGGTCCGGTGATGCCGGTGCACGAGGAGGGGAGAGAGGAAACTCGAGGGTCCTGAGGGGGTCCCGGTGCACGAGGACGGTTAAATTCGGGGGTCTTGGTGCTCGGAGGGGGGGTTGGTTCCTGGTGTGTGACACAGAGAGAGACCCCGGTCACACTGGGGACCCTGGCACGGGGCTGGTGACACTCAGGGAATCCGGGTGGCACAAGAAGCTGGGGGCACCTGGTGACACAGGGCTCTCGGTGTGACTCTCGCGGGGCTCTCAGTGACACGAAGAGCCCCAAATTCCTCTGGGTGACACAAAGAGCTCCCCAAACTGGTCTGGGTGACACGAGGAGACGGTGGCACGAGAGGAACCCTTTGCACGAGGATCCGTCGCACGAGGACCCCCAAAATTCCTCGAGCGAACCCCCCCCGAAATCCTCGCGCGGGACCCCCCACTCACCGCGAGCCCGACCCCCCTCCCCTCCCGCTCCTCACCCCGGGGGTCTCCGGGTGATCCCGCCCCAGGTCCTCCCTTTTCCCCCTTTTCCCCTTAGGGATGGGAAGGTCGGAGGGACTGAAGGGGGGGTGCAGGTGCGGGTTTTTTCCGGGGGGGTCCCGGCGGCCCCCGGGACGGGGTCAGTGCTCAGCAGCGGGGCCGCGCCGCTCGCACCCGTTGGCCGAGATCGAGGGGGGCGGGGGCGGCCCGGGGACCCCCCTGGGCCCCCAAATCACACCCGGGTCTACTGCTTTAGTCCTGTGCTCCCAGCGCTGATTTTTCTCTTTATTCAGTCTTTTGGTGTATTTTTTTTGCTAAGATTTAATAAACCTTTAAAATTTTACAAAGTGAGCGTCGTTTCTCCAACCCTGCACTGCCGGGGTAGGAGGTGAAGCTGGAAGGAGGGAGGCGAGTGGAAAGCTGGTTTGAAGGGTCTTCATTTAATTCTCATTATCCTGCTCTGAGTTTTTGGAGTTTTCTGCCAGAAATCTCTCCCGTCCACTCATCCACAGCTGTTTGAGGCAGTTTTTCCTTTTTGTGGGGGAAATCAAAGCCATGCACTGATGCTCCTAAACAGAAGTAGCAGAAGCGAGGCTCCAGGGGTTCCCTCTGAGCCGGAGGCAGCGAACACGCAGGGCTGGGAAAGGCGTGCCGGGAGCTGCGGAGAACTTTGTTTGTGTTTCCAGGCCAATGGCGGCTCGGGCCCGGGCCCGGGCCCGGGCCCGTTCCAGGGCTGCTCCTCATCTCCGCCTTTGCCCTCCCACAGCCCGGGGGGCCGTGAGAGCGCGGGCCGAGGCTGGGCCGTGTGCAGAGCCCGGCCCTCGCTGCCATTGGCTGATTGTGCCAATGTCACTCCTGGTTGTCGCGCGCTGATTGGGCAGAGCAGCAAAGGCGCCATTGTGGCAGCGTCTGTGCGGGCCCGGCAGCGGCGGCAGCGGCCGGAGCCCGGGGAGGCGGCGGCGGAGCTCGGAGGCGGCCCCAGCGCAGGTGGGAGCCGCGCTCGGTTGTGCGGGGGCTCGGGGCTCGCTGCGGGCCGAGGGGGCGGCAGGGGGCTCTGGCGGGTTGGTTGTGCCGGTGCCGGCCCGTGTTGGCGCTGGGCTGAGGGCGCTGCGGGAGCGGCTGCCCGCGGTCTCCTTCCCGCTGGGGCCTCGGCAGGAGCCGGTGCCGGAGCAGCGCTGGCTCGTCCCGGTTCGTGTGGGTGGCACAGAGGCGTCTGCCCTGTGCCCGGGGCTGTGCGGGAAAATTCCCGTGGGCAGAGGTTTGTGTGCCCAAGGAGACAGAGGAGTCCTTCAGAAGTGACTTTATTGATGAACAAAGAGAGAGGCCATGCGGCATTTGCCATGCGGTCTCTAAAACGCCGTCTCCTTTTAATCCTCATTTTCCCGTCTGCATCTCCCTCTCCCATTCCCCTCTGGCTGACGCTTTTGGAAGGTTCAGACTTCCTGATCCGTCTACTGCATATCCCTCTTAACATGCACTCCTACTATGATATTAATCTTACTGCTTTCAATGCCTCCTTCTCTAATTTTCTCCAGATTAGCGCTAACAAACTTTTAATTTCCATCGACTCAATCTCTTTTCCTGTGTCCTCTTTGGCGCAAGGTGTCGTGCATGGTAAAAAGCTGAGAGGTGCTGCAGCACGTCAGAGGAGGAGCAGCATTCGTTTAAGCCATGGTATTCCAGGGAACCACGGAAACGTGTCCCACTCCAATCCTTTCCCTGTTTGGACTGGTACATGAGCTAATTTCTTATTTCCTTTGTTATCTGTTTCACCACTTTTCGGTTATCATCTAGTCGCTAACAGCAATTTGAGTAATTAATTTTCCACAAAGTCCGGCTCCCTCTTTTAATAGATAATCTGATCCCATCCCATGGTGAAATGTCTTGTTCCTAATGTCAGTGGATTGGTCGGCAGGAACGTCAGGAGCTGGAGTTGTCTAGTTGGTTATTGTTTCAAGGACAGTTTCTATCCTAATTCTGCCAATCAAATTATGGATGGATTCTCTATATCGTGATATGAATTCGTTAGGGTTTCCAAGATCTACTCCATGGTGTTGTAGGATTTGTTTTGGTGTCTCTTCATCTTTTTCCTATTTTTGGGTGCTCCCACCAGCCGGGGAAGACTCAATTGACCACTTTTTTCTAATTAAATCATCAAATACTTGGATTCCAAACTGATTTCTCTGGGCAAGCAAACACTGTTCTGATATATCCTATATAACCTAGACAGTGACAGCACATGTTGGAATGAGGAGAGGGATGATTTCCCCCCTGCTTTTTTTCATGAAGTTTTCCCAACATTCTGCGTTTGCTGTTTCCCTTTGCAGCTTAACCAATTTCTGTTGCAGTCAGATATCCTCACTATGGGCTCTGCCTTTAGTTGTGCAAATTCCATCTGTGCAAGCAGGCAGAGCTTGGGGTGAAGGACAGAGGAAATCAGCGAAATTCCTCCCCCAGGCAACAAGACCCTGGTACATTGTGCACACATTGCCCTAGCAGTGTTAATTTGCATTTCTAAAGCTCCTGTCCTGGCTCTGCCTGGAACCCATGCTTCTGTTACAGAGCAGCCCTTAGGTGATGCACAGGTGCACCCCCACAATCTGCTTTTTTTATCTCTTTTTTTTTTAACGATTTTGTATTTGCTGTTTATGCGTTAAAGCCTCACCATTAATACTCTCCTAGTTTTTCAAAATGCAACATAAAGGTGAGCATCGAAAAACCCTTTCTGAAATTCTGCCATCATTAAGAGCCACCCAGAGATATGTACAAAATATTCCAATGCAATCAAGTTTTTTCTAGCTCTTCTCCTAAGAGTAAAAATTGATTGTCACACCTCTAGTCCAAACCTAACTAACAATATAAAAGTAGGATTGTTATGCAGAATTTTTCTAATGGTGCAATCTTGTTACTGACAATGCAGGGAAAATCAAAAACTCTCCAACAATACCTTTAGTGTTAGAGAGTCAAGGCATTACTTGATTGTGGTCAGGGTGTGCAGCAGAAATAATTTCATCCACACATAGCCCAGGTGTGCAGAGAAAATCATTCCATGAGATGTGAATTTTGCTCGATTTTCCCTAAACTTTTTACAGTTTAAACTCATAGAAATAAATTGGTTTAGTGTTCATTGCTTCAAAGTTGTGTAGTTCCTAGTGTTTGGTTTCCTATTGCACACGGATTTCTCCTCTTCTGATGTTAATTAGATCCGCATTCCTGGATTTCCTTCTCAGTCTTTTCCAGACCAGGTGTCTCCATCTGGGCCAGGGGCAGTGTCTGGGGTGGGTGTTCCTTGCTGTTTGCTGATGTTTCCTTGATGTTGTGTTGAATGTCGTTCTCTTTGTGGGTATCTTTTGGGCTATTCCCAGGTTGTTGCAGTGGTTATTTCTGTTGAGTGGTCTAAAATTCCTTTTAAAAAAAGCTTTTAGAATCTCTTTCCTGGGACAAATATAAAGCAAGCTTGACTAGTAAAATGAAATGTAAAAAAAATTAAATTTGGTATACTTTCCAGCAATGGAATCGCAGGCAACCCAGTGTGTGAGTGTAATTGAGAGGCAGAGTCCTGGGTGGATGCTGTGAACAGCAAAGTGCCAAGGCAGGCTCTGTGCCAGCCCAGCTTCCTGTGGCAGAGATTTCACAAGAGACAGGATTCTGGCCACAGACTGCATGAAATATACATCCCTTATCTCCAGCCCGAACTAGGTGGAGAATTACCAGGGTCAGGAATTGCAAAGATCAATTCCAAGGGAGAGAATTGAATATCTGCCCTGGCTCTGGCCAAAGGTTATAATGGCCGGATGCTTGGCCTTCAGCCAAGGGCACACACTGACTCAGAAAACACTTCCTAAATGCAGCAACATGTTGCATATTCGTAGACCTTCATGCATTATTCAGAATCATTCTCCTCTGGGCTGTAAATAATTCTTTTTCCTTCTCTGGTGTTCCATAATCCAGGACTGTGAATAATTTTCTGATTATCTTTTTTAGGATTCTCTGAGTTAGTTACATGAACAAAAGCTTTTTACATCAAAATATTATAGTCCAAAGAATTATATTTATCACTACTACTTATAAGTTCTGTTAATCACAGAACTAAAACTATATTCACGCAGCAAAGTTTTTCAACATAGAATATTAATTTTAATATTTACAAAAAGCCAGTAATGTAATATAATACGTACTTAAAACACACATACAATTCAAATTTCTTTTCTGAGACTTGAAGTGCCATAGCTAGGTCACCAGTTGTTTTGTTATTTTTCATTTTCTCAGCTTTTGTTTCTTTTCTCTTGTCCATACCACAACATTGAAGCTATTGGGGTTTAAAAAGTCATACAATATTCTGGCTAGAACCGGGAATCCTCAATCCAGGTCCTGCAATTTCCTATTAATGCTCAGAATTCTTGCACGTCCTTTTCGGTCCTGGATTACTTCTGAAATTCCCCAGATCCTCTCTGGGTCAATACACCACAAACCTTCATTCAAAATACGTCCTGAATATTTAACACTATTCTCCATCATTTCCTCTTTTATTTCAAATACTCAAAGATGCTTTTTAGCCTGAACATTCAGCCATTTCACAGAGGCTTCTTCTACCACTTCTTGTCCTCCTGATTGCAGCAAGTCATCCACATCCTGCATTAACCCAATCCCTGGGTAAATTCTTGTGATATTTTCTGCAAGGCTTGCCCCAATAAGGCTGGTGCTTCCGTGCATCCCTGCAGAAGGACCGTCCATGTCTTTCCCATTTTCCCTTCTACCTCTTGTTCCCACTCAAAGGCAAAATCCAGTTTACCATCCTGTGTAATTGGGCATCCCCAGAAAGCATCTTTGCCATCAAGGACTGAATGGTGGCAGTGTGAGGAGGGCACCCGGTTCAAGATGGTGAAGAAGGATGTGAGAGCCCGTGGGTGCTGGGGCCCCCTTGGGCCCTGGGGTTCATCCCTCAGGGGCTGTAGAAACTCTGCCATGGCCTTTGCCTTCGCCTTGGCCTTTTCCTCATCCCTTCTTGCATTCCCCTGCTGTGCCTTTGTGACCAAGTGCTCCAGGGGCTTCTTCTGCCCCTCCTGCAGCCCCCTCAGTGCCTGGGGGTGCTCATCCTCTGACAGCTGCTGAGCTTTCTGCTAAATCATTCCTTTCTGCAGTGACCCAGAGAAAGTCCTTAAAAGCTAATCTGGATGCTTGCACGTCCAATGCCCATTTCGCAGCTGTTCCTTCGTGCTGCTCCTTGTGCTGTGGCTGCCGTGGCCAGCCCGTATCCCAGAGCCGGTGCCTGTCCTGCCGCAGTGTCCAAACGCGGCCCCCCCGGCGGGCAGGGCCGGCAGCTCCACGGGGCCGGGCAGCGGCCGGGGCGTCCCGCAGCCTCCTGGGGGCCGGGGGCCACTGCCGGGCCTGCAATTGCCGGGGGGTGCTGGGCTCAGGCAGCGCCCGGCGCTGAGCCCCGGCTGCCCCACAGCCCCGGCCCGGCCCCGCAGCTCCCCACAGGCCCCCAGCCCGTGCTCCCGGTGCCGCCCCTCTGCGCCCGCTCCTGCCGCTGCCCAGCACAGAGAAACCCCCTGCAATCCTGACCTCCTTGTGTGCCTGTCCTGGCAACCGGGGATACAAAGGATCTGCAGCAGCTGGCAACTTCTGAGGATAAGAGCCTACTGAAAAACATCCTCAGAATTTTTCTCTTCCTCCTCTTTTCCATCACCCTTTTTCTTCCCACAGAGATTCCTCCTGCTGCTTCTTTCCTGAACCATATTCCTGCACACTCCCCTTCACCCAATCCCTTCCCAGCACACCAACACCATCCATCCCTTGCTGTCTAACTCTCTTCTGGACTTCCCTTATTGCCCCTCTGGGTGTCCATATCCTTGATTACCTCTGGAATAATGTACAAACTACCTCAACATGCTCCCAAGGGACCCTTCAGAGATATTTTGGGATCATCATCTCTTTTGCTGGGATCCCTTCGTGGCTTTCCCTTTTTACCCTCCATGGGTGCCCTGCCATGTTTAGTCCCCGAAGATGCCACTGTAGTCCCTGCTGAGATTTTCAGTGCTGTCTGGCTGCCGACTCTTCCCAAACCCCCTGATCTGTCACTCGTCGGTCTCCTGGCCCCAGTGCCCCCCGCCAGGGGAATTTGGGGAGGTGGGAGCGGGGAGCGCCAAGGCCGGGCCCCCCCGCGCTGTGGTGGCGGCAGCGGCTGCAGTGGGGAGCGAGTGCGGGCGGGAGCGGCCGAGAGCCCAGCGCTGCCCGAGCCCGAGCTGCCCCAGCTCCATCGCTGCCCCTGCGCTGGGATGCTGTGGGTTTGGGGGGAAGAGGGAGCCGGCAGTGGGTGCTGGGCCTGGGGGCAGCAGGAGAAGGGAAGGAGAAGCAGGGTTGAAGAACAAAATGGTCAAAGGATGCACGTGGGAGGAGCAGGTGGGATTGTGCAGGAGAAAGAAGAGTAATGGAGGATGAGGAGTGTGAGGAAGAGTAGGGACACCGCAAGAGGGTCAGAAATGGGAAGCAGCACAATGTTCCACTCCTCCCTGTATCTGCAGCCTCTGCCCCAGCCCCAGGAGCGTTGCTCCCCCCACATGCAGCAGGTGACTGAAGAGGACCATCCATGATTTTCACAGGGGTGAATCTTGGTGTTTGTGAGCTTTATTGGGCTAAATGTTGGTGCTTTGGTTTTTTGCAGCGGCTGAATCTTTATATTTTGGAAGGGATTTGGGCTGAAACTTGCTTTTTGGGGAGTTTTTGATCTATGTCTTGATGTTTGGATAATTTTTGTGCTGAATCGTTGTGTTTTGGAGGTTCTTAGAGACGCAAGATGCCCAATGACTTCCTGAATTGCACTTTGGAAGGAGAAACCCCCAGCCCAAGGTGCTCTCTTGTGTTTTCCCCCAAACCAGGATTTGTCATTCCAAAGGCGTCAGTGGATGGAGGAGGAGGAAATACCCCAGAGATCCCACAGGAAGAGGGGCTGCAAACCCAGCCCAGGGAGCTGCGAGGAGGAAAGACCCTCCCTGAGCCGGGAAGGCGGCCGGAGATCCAGGCAGAGCTCAGAGCTGGTGGAGAAGCCTCATGGAGGGGAGAAGCCCCACAAGTGCTTGGAATGTGGGAAGGGTTTCAGCTACAGCTCCAAGCTGATCCAACACCAGATGATCCACACTGGGGAGAAGCCCTATGAGTGTGGGAAATGCAGGAAGAGCTTCAGGACTATTTCTTATCTGATGCAGCACCAGGTGATCCACACAGGGGAACGGCCCTACACCTGCTTGGAATGTGGGAAGAGTTTTGCGTGGAGCACTGCCCTGAGAAGCCACCAGCGCATCCACACTGGGGAGAGGCCCTACAAGTGTCCTGAGTGTGGGAAGAGGTTTCAGACCAGCTCCAGTCTCCTCCTACATGAGCGGATTCACACAGAGGAGAGGCCCTTCCGCTGCCCCGACTGCGGGAAGAGATTCAACCGCAACGACACCCTCACTGTCCACCGACACATCCACACTGGGGAGAGGCCCTACGAGTGTCCTGAGTGTGGGAAGAGCTTCTCACAGAGCTCTCACTTGACCCGACACCAACGGAGGCACCACTAAGGGAAGCCCTGTGAGTGCCCCGAGTGTGGGAAGAGCTTCGTGCTCTGCTCCAGCTCCATCCCCCGTGGGAGGATCGGTGTTGGATGATCCCCAGTGACCCCCGTTGGGCAGAGCCCTGGTGATCTTTGGTCCTGGTTATCCCCGTTGGGTGGGGGGAAGGGGTTGGAGAGATTTCTTTCCCTTCTCCTTGTGCTGCTGTGATTTGGTTGGTAATAAATTCCCTCGCTGTGCCCAGGCTGGCTCTGTTGTTCCCGTGCCGGTGCTCGGGGCGGGATCTCTCCTGTTCCTTCTGTCAACTGCCGGGCCTCTCCTCAGCCAATCAGAGAATGCGATGAAGAAGATTCAGCCAATCAGAGAGAGCAGCTGTGATGACTCACCGGTTGCCGGGCAGATCCGCAGCACCCAGTGTTCCCCACCTGGGCCCCGCCCTCCCCGCCCAGTCACGATCCCCCCGCGGGGTCCCCCCAGTTCCTCCCCAGTCCCGCCCCACAATAAACGGGACCGGGGCGAACTGGGAAACTTTACTGGGAACAATGGGAGCAGCTGTGCTGGGGGGTCACACGGTGCCTCCAAAATCAGCGGGTGGATGGATCTGGGGGTCCCAGCTGGTGGAAGGCCACTGCTGCTGGCTCAGGAGCTCTGTGGGCAGAGAAGAGTGGGTGACCCTGGGTGGGGGCCCCAGGGGGAGCACACACGCTCCAGGATAGGGGGCATATGACTCCCTAGGACCCCCCCCACCTTCTTTCGCAGGTAGAGCCGAGCCCCTGGGCCAGGAAGCCGAAGCAAAACACAGAACCCTCGATCCCCATTGTCACCTTGCTGCTGGCGGAGTCCGGCGGCATCTCTGGGTGTCCAAAGGGGTCAGGACCCCCAAAACCTCTCAGACACCCCAAGCCCCTGCAAGCACCTTCCCAATCGTCCCCAGCCCACACAGGGCCCCCTGAAACCTCCTCCTAAACTCTTCCCAGCCACCCCAGGACCCACCAAAGCACCTCCTGTCCCTTTCAGGATCCCACAGCCCCCTCCCAATTGCCCCCCACTGCCCAAGAACCCCCAAACCCTCTCCCAGTCCCTTCCCAGTCCCACCAGGATTCACCTACACCATCCCAGTCTCTTCCCATCACAACCAGCCTCATTCCAACTGCTTTCCAATTCCTGATCATTTTCCATCCCCTCCAGACTCCCTCAAATTCCTCCCAGTAACACCCAGTACCCCCAAACTCCCTCCCAGTGCCCACCAGGACCCCTAGAACCCCATCCCGCCCTCCCCAGCATTCTTCAAACTCCTTCTCAGACCTTCTAAACCCCTGAGCCGTACTCCCAATTTCAAGTAGACTCTCTGAAACTCTCCCCCAGTTACTCCCAGCACACCCTAATCCGTCTTCCAGCTCTCCCGGTTCCTCTCCCACTCCCCCCACACTGTGGGGTCCGGGCCGTGCCCCAGTGCCGGCTCAGGGGGTGCTCCAGGCTGACGTCTCCACCTGGAGCTGGAGCTGAGCCCGTGCCAGGAGGGGTTTCCAGCAGCACCAGGAGCTGGTAGAAATCCAGTCCCCATTGGGGACCAGGTCAGTGGCCACCACGTGTCCCGAGAGCTCCTGCTGGCCCTGGAACCAGCTCAGCTGGATGTCGGCAGGGTAGAAATCCATGAGGGAGCAGGGCAGGCAGCCGGGGCCGGGCTGGGAGCTCGAGGGCCGCAGTGAGATGGGGACACTGGGGGGCGCTGGGAGAGAGTGGGGACACACTGGGATCAGCTTGGGGGAACTGGGATATGTGAAGGAGGGCTGGTGTGGTACTTTGAAAGACTGGGAATAAAATTGGAGAGAGTGGAGTGGATTGGAATAATGGGAGAGAGGGTAGCGGTCTGGAATTGGACTGAAAAGGACTTGGAACAGACTGGAAGTGCCTGGGAAGGCACTGGGAGAGACGGTGGAGGTCCCGGATTGGAATTAGAAACACTGGGAGTGGACAGGGAATGGAATGGCTGTGGACTGAGAGGAATTTGGAGGGACTCTGGTGACACTCGGAAGGACCATGAGGACGCCGGGACAGACTGGGATGGACTGGGAGAGACTGGGATGGACAGGGAGAGCCACTGTAGTCACTTGGGGTGAGGGGCAGGAGGCCCCGGGGATGGGCACAAGAAGGGCTGACGTGTCTCGGGTGATTCCCAGGGAGGTTTTGGGGGGCTCCAGGGTCATTCCCAGGGCAGGGCCCGAGGGGACACGCTCTGCCCCACGCTCCCCTCTGCGCTCCACGAGGAACGGGCTGGACAACTCGTAGTTGTGCCGGCAGTGCCTGTCCACCGCAGCCCGTCTGTACTCCATCCATTGCGGGTCGCTGTTCCAGTGCCTGGCAGCCTTGTCCCCAAAGGAGGTGTCCCCACGTGCAGCCCCACATCGCTGCCCAAGTGCAGGAACTGCTCCCGCTTGGAGATGTTCCTCTCCACGAACCTCAGCCGGTCGGTGCCGTGAATGAAGTGACACTCGGACTAAACCATCTCCTGGCACAGCGCTGTGTGTGCAGGACACAGGTCCGGGGGTGTCCCCCCAGCAGCCCACAGTAGCCAAGAGCTCCGGGGCAACCCCGGCTCCGCAGCCCCAGTGCCCCGCGGCCGCCATGGGACCCTTCTTCCTGCTGTCCCAGTTCCTCTTTTCCACCCTTCTTTGTCTTTTCCTCCCCCTTTCCCAACACTCCCCAGTCGCCTGCCCCCCGCAACATCTGTTTGGGGGTCCCACCTCCCCATTTCCCTTTCTCTCACCACCGTTCCCACCACTTCCCTTCCCGCCCCTCCCGCTCACCCGAGAGCTCCGCGCCCCCAGCCCGGGGGGCTCCCAGTGGCACCAGTAGGGCCCCAGCTGCCCCACACGCCCCATGGCCAGCGCCGGGCAGGGTCTGACACCTCTCCCCTGTTGGAACCCTGGAAACTGAGGGGTTTGGGCTTTCTGTGCTGACAGGCACTGACCCCCAGGAAAACACTGCTTTTGACCTGAGGCTCTGAAGAAGGTTTCCAGAATTGAGTGATAGATCTGGGATCACTGGTGTGTTGTTGGAATAGAAATGTGCAGTGTCACATAGTGGAAAATTTAGAATTTGTGATTTTAGAATATAGTAATATATATTAAACAAGATGGAGATTTTAGGGCGGAGGTTTCTTTCTTCTTCACTTTCTTCATGGGTCAAGGTGGTACTTCTGTAATTAGAAAATTCCGCATTTCAGGTCACGGGTGATTGGTTCTTGGGCTATTATGGTGTCTTTTTTTAATTGGACTCATTGGTCCTTAAAAGGCCTTGTAGAGAGAGATACGTGTCCATTTTTAGCCTGTTACCTAGAAGTGTTGTAGAACTCACTGTAATATAGATAAGAATTAATAATAAATATCTGAGTCTGAACACGAAATTCCGTGTCTAGAGCATTTAATCTCGACTCTAGAAAAAGAAAAAAGAAGATAAAACGCGATACCCCCTCCCCAAATTCTCCTGGCGGGGGGCGCTGGGGGCGGGGCGCGGGTGGAGTCCAGGTGAGGAGCTCTGGGCGCTCTGGGACTGCCTGAGGAGTCATCAGCGCCGCGCGCTCTGATTGGCTCAATTATTTTGGTGCCTTCTCTGATTGGCTGAGGAGAGACCCGGGAGTTGAGAGGAGGACCGGGAGAGATCCTGCCCCAGGCTAGCGGTGGAAGAACATCCAATTAACAAGGCATGCAGATCATTTCCCAGCGGTGCCCACACTCCTGTAGGAACTAAATGCACCGAGGATCTCACGAGGGTCACCAACTCTGTGGCGGCCAAATCCAGCCCTGCGCTCCCTGCGGGTGCGGGCACTCTGGGAAGGGCTCAGCTGCGGCTCAGATGGCCGGAGAGTGGCTTGGTGGTCACCTCGTGTGTGAGGCAGTGATGGGCTGGGGAGATGCGTGGACACCACATGATCAGAGAGCTGACTGGGTAAAGGGACACGCCAACAGCGACACCGCAGTGACAGGCAGCCAATGCGGGCTTGTTTCAGTAAAGTTTGGGCTAAGTTTGGGTTAAGTTTCGAGTATAAAAAGGCTCAGTTGGTTACAATAAACGATCTTCTTCGGAGCAAGCAATCAAATCTGTGTGTCTTTGTTCCTCATTGCTACACATGACCATGAGATGACGATGACAATGACTCAGCTGTGATCCTGACATGACCATCTGTCTTCGGTTTGAGTTGCCAATTTAAATAAACTTATTTTTCCTGTTGTGAGACAGAACCAGCAGCAAAAGAGCAAGGCAGGCCTAAAACTTGAGAGAGTATAAAAGAAAATTTATTAACTACATAAACAAAGAGAAAGGAAAAAAAAATTCAGAATAAGATTTTTTCAGATCACTCCTTCCCGCCCTCTCCTAATCTTCATAACAACAAAACAAACATATAGCAAATACTTCGGTCAGTCCCCAATTTAGTCTTTCTCAGATCACTTCTGGAGAGAGAAGCCTCTTTTTATCGAAGTTGTAGGGATTTTTCCCACAGGAAGGAAAAAGACAGTTCTCTTGTGGTTTTATCTTTCACGATTTGCATCCGCCCGGGAACCTGCAACCGTGACGCTCCTCCCAACTCTACAGCCGTCCCAAAGCTGTAGATGTGGGCCATGTTTGTCTCATGGGGTATTACATTTAAGAATGAAATGTTCGACAGCAAAGATTCTCTTTGTTTCCTTTCTCTCTGCTCAGGCTTTATCTTCAGAAAACCGAAATCCCCTTCTTTTCTCAGGGCAGAAATTCTCAACACAGGTGCTCTTTGGTCAAATCCTCTATTAAATGGAACATTTCCATCCCCCCATGTCTCTTTCCATGGTTTATAGGAATATTCAGTACATCAGTTCATCCCTACAATTTTACAAAAAGATTTTCAGCCATTTCAGCATCTTCTCATTCTCCTTCCATCTCAAAAACTTAGCTCTTACATCACTGACTTCAGAAATCTTTTTATTCCCTTTCATATTCAAAGGAAAGGCTGGAGGCTTTGCAAATCTTATCTGAGCACTAAAGAGTTAAAGTTTAACACAACTACTAAAGTTGGGCCAGGCTCAGGCCGTGCTGGGGGGGCAGCTGAGGTGTCAATCAGCCTTTCTGGGGCTGGGCTGCAGCCCCACACTGCTCATGGCCACCCGGGCAGGCCCGGCCCGTCCGGCAGCAGCAAGAGTCGGCCTCCCCCCCACGCCAGAGCCGCAGGCCCGTGGAGGAGGAAGCCGTGAAGGTCTTATCACAAAACATTTTCTCCCCCCGGCCATCGGGTCCCCCTCGTTGGCAAACGGGGCCCAAGCGGCCTCCCGAGCCTCCCCCCCGCATGGGGGAGGGGGAAGCTCAGGTTGATGTTACCTGCTCAGCCACCGGAAAGACAAAGAGACTCAGTTCTGGATTACCTCCTTCAAAATGTGTGTTCCCGGAGCGAACTAACTTTCTCTAATTGGCTGTTGCAGGTATCCCAACCCCCACAGAAAAAATTCCCTTAGGAGGAACCTCTTCTGAGTTTCTTCTTCCTAAGTCAACCTATCACAGTGACACAGAGAACCTTCCAAGCGTTCTTTTCGTGAGCTGCTGCTGTGATGTCACAGGAGCGTTGCCACATCCCAGCGGTGCTCCCGTTGCTGTGGGACACAGAGGCCTCAGTGCCCAGAGGCTCTGGGTGCCTGCTGACTGCCGGAGGATCCTCCTGCCCGAGGCATTCTCGGCAGCCAGCCCAGCCCTGACCCGTGTCCGTGTGTGCCTGCAGGGGTGCAGCCTGCAGACGTGTGCAGCGCAGCCACAATGATCCAGCAAGTGGTTGCTGCAGTTTGCACTCTCTACTCTGTGGCTTATTCGGGGTATTTTTTAACCCACTTGGCAAGTAAGTTGAGGTTTTCTCTCGGTGCAGCATCTGTGGCTTTGGGCTTGCTGTGTGCTTTCTGTTCTTCCTCTGGACCTTTGAGTTGACTTTGTAACCAAATTGCCATGAAGACACCGTTGGTTTGGGAGAGCTCCTGCCAGCAGCTGCAGCTCAAAAAGGGGGTGTCTGCAGCCAGCGAGGCGTTTGCAATGAGGCCTGGGGGGGTTCTGTTCCCTCGAGCAGGGCATCTGTGGCAGTGGAGCCTGGAACTCCCTTTGTTTGCTGGTCCAGCCAAGAACTGACACAGCTCAGGATTTTGTGCTGTTCTCTTGCTTGCTCTGTGAAGGGACTGTGGCTCCTGGAGGGATGCTGTGAAAGCAAAATGTTCTCTTGGGGTTACCTTGCTCCGTGGCATTTCCCACCACGGGCAATTTTTTTCCTACCAGCATCTGGTTCATGTTCCCTCTCCCATTGCAGGGCACCTCATGCGTGGATCCCAAGCAGCTCCTCCTTCGGTGAGTGGGAAGAAACCTCTGGTGTTCAGAATTGTGCAGCAAATTGTGAGCTCTGTGTGTGGCAGCCGAGTGCCATCCTGGGAGGCCGAAGGAAAGTCCCTGTCAGGGTCTTTGCAGCAGCAGCAGCAGCAGCAAAGGGATCCCTGGCAGTTTTCTCCTTTTCTGCTGAAGAGTTTTAGAAGAGCTGCAGGTCTGGTTTTGCAGGCAGAGGATTTGCCTTAGCCATGGTGAAATACCGAATTCCCAACAATAAGTGGCAATGTCACTTTTAGCCCATTGTTAGTTTGTACAACTCTGAACTCTGTTTGTGCTTCGTGCAGCTGGATGTGTAGCTGAGGATAAATAAGGTGACAACTGAGATCGAACTTCCTGTCCCTCACGCTACTGTCTGTCCTCAGGGCACCAAAGCTGCATCAGCACCTCCTCTGGCTCCCTCTGCTTCCAAAGAGGAAGAAGACAGCAGTGAGATTCCCGCTGTTCTGGGGGACGATGGTGAACACCCCGTGGTTTGGGAATACAACAGCAAGGCTCCCGCAGTGTGGGACAAGGACAGTGGACATCTCCCGGCATGGGAGGAGGATGGTGGATATCCCCTGGCATGGGACAAGGATAGAAAAGCTCCCATGGCGTGGGATGAGGGCGACGGACATCTCCCGGTGTGGGATGAGGACAGAGGACATCCTGTGGCTCGGGAAGAAGAGGGTGAATATATCCCAGCACGGGATGTGGATGGTGAACGTCTCGCGTCTTGGAAAGATGATGGAGAACCTGCCTCTGCTTGGGAAGAGGATGGAGAACCTGCAGCATTTTGGGAAGAGGGTGGAGAACCTGCAGCATTTTGGGAAGAGGACGAGGAACCTCCTTCTGCTTGGGAAGAGCACACTGAACCTCCCTCCGCTGTGGGATCCTGGGCTGAACATTCTGACAGCAGCACAGCCCTGCAGCCAGAGGGGACAGGGGAGCGGTGCCTGATGCAGCTGAGTACGTCTGTTCTGTTCCTGTGTGCCAGAGCAGGGTGCTGTGTGTGTGTCTCAGCATGAGCTGCACCCAGTGCTGCTCTGCAGCTGAATGTCACCGAGTCATTCATTGTCCTTCCCCAGCTGACACCAAGGGGCTCATGGCCCCAGGGAGTGGGGCTGCATTCTGGCTCTGCTGCAAGGCGGGGTCTCCATCTGGGAGGGAGCATCTTCCACGTGGTTTCTTTCAGGGAACATCGTGAGCGTGGGGGAGCCTGCTGAGAAATACCTGGGACTGGAGCAGATTGGCCAAGGGTAAGTGCATGGCAGTTCCTTCTGCACAAGCAGGGCCCAGGTATTTTGCTGGAGTCAGGAGAGCTCCAAACACCCTCCGACTCTGGGGTATGATCCTGCTGTCTCTCAGTTTTGATCAGAATTGATAACTGTGGTCAGAAGGCACAGTCAAAGGCCTCTGAGGCTGGCAGTGTCCTGCCTGCAGCAAGGAGCAGGACCTGGAAGGTCTTCTGTGCCTGGAATTTGATTGCCCTAAAGAGCAACTCACCATCTGGTGACTCTCAGAAAACAGTTCTCAAGAAGAACTAAGAAGTGCTTTTTTCAGCACAGGTAATAAACTCCATGCATTCAGTAACAGACACAGAGCTGCTGCACTCGAGGGGAAAATGCATCACCTGCCTGATGGCAGGGCCCTTGTGGATCCTGCAAGTCTTAGGCAGGAAATGCAAAAGGATGAAATACATTCTTTTCCACTTCTTTAGACACCAACTCCCACCTCAGGTTTTGAACTAAAGGAATTCAGTGTGGACATTGGCTCCAGCCCTTTTCCTTCGTGTTGGGCTCAGTTTTCTCTTGCACACCTTGCATGGCAGACGGCTGGTGGCTGCTGCACTGCTGTTTGAAGGGTCGATGCACGCAGGTGTTTTGTGAATGCTGCAGGCAGCAGAGATCTCCTGTCTGGGCTGCCTTTCACTCCCAGAGCCTAAAGCTCTGCTTCTTTCTTCTCTGCTGTTTTGTCTCCAGGGCTTTTGGAACTGTTTATAAAGGACTCGACAGGGCCACTGGAGGAGAGGTCAGTGCCACCACGTCCAGCACGTCTGGCAGCTCTCGAGGGCTTTCCCCTCTGCTGGGAGCTGTGGCTGCAGCTTTGGGGGCCCAGCAGAGCTTTCCTGCACAGGCTGCTCCTCTGAAGGCAGAGCAGTGTCAGCCTTCAGAACACAGCTGGGACAGCCTTGGTGCTTCTGAAGTGCCCAGAGGAATGCAAGGAGGGCAGTGGTGTCTGTCAGAGCCGGACACCATGGCTTGGTCTTCATATCTAAAACCATGAATGCATCAGCAGGTGGAGACTGAGGCCCAATTTATCTTCATCCCAGCCTTGGACAGGAACACTATTTAGCAGTTTTTCCATCCTGCTTTTCATCTTCAAAGGCCTAATTAGGCCTAATTAGGGAGAGATCCTGCTTGGGCTCAGTTTGGGGTTTTAGTCCTACTGCAGCTGTTCACAGAGAGAGAGGGAGAGAAATGAGAAGATGGATGTCCAGAGCAAAGCTCTCTCCTAAACGCTGCAGTTGAAACACAACTGGGTCTGGTGTCAGTGACACCCTGTGACAATGGATGTCTGTGTCTGCTTTCTTGTGCAATCCCAAACAGAGCAGTGGCATTTGAAATCATGACCAAGTCCCATAGAATTGCTAAAGGGTTCTGGGCTGTTTTGCTCTGTTTCACAGCATCAGAATTACCTCCTGCTTGCAAAATGTGTTTAAATAATAACGATGATGATGATGATCATCATCACCGGAGTGGTGATAAACTAAGGCCATTTGAGAAGATGCAGATTCTGTAGGTGCAGAAAATGTTGTTAGAGCTTTGAGGCTGACAGCTGAGGGACCATTTCTGCAGAGCTTACAAGGCCAAATGTCTCTGGCCACGTGTCCTGTAAGCAGCCCCCAGCCAGCAGAGAAATGGGCTATGGGAATGGCACTTGCTGAGCTCTGGTGTCCCATGCCAAGGCAGTTTGGCACAGCCTGGCTCTGTCGCTCCAAAAAGATTCACTCCATGCTTGCTGTGGTCTCCTGCCACAGACCCCTCCAGCTAAAGGTCTGCAATGTCACTTCAGGTGGCCATAAAGAAAATGAGTCTCAGAGAGCAGAACAGGGAACGAGCTGTGAATGAGATCCTGCTCCTGAAAGGCAAGAACCACCCCAACATTGTCATCTTTTTGGACAGGTGAGTGCTTCAGGTCTTATCCTGTGCAAGGGCCCTGTGTTAATCTTTCATTCGTAGTCAGTAGCCTCTTCTGAAAAAGCCTGACCTGGCCATATCTTCAACAACAGCCTGGCAGTTCACTCCCTCCATGCTTTTGTTTGGTTTTTTTCTTCAAGCTGAACCCCTTTGCTGTGCCTTATGACAAGTGCTGAAAAACCATGGCAGAAATTATTTCCCTTGGCTTCTTCTTCCCAACTCTTTTCCATTGCTGCAGATGCCAGGAAGTCCAGGTTTCCAGCAATGCCTCATTTGCCCATTTTTCAATGGCCTTGCCTGTTTCTGAAGGGACTTTGTGTAAGGTTTTCCAAAGAGTTGATAACTTTTGTCCCAAGTGCTGTACGGCCTCCTTGCCTGGATAACTCTGGAAGTTGCATTGCCTTGTTCTGGAGGGAATGGTGGAACTGATGAGTTCAGATGCTGAACCAGCTGGGGGCAAGTGTTGTGGTTTCACACTGATCTGGGCTGTTGCTAAACTGTGTTTTTCACTTGCTTGCCATCTAAGGCATCTCCTTTCTCACAGGTGTCTCCTTCTCCTTCAGACTGTGCAGATTCCAAGGCCTGTGCAGGAATGTCTCTCCATCTGATTGTGTTCTCATTGACAATTGACCTGGAAACAAAACTCCACTCGAGGCTTTTCCATGGGGAAATTGAGCAGTGCACATTCATCTCCATGCTGTTGTTTTCCTCTTCCAGCTTCCTTGTTGACGAAGATCTCTGGCTGGTGATGGAATACGTGGATGGAGCAACTTTGCAGGACGTTGTCAGACAGACACGCATGGCTGAAGGAGAGATGGCAGCTGTCAGTCGGGAGGTGAGGGATCCTGCTTGTGCTTCCCATGGCTTGGACACGATGGTCCTTCCAAACAGGCTGTGAGAGCAGGAGGGGCTCCATGCTCAGGGCTTTGTTTCTGTGTTGTTTTTATGAATTGGAGAAGAAAGAGCCTCTGAAGTCAGTGGCCTGCCAGTATCACTACACTTCTACTCTGTTCTTGTCCTCTTTCCTGCTGCTGTGGTACTCTCTCTGTCTTTCTTTGATTTGATTTGATTTGCTGTTCTCAGCTTTGCCTTGAACCATTTGCCTGGACTGTCTCCTGGCCTGTCACAGCAAAGTTGCTGCTGGGAGAATTCCAAACTGTCCTTTCTTGTGTGATGTGTTGTGACAATTGATTTTTATTCTTGTGTTTCTTGTTGTCTCTCAGTGTCTGCAGGGCCTGGGTTTCCTCCATTCCAACCGGGTGATCCACAGAGATCTGAAGAGCTCCAACATCCTTCTGGGAATGGCTGGCTCTGTCAAGCTGGGTGGGTGTTCGTGGCCAGGCACGGTGCTCCCGGGGTGTGAGTGTGAGGCTGTTTCCAGGGATGGTCAGAGCCCCACAAGTGCTGCTGCTGGCACTGCCCGGCCCCTGCTGCCAGCTGAGAGCGGCTGCCCCGTGCAGAGAGCTCAGGAGAGGAGCAGAGTGTCAGGAGTGGCTTTGCTCTGGGCATGGCCCTTCCAGAGGGACGGGAGTTGGAATCTAAACTGCAAGGGAATCAGTAAAAGCCACTGCATGAACGCTGAGGGTTTATTTAAGGGTCCAGTTCCATCATTCCTTGGCCACAGCCCTGAGGACTTTTCCAGCTGACTTCACTACTGCATTCTCACCTTGAGAGTGGGGAATCTTTGTGCTTGGTTTCCTCATTGCAGCTGTCTTTGACAGTGTTTGTTTCTGTCCTCAGCTGATTTTGGCCTCTGTGCTCAGCTCAGCCCTGAGCAGGACCAGTGCAGCTCCATGGTGGGCACTGCTCACTGGATGGCCCCAGAAGTTGTGACCAGGTCTCCTTATGGCCCCAAGGTGGACATTTGGTCCTTCGGCATTGTGGCCATCGAGATGGTGGAAGGAGAACCTCCTTACTTCAAGGAAACAGGGGCTATGGTAAGAGGCAAATTCTCCAGTGTTTGCAGAGGCCTGTGAGCACAGGCTGACCCTGCACTGGGAGGAGCTGCTGGAGGTTTCTGCATATTGGGAAGGGAATTCCCAGAAGACTCGAGCCTGAACGCAGATGAATATTCTGCAGTCTCCAGCAACAATTTGCTTTAGGTTTCAAATTGTTGCAGCTCTTCTGTCAGTGAGGATGACCTGAAAATGTGAAGCCAGTGTATCAGCTCTAATGTTATCTTGGAAAAAAAACCACAAACCAACCCCAAAACCCATCCCCAAACCCAACAAGTTCTCTGAAGGAGTTTCTAAAAGAGGTTTTTAAGAGAGGTTTAAGTTGAACTCCCCCCTGATTTTTCTCACTGGGAAGCTTGTCTAAAACATGAAGATGATTGCTTAACATCCCTGTAGTCCAAACTATTTCCTTCCTAGTCCAAGCTACTTTTCTGTCATCAAGCCTGAGCTTTCAGCAACCCCAACCTCCTGTTCCTTGCCTGGCAATTTCTGGGATGGGGCATCAGGAATTCATTTACTTCAGTGTCAGTGGCACTGCAGACATGTGTTTGATGCAATTTAAAATAACACACGCAGACCACACTGACTCTTGAAAATGGCCTGTAAAGCTGGTGTCCGTATTTGGAGAAGCAAAATGTGCTGTTTCTGATGGAGGTTCCTACTAACAAAGTCAGACAACTAAATGGCCTCTCAAGCAAGATCATTTGGGTGTTGCAATGGCTGTGGCTGCATCAGGGTTTGGGGTTATTGGTTGGCGTAGAAAAATGAGCCGTGAGCAGCATGTCTGCCAGGGAGGAAACTGCCCCCGGAGCTGGGGCTGAGTTACCGGGGTCGATGTGAGCAGCTGTGGGTGTGAAGGAAGCTGGCACAGCGCTGCCTTTGCTTTTCCTGCAGGCTCGGGCTCTGATCCGGCAGAACGGGACCCCGCAGCTGCAGGAGCCGCGGCGCCTGTCGGCTCTGCTGCGGGACTTCCTCGAGTGCAGCCTGGACTCGGACGACGAGCGGCGCTTCTCTGCCCAGGAGCTGCTGCAGGTGAGCGCGAAGCGGCTGCAGGGGAAACAGCAGCGCCAGGGAGGGGTTTTCTTGGGGGCCCCCCTCCGATAATCTCCAGCCTCGCTGCTTTTCACACGCAAAGCAAGCAGAATCCTCACCTGGTTGGGGTTGTTTGGGTCCGTTCGAGGTCATCTGGACCTGGTGACCCACAACGAGCAGGGACATCTTCAAGTGGCTCAGAGCCCTGCCTGACCTGAGCTTGGATGCTTCCAGGGAGGAGGCACCTCCCACATCTCCGGGCACCCTCTGTCAGTGTTTCCCCTGGTAAAAAAATTCCTCCTTAGACCTAATCTGAGCTTGCTTCCGTCTCTGGAGTTTCAAACCATTCCCCTTCGTCCAGGAACTTGACTCTGGAAAGTAATGGTCCATTTCTTTCTTTTTTATCCTTTGGTCAGCACCCATTTTTATCATCAGCCAAGCCTCTCTCCAGCCTGAGCCCTCTGATCGCTGCAGCAAAGCAACCACGGGTGCAGCAGAGGAGATGAAGCACTTGAGAACAGCTTTTTGTTACAGTAGTTAGGACTAGTTAGTTATGGTAGTTAGCACTGCTAGTTAGTTAGGGTCGTTAGGACTGTTTGTTATGGAAGTTTTTTGAATAAAAACTCTCTTAAAACCTCAACACCCTTGTGTCCCTGCCTTCTCCCCCTGTGACTCAGCTGCCCCGAGCAATGCGAGGGGAGAGCGAGCCCAGCCTCGCCCAGAGCTGAGCCCTGGCAGAGGCCAGAGCAGCCTCGGCATCTGCAGAGTCAGCCTGGAAGGAGGCGCTTGGAGCCTCCTCGGCTGCAGCCGCCTCTTGGTTACAAACTGTGCGTGGTGGAAAATGCCACTGGTTCTGCAAGAGGGCAGAAGGGGCCCGGGGAAGGCCCAAGTGCTCCATGCAAGGGAAAAACCCACCCAGTGCTGGAGAAAAAACACGCCTTTATCCCCTCCAAAAATTTAATCCTAAATCAAGTGGAACAGGGGAAAGGGAGGAACCCCGGACCTTCGGGCCCTGTGAACCAAAGCGTCCCGCGGGTGTTGGTTTCTGCCGGGCTCGCTGCCCCCAGCCCAGCTCAGCTCAGCTCGGCCCAGCTCGGCCCAGCCCAGCCCAGCCCAGCCCAGCTCAGCTCAGCCCAGCTCAGCTCAGCCCAGCCCGGCCCAGCCCGGCCCAGCCCAGCCCAGCTCAGCTCAGCTCAGCCCAGCTCAGCCCAGCCCAGCCCAGCCCAGCCCAGCCCAGCCCGCGGGCAGGGACACGCGTTTGGAGGAACCTGCGAGGGTGAGCAGGTGAGGGGGCTCCGGCAGTGACGGGTGAAAGGAACAGGGTGAATGTGACTTAAACAAACCCTGGGAATCTGCTTGGAAACAGGGCCAGGGACTTGTAGGTAAGAAGGAACGAAAGAGATTGTCACTTCTAGAAAACGGTGCTAATTGACATGGACTGTTGTTCAGCCAAGGCTGTGTTAAATTCTTGAACTAGGGAAAAACAAAGACTTAAGAGAATTATGAATATTGTTTTGTTTTACTAAAGAAAAAAAAAAAAAAAAAAAAGCAAAAAGGCGTGTGTGTGTGCATATTGGAGGGGGAGATGGAGTGGACAGATCGAGAAGTCTGAACCTTCCAAGGTACAGTCCCGGGGACAGGGCAGCCACCTCTGTACTGCAGACAGGAACCAGGAACAGTGACACGATCTGACTGTGACCCCCATCCCCTGTGTGGGGACAGGGGAGGGAATGGAGAATAACAGGAAATCCGGGAAGGAGGGAAGGGTGAGGGGAAGATGTTTTCGTAGGAATTATTTTCTCATTCTCTTGCTCTGACTTGTTTGATAATGTTATGAATGACGTTCTATTTTTCCAGTTTATCAAGGAACGAGATTAAATTAAATTAATAGTAACAATTATAAATGGATACAATTAAAGTATTGGAGATGAATACAATCAAAATGCATATATTTGAGAATATAATTTAGTATAATTGAGGTTCATATAAAGCATAAGCAAAACCAACCGGGGATATGGGGAGTGGCTCGCCATTCCTCACGTACCAAAGCATCAAGGCCAAAAATCCTATTTATATACTATATGCTACAGAAGTTTCTAGAGAACTCCTCCTAGTTTCTATTCCTAAAATCTACATCACTATGTTGTATGGCACATGCTCTACTAATGGGTTAGGGGATCTCTCATCCTTTTGAGGGTCTTATTTCTGATGAAGGCTCGTCGTCTTCATCAGTGTCCGCTGTGTGACCTGCAGGTAGTGCATGCCCACTATGTGACTGAGCAGATGTTTTCCATAACAAGATGTGTTGGTTTGAAAGTAAAACCAGTGCGAGACTCCAAGTCAGTAATACAATTTAATAGGAGAAAAGAGAAAAAATAAAATACATGCAATAATATAAAAGAAACAACCACCAAGACAGTCAGAAATACAACCTGACACCCTGTCAGTCAGGGTGTTGGTAGCAGTCCGTATAAATGGTGGCTGCAGTCCTCCTGGATGACAGATGTGGTTCAGTTGAAGCAGTGCTCCTGTAGAAGGTGCAGTTTTCCTTTGAAGATCCAGCGATGATGTGGAAAAGGTCCAACTTTCCTCTGTGATCCAGTGGAAAGGTCTGCCCTCGGGTCCCAAACCCCAGTTTTTTATCTAGGTAGGAAAGGCTTGGCTCCTGCCTCTGGTTGGAGCATCTCCCAATGGGATGATGTAATCTTATCAGTCACACAATAGGACTTAATGGCCCATTAACAGAATATATCTTCTGGAGGAAGGATGGGTTGTGAATAGATAACGATGATCATCCCCCATCTTATCAGATGGCACATCAGCAGAGGATGTCTCCCACAGAGATAAGGATCACCACCCCTCCCACATTTTAAGAGATGGTGATAGAATACACATTTTTGCATTGTACCCCAGGACATAATCCACCCCTTATTCTATTACCATCTACATCATACCCAAACCAATACCCTCCTGCAGCTATATATATAATACAGAATGAAACCTTACATACAATTCTCACTTAAAATTAGGTCTCCTTGAGGTACACAACGGGTTTCCCCATCTTTCTGCATTACCCTCCAAGTGCAACCAAGTCCTTGAAAAATAAAAAATCCCACGGATTGGTTTGCCTTTGCCTCTGGTGTGATTAATCCAAACAGTCTTTCCTAAAATACCTTTCATGTGTACCACAGGTACTTTGTCCCCATCCACTGTGTGCAGGGGTTCAGAGTGGGCAGAACCGGCTCGATTGATGGACCCTTGGGTGTTCACCATCCAGGTGGCTTTGGCCAAGTTCATTTCCCAATTTCTGAAGATTCCACCACCAAGTGCTTTCAAAGTAGTCTTAAGGAGTCCATTACACCGTTCAACTTTCCCGGCAGCTGGTGCATGGTAAGGGATATGATATATCCATTCAATGCCATGTTCTCTGGCCCAGGTGTTGATAAGGCCGTTCTTGTAATGGGTTCCGTTGTCTGATTCAATTCTCTCAGGGGTACCATGCCTCCAATGGACTTGTTTTTCTAGGCCCAAGATGGTGTTCCAGGCAGTGGCATGAGGCACAGGGTAGGTCTCTAACCATCCTGTAGTTGCTTCCACCATGGTCAGTACGTAGCGTTTGCCCTGGCGGGTTTGGGGAAGGGTGATGTAGTCAATTTGCCAGGCTTCCCCATACCTGTACTTTGACCATCATCCACCGTACCACAAAGGCTTCACCCACTTGGCCTGTTTGATTGTGGCACAGGTCTCACAGTCGTGGATGACCTGTGAGATGCTGTCCATGGTAAGGTCCACCCCTCGGTCACGGGCCCATCGGTACGTTGCATCTTTCCCCTGATGCCCAGAGGCATCATGGGCCCAACGAGCTAGGAATGGTTCTCCCTTGTGCTGCCAGTCTAGATCCACCTGTGATACTTTCACTTTGGCAGCTCAGTCCACCTGCTCGTTGCTGTGATGTTCTTCATTAGCCCGGCTTTTGGGTACATGTGCATCCACGTGTCGAACCTTTATGGTCAATTTCTCTACTCGGGCAGCAATGTCCTGCCAAATCTCAGCTGCCCAGATGGGTTTCCCTCTGTGCTGCCAGTTGGCCTTTTTCCAGTGATCCAGCCATCCCCACAGAGCATTAGCTACCATCCATGAGTCAGTGTAGAGATAGAGCCTTGGCCACTTCTCTCGTTCAGCAATATCCAAAGCCAACAGGGCGGCTTTTAGCTCTGCGACCTAACTCGGTCCAACTTGTCCCTCAGTAGCTTGTGCAACTTGTCGTGTGGGGCTCCATACTGCAGCTTTCCATTTCCAGTTAGTGCCTACAATTCGGCAGGAGCCATCAGTGAAGAGGGCATATCGTCTTTCAGCCTCCGATAGCTCATTATATGGTGGGGCTTCCTCAGCACATGCCACTTGCTCCTCTTCTTCTTCAGAAGACAATCCAAAAGTCTCACCTTCAGGCCAGTTTGTAATTATTTCCAGAATCCCAGGACGATTTGGATTTCCAATACGGGCACGCTGAGTGATGAGAGCAATCCACTTGCTCCATGTGGTGTCAGTGGCGTGATGTGTGGAAGGCACCTCTCCCTTGAACATCCAGCCCAGCACTGGTAGTCGGGGTGCCAGGAGGAGTTGTGTTTCTGTGCCAGTCACCTCTGAGGCAGCTTGAACTCCTTCATAGGCAGCCAAGATCTCCTTCTCTGTGGGAGTGTAGTTGTCTTCAGATCCTTTGTAGCTTCTGCTCTAGAATCCCAGTGGTCGATCCCGAGTCTCACCAGGCACCTTCTGCCACAGGCTCCAGGACAGACCATGGTTCCCGGCTGCAGAGTAGAGGACGTTCTTCACATCTGGTCCCGTCCTGACTGGGCCAAGGGCTACTGCATGAGCAATCTCTTGCTTGATCTGGGCAAAGGCTTGCTGCTGCTCAGGGCCCCAGTGGAAATCGTTCTTCTTGTGGGTAACCAGGTAGAGAGGGCTCACAATCTGACTGTACTCAGGAATGTGCATTCTCCAAAAGCCTATGGCACCTAGGAAAGCTTGTGTTTCCTTCTTGTTGGTAGGTGGAGACATAGCGGTGATCTTATTAATTCCCCCTGTTGGGATCTGACGACGTCCATCTTGCCACTTGACTCCTAGAAACTGAATTTCTTGAGCCGGTCCCTTAACTTTACTTCGCTTAATGGCAAAACCAGCTTTCAGCAGAATCTGGATAATCTTCTCTCCTTTCTCAAAGACTTCCCCTGCTGTGCTGCCCCATACAATGATGTCATCGATATACTGTAGATGTTCGGGGGCCTCACCCTTCTCCAGTGCAGCCTGGATCAGCCCATGACAGATGGTGGGACTGTGCTTCCACCCCTGGGGCAGACGATTCCAGGTGTACTGCACGCCCCTCCAGGTGAAAGCAAACTGAAGCCTGCACTCTGCTGCCAGAGGAATGGAGAAAAATGCATTGGCGATATCGATAGAGGCGTACCACTTTGCTGCCTTGGACTCCAGCTCGTACTGCAATTCCAGCATGTCTGGCACTGCAGCACTCAGCGGTGGAGTCACCTCATTCAATGCACGATAGTCTACGGTCAATCTCCATTCTCCTTCAGATTTATGCACAGGCCAGATGGGGCTGTTGAAGGGTGAGTGGGTTTTGCTGACCACCCCTTGGCTCTCCATTTTACGGATCATTTCATGGATGGGAATCACTGAGTCTCTGTCAGTACGGTATTGCCGACAGTGTACTGTTGTTCTGGCGATTGGTACCTGTTGCTCTTCAACTCTCAGTAGTCCCACAGCAGAGGGGTCATCTGCAAGACCAGGCAAGGTGCTCAGTTTTCTAATGTCATCTGTCTCTACAGCAGCTGTCCCGAAAGCCCAGCGATATCCTTTTGGGTCTTTGAAGTATCCATTTCTAAGATAGTCTATGCCAAGGATGCATGGGGCCTCTGGGCCAGTCACGATGGGGTGTTTCTGCCACCTGTTCCCAGTTAAACTCACTTCGGCCTCCACTACAGTCAGCTGCTGGGATCCTCCTGTTACCCCAGAAATAGAGTTGGATTCTTCTCCTACATACTTTGATGGCATCAGAGTACACTGGACACCGGTGTCAACCAAAGCCTTATGTTTTTGTGGGTCAGATGTGCCAGGCCATCGGATTCACACAGTCCAATAGATCCGATTATCCCTCTCCTCTACCTGGCTAGAGGCAGGGCTCCTCTATTCCTGATCTTGGTACATGTTGCTCTCTCCCTGTAAATAGATTCTTGAGGTTCCTTCAAGAGGATCAGTCATATCATCATTATGATACTGTCTGGAGTTCTGTACACGAGAGACTGGAGCAGCATTGACTCTAGATGAGCTTCTTGTGTTAGGTGTCCCTCTTTTCAGCTCACGTACCCGGGCTGCTAAGGAGGAGGTGGGTTTTCCATCCCACTTCCTCATGTCTTCTCCATGCTCCTGAAGGAAAAACCAGAGGTTACCTCGTGGAGTGTGTCCTCTCTCCCTGCCTGAGGAACACCGGCTCCTAATGGCAGAAACTCTTGTTGGTTCTGGAGAGATCTGGTAGTTGTTTTCCTTAAGTTCTTTTTTTTTGGTTTCTGATGGTCCTCTTCAATCAAGCTTCGGACTTGCTCCACCAGCCTTGTTTCCACGGATGAGACATGGGTACGAAATGGGGCAGTGACAGTGTCCTCATAAATTCTTAGTTTATTGGCCAAGACGCCTGCCATGTCCCCACCTTCCCTCCACTGCAGCATTGCCAGGTAACGGGAATACATCTCTGGTCCAAGCCGTGCGAATCTCAACCACATTTGTGACGTACACCGGACACTATCTGGGCTCTTAGGAAATCTCTCATCTTCTGAGAAAATGATCTCCAGTACGGCCAATTCCCTCAGGCATCGGATACCTTGTTCTATTGTGCTCCATTTTCCTTGGTGCACCTGGAGATCTTCTTTACAAAGGCACCTGTCCACATTTGTCAGCAGTTGCCGCCAGAGGCTGAGAGTTTCTTGGGTTCTCCCAATCCCCTGGTCAATGACCACATCCCGGGACAGAGATCCCAGTTGCCTGGCCTCACTTCCATCCAGAATGGTGTCATTGGCTGCAGCATCCCAGATGCGGAGCAGCCAGGTCAAGATGGACTCATTTGTCTGGCGGGTGAATTCCCTCCACAGGTCACGCAGCTCACCCAGGGATAGAGAGCGAGTGATGATTTCTGGCTCTGTCTCTTCTGCTGGGTGCGAAGGTCCTGCCACGTCCTCGTCAGTCACTATGCGAACTGATTTGCTCTTTGATTTCTTCTTCTGAACGGGGGCAACTGCTACTGGTCTAGGCTGTTCTGGCTCAGTGATGGTTTGTGTGGAGATGCTGATGGTGCTTCTGGCTTTTTTCTCCTCTGTGGCAGACTGCATAGACACGGACACTGTTGCTTTTTGTTTGGTTCTTCTCGTCTTTGTGACATTCTGTGCAGACGTGGACAAAGTTGATTTGTTTCTTTTTTGCTCTTCCACAAGAATACACATCAATACGCCATGTACTATTTTGTTTCTAAGCATGTTGGAGGCTGTGCAGAGGAGACAAAGCAGAACTAACAACAATATTATGCTGTCCTTAGCATCCAGCTGGAACTCAACATTTCCAAAAACTACTGTATCAGGCCGGAAAGATTGGAAAAAATCATCCTTTACCCCTCCCCCCAAGGGCTGGGTGTGATTGTTAAAACCCCGGATGTAGCAACCTAGACTAGGACAAGCAAACAAAGTCGAGTATATATTCCGAATTATGTTCATTGCCTCAGAGGTTATCATGCAGTAGACATAATAGGCTAATAAAGCAATTTTTATACCATATCCTGGTCTACACAGCAGCATTACAGCTGGCAGATAGTTCCCCATGTGTGGAAAAATATAGAGAGCAAGATATAAAACCCATGTAAGCATGTTGAGAATCATGGAGAAAAAAAAATTGTAACACTGACTTTTCTCAGTACCCTTCATGCCCCACGTTGGGCGCCAATAAATGTGTTGGTTTGAAAGTAAAACCAGTGCGAGACTCCAAGTCAGTAATACAATTTAATAGGAAAAAAAGAGAAAAAATAAAATATATGCAATAATATAAAAGAAACAACCACCAACACAGTCAGAAATACAACCTGACACCTTGTCAGTCAGGGTGTTGGTAGCAGTCCCGTTAAATGGTGGCTGCAGTCCTCCTGGATGACAGATGTGGTTCAGTTGAAGCAGTGCTCCTGTAGAAGGTGCAGTTTTCCTTTGAAGATCCAGCGATGATGTGGAAATGGTCCGACTTTCCTCTGGGATCCAGTAGAAAGGTCTGCCCTCGGGTCCCAAACCCCAGTATTTTATCTAGGTAGGAAAGGCATGGCTCCTGCTCCTGGCTGGGGCATCTCCCAATGGGATGATGTAATTGTATCAGTCAAACAATAGGACTTAATGGCCCATTAGCAGAAGATATCTTCTGGAGGAAGGATGGGTTGTGAAAAGATAACGATGATCATCCCCCTGATCTTATCAGATGGCACATCAGCAGAGGATATCTCCCACAGAGATAAGGATCACCACCCCTCCTACATCTCAACAGATGGTGATAGACTACACATTTTTGCATTGTACCCCAGGACACCCTCACACAGCATCTTCTTACCTTATCTGTCTCTTGCACGACTGCATGTCCCTTACCTCCTCACAGCACAGCCAGCAGACTCCATCCCAAACTGCAGCAGACTCTGGGTCAGCCAGCTAACCCACTCTTTTAGAACACTCCAACTCCTTGGGCAGGCACAGATGTCCACTCCTCAGTCATCAGTACAGCTGTAATTCATTGGGAGAGATTGCCTTCTGTACTAGCCTTTCAATCTGTCTTCCCACTCTGGGGCTCTGTGCTTTCCTTCCTATGGAAAAGAACTGTCATTCTCCTCCAGGTGCCCATGGCCAAAATTTGGATTCCTGCTCCAAATCTCCTTAGATGCAAGGATTGTTCCCAGGTGAAATCTGCCAGGACAGACAGATCTGACTGCCTTGGCCACCCAGAGGCCACCTCTCATCTGACTTTGAAACACTGGGACTGTGTGGTTTTCTTTCCTGTGGGAAAAAAAGCACCTTTCATGTCCAGGCGCCCATAGCCAAAATTGGGAATCCACATCCAGAATTCCCTATATCCAAGGACAGCTCCCAGACAAAAGCTGCCATCGTTGTCAAGTCTGGCTGGCCTTGGCTTCCTAAAGGCTTCCTTTCATTTGCCTTTGAAACACTGGGGCTCTGTGCTTTCCTTCCTAATGAGAACAACTCTTCTTCCAATCCTGGCATCCACAACCAAAATTGAGATTCCACCTTTAAAAATCCCTATGTCCAAGGATAGCTCCCAGATGAAAGGTACCAGGAGAGACAAGTCAGGCTGGCTAGGCCTAAGGGTGGCCACCTCTCATCTTCTTGCAAAACATGTGGGCTTCTCACTTTCCTTTGCTATGGTGAAACCATCCACCTCGACCACGCAGCCGTGGCTGAAATTGGATTCCACCTCCAAAACTCTGTACATCCAAGGATTTCTCCCAAGTGAAATCTGCCAGGACAGACAGGTCTGGCTGCCCTTTGTCTCTGGGGGACTGCCTCATACCTGCTTTTGGAACACTGGGGCTCAGTGCTTTTTTTCCAATGGCAAAAACCATCCCTCTAATCAATGCAGAAATAGCCAAAATTAGGATTCCATCTCTGAAATTCCCTATATTCAAGGACTGCTTTCAGACAAAAGCTGCCAGAACAGAGAGGTCTGCCTGGACTGGGTCTGTGATGGCTGGCTTTCATCTGCCCCTTAAACACTGGTGGTCCATGATTTCCTTCCTATGGAAAAGAGCCATCCTTTTCCTCCAGATGTCCATGTCAATACTGAAATTGGTATTGTACCTCTAAAATTCTGCATATCCAGGGATTACTCCCAGACAAAATCTGCAAATACCATCAAGTCTGGCTGTCCTTGGCCTCTGGTGACTGCCTCACATCTGCCTCTGCAACACTGGGGCTTGGTTGTTTCCTTCCTGTGGAGACCATTGTGACACCTTGGGGACCCCGTGGATCCAAGGGGCCATGGTGACACTGTGGGGCCTCATGGCACCAAGGACATCATTGTGGCCCTGCTGGGCCGCATGGTCCCAAGGGGCCAGTGTGAAGCAGCAGAGCTTTGTGGAACCAAGAGGCCATTGTTGCATTTCAGGGCCTGGTGCAGCCCAAGGGCCCTTGTGATCCTGCAGGGCACCGTGGATCCATGGAGACCATTGTGGCATTGCAAGGCCCCATGGAATCATGGAGACCATTGTGACACTGTGGGGCCCATGGAACCAAAGGGCCATTGTGACCCTGCAGGGCCTCATGGAAGCCAGGGGCCATTGTGACACCTCAGGAGCAAGGAGAACATTGTGACATTACAGGGCCTTGTGGAACCAAGGGGACATGGAATGGGTCTGGATGGTTTGGCCTCCTGGGGGCTACAAGGCAGGTCTGGCTGACCCTGGCATGTCGAGGGCTGTCTCTCATCAACCTCTGGAGCACTGGGGCTCTGTGCTTTCCTTCCTAGGGAAATAAACCATCCCTCTTTCCTGCTGCCCAAGGCTGAAATTGCTACTCCCCCTAAAATGTTCTCTATCTGCAAGAGTTCTCCAAACAAAATCTGCCAGGAGAGACAGCTCTGGCTGGCCTTGGCCTCCTGCAGGCAGTCTCTCATCTACCACCAAACATGGGGCTCTGCATTTTCCTTCCTGTGGAAAAGAACTGCCCTTCTCACTGAGGTGTCAATGGCCAAAATTGGGATTCTACAGCTAAAATTCCATCTATCCGAGGACTGCACCCAGAAAAATGTAGCCAGGACAGACAGGTCCTGCCTTGTTGTCTGGTGATTTTCTTACACTATAAGCAGAATATTCTCATTTGCCAAGACCTTGGAGAGGGCCCAGAGATCTCCCCAGGTGGGGTTTGGAAGCTGCAAGCATAGGAGCACTGTGTAGGGGCAAAGGAACTCAGTGCTCAGTGGAGTGGAGACTGAGGAGAGCAAAGGAGAGCCCTGGGAGGGGCTGAAGGTCAGTTTCAGAGATGGTGGATCCTTTTGATATAGCAGAAAACAGCCTGAGAATTAATTAATTAATGCCAAGGGAAATTGATGTGGACCAGACTGGACACAAGGAGAAAGGAATTTCTCTCCCAGGGAAGGGCTGTGGTGCAACACGTTCCCCAGAAGGAGTCTGGGGCAGCCCAAGGCTTTGTGTGGGCAGGCAGAGGCAGGCAGGAGGCAGAGCTGTCAGCAAAGGAAGGGGCCAGCGAGGTGGGGCAGCCGGGGGATGACGACAGCCTGCAGGGACAGAGGCGCAGGGCATGGACACCGTAGGACAGCCTGGGCTGCAGAGGGCACAGGGATGGGCAGCAGCTGAAAGGCCCTGACACAGCCAACTCCTGCAGCACTTGGGCCATGCACGCTGGCCCTGGGCCTGAGGCCAGCAGGGGACAAGTGAGCCTTGCTGTGCTGGGGCCTCATTGCCTCCTTGTCCCTGCTCAGCAGCCTGGCAGGGGCCGCCCCATGGTGCTGCCCTTGGCATTGCACATGCCCAGAGCCCAGTGGGCCGGGAAGAGCCCTGAGCAATGAGGGAGGGACAGGATCTGCCTTGCCAGGGGCTGGGGCTCAGCCCTTGGCCCTTTGCATTCCTGAAACACATCCAGGTTTGCTCAGCATCACAGACACCTTTCCCTTGTTTGTCCCCCCTGTCATCACTGCCTCCAGTGTTCTGCTCTAACTGGAACCTGGGGACACAATCTCAGTCGTGTCCCTCAGTGGGACCTATTAAAATTTCAAGAAACTTTAATGTTTCAATTTAAATTTGAGTTATTAAGAAGACTTTTTGAACACTCTCTCAGGGACTGAGTCTGATGTAAACAGCACCAAATACCTGAGAATTTCATTCAAGTCCTTGTGCTGCTGAGCTGGGCCAGGCTCCTGGCACAGAGGAAGCTCCCATGCTCAACCAAGAAAATCTTCAAAAATACATTTGTGCTGAGGAGCAGCTCCTCTGCCAGCCCAGCAGGGCTGAGGGCACTGCCTGCAGGCACTGAGGGCACAGGAGCCAGGCACAGACAGGCTCAAGGCAATCAGGACTGGGAAGACATTGAGCTGAGACTGCACTTGGGGAAACATCTTCACAGCCCTGGACATGGTGAGTGTGTGGGTGCAGGGCAATGTCCCCTGTGCTCCTGGAGGGATCTCCTGGAGCCAGCACAGCCCACAGCCTGGGGGATGTGTCAGGAGGACTCTCCCCGTTTCTCTGAGATAGAGGCAGAGGAGGAAGAGGAGGATGTGCTGCAGAGCGGGGCTGCCCTGGGCACCGTCAGAGGGACAGGCCAGGACGGCTCCTGCTGCCAGGGACGGCTGCAGGGGCTGAAGCTGGGGCTGCAGCCAGGGCTGCCCAGGGCTGTCCTGCAGAGCAGCTCCTGCAGCCCTCAGGGCTCTTGGCCAGCCCAGGCCATGTGCCACCTGCCAGGGACAGCTCTCAGCCTGCCTGGGAGCTCTCCAAGGACTGTGGGGAGAAGTTGGAGGTGGAAGGAGCCACCCCCATCAGGGCAGATTCCTCCTGCTGTGGAGATGGTGCTGCATGGCCAGGGCTGCTCTCAGCTTTCTCCTCAAGGGAAGGGAAAGGGGCTGTCAGCTGTGTCTGTGCCACTGAGCCTCCTGTCCTGTCCCACTGGGCATCAGCAGATCTACCTCAGATTTCCCTCACAAAGTGCCTCCTCACCCTCCTCTGCCTACAGACAGCAGCAGCAGCTCCTTGTCTTGCAGCATCTCCGTTTGTGTGAGCTGCCCTTAAGGCCCTGCTGCCAGGGAGATGCCCCTGGGCAGTGCCCTGTGCTGGGAGGGCTCTGCAGGGCAGAGCTGAGCCCCCAGGGCTGGGCTGGGCTCTGGGAGCAGTGACAGGGACAAGCCTTGGATACACACAAACAGCTCTCAGTAGGTAGCAGAGAGCCAGACCAACTCTTGGTATCCCTTCCTGTTCAGCTACACAGGGCAAGAGAGAAGAGTTTACAGAGACTGACTTTGAAACTGGACCGTCCAAAAACGCCACTTTATTTTTCCAGCACATTTTAAGTCTGATTACCCTGAACTAGAGGGAGGTGTAATAAGCAAAGGGCAACTGTGTGGGACCAGTAGGTGGGACTGCACTGGGGCACAGGGAGCCCTGTTTTCCCTCTGGGTTCCCCAGTGTTCAGGCTGAGAGCAATGCTGAAGATGAGGCACAAACTCAGCAACAAAAACATGAGCTCAAAAATAGAACAGTTTAGCAAATGACTGCCCAAAGTAAGAGAAGTAAGTTTGAAGGGATTCCAAAGAACATTTTATAGGATTGGCTAAAACAAGTTGGTCCCAGTTTTATCAATACCCTCTTTCAACAGTCCCTGATGCCTAGAGTGAAGAAATGTCCAACAGCAGCTCCATCAGCCACTTCCTCCTGCTGGCATTGGCAGACACGTGGAAGCTGCAGCTCCTGCACTTCTGCCTCTTCCTGGCCATCTCCCTGGCTGCCCTCCTGGCCAACGGCCTCATCATCAGCGCCGTAGCCTGCGGCCACCACCTGCACACCCCCATGTTCTTCCTGCTCAACCTGGCCCTCACTGACCTGGGCTCCATCTGCACCACTGTCCCCAAAGCCATGCACAATTCCCTCTGGGACACCAGACACATCTCCTGTGCAGGATGTGCTTTACAAGTGTTTTTCTTTACGTTTTTCATCTCAACAGAGTTTTCCCTCCTGACCATCATGTGCTACGACCGCTACGTGTCCATCTGCAAACCCCTGCACTACGGGACCCTCCTGGGCAGCAGAGCTTGTGCCCACATGGCAGCAGCTGCCTGGGCCAGTGCCTTTCTCTATTCACTGCTGCACACGGACAATACATTTTCCCTGCCCCTGTGCCAGGGCAATGCCCTGGGCCAGTTCTTCTGTGAAATCCCTGAGATCCTCAAACTCTGCTGCTCCAAATCCTATCTCAGGGAACTTGGGCTTCTTGCTGTTAGTGTCTGTTTAGCTTCTGGATGCTTTGTGTTCATTGTTTTCTCCTATGTGCAGATCTTCAGGGCTGTGTTGAGGATCCCCTCTGAGCAGGGACGGCACAAAGCCTTTTCCACCTGCCTCCCTCACCTGGCCATTGTCTCTCTGTTTTTCAGCACTGCTTCATTTGCCTACCTGAAGCTCCCCTCAAACTCCTCCCCATCCCTGGACCTGGCACTGTCAGTTCTGTACTCAGTGGTGCCTCCAGCCCTGAACATCTTCATCTACAGCCTGAGGAATCAGGAGCTCAAGGCTGCAGTGTGGACACTGATGACTGGATGCTTTCAGGAGCATTAAACTGTTGGCAAATTTATGCAAATCACTTCTAATAAAAGTAATTTTTGATACTTCTTGTTGGTTTGCTTGTGTGTTTTGTTCCCTTTGTTTTACTGGTGAAATATTGTCCACAAAGAAATATCATTGTGCCATTTCTCATTTTGGTTCTCTCCATATTCCCTGTAGCCACAGACTGTTAATGAGCAGCTGTGGCCTCGGTGGCTTTAATGAATTAAGGATCTCCCAGCAAAGTTTTCTCCAGAGATGCCCCTTCTGTTCCCTTCTCTGGAGCTGCAGCAGCAATGTCTGTGTGCAGAGCTGGGGGCAGATCAGTGCTGGCACAGCAGCTGTGCCCAGCAGCAGCAGCACTTGGTGCTGCCAGTGCTGCTCCCGTGCCACTGCCCCGCTGCCCTCCTGGCCCTCGTGTTGCTGCAGGGCCTGAGTGCTCTGGGGGCCGGGCACAGCCCTGGGGGTGGCAGTGCCGGGGCTGCAGCAGGGACAGGCCATGGGCACTGCTGGGGCAGAGCTGATGCCTCAGGGCAGGGCCTGGGGGCTCCAGGCTCCTTGGCCAGGCTCTCTCCACAACACTTGGCCAGCCCAATGCTGAGCAGAGAAAAGCCCTGGGAGCAGCCCCAGGCTGGCCGTGGGCAGGCTGGGGGCAAACAGCATGGCTGGTGCTCTGCAAGCTCCCTGCAAGGGGGACACCCTGGCAAGGAGCAGCAGAGCAGGGGCTGATCCATCCCCACTGTGCTGGACACCCCAGGGCAGCGTCCCAGAGCGTCCTCATGCACCTGCCAACAACATCCCCCCTCTGCAGCCCTGGCCTCTCCCCCAGCTCACACAGGAGCCACATCCTTGCAGGCACACACACGGCAGCACTGGCTCAGGAGTGCATTGCACACAGCAGGGTCAGCACCCCCATGGGGCTGCTGTGGGGACATGGAGCCGAGTGAGCACAAATGCCATCAGCCCCTGGGGCCAGCAAGGGCTGGGGGATGGCAGGGACACCACTCAGATTTGTCATGGCCTCTGGAGTCAGCCAGAAAGTTTGTTCCCATGAGCTGTGAGTTTCCTGTCCCACTGCAGACGTTGTTGCTCAGAGCCAGGGCTGCCTGGCAGCCACCCCCAAACTGCCCTGAGTGTGGACACTCACATTTAGAGAGCTAAAGAATTACAGCTTGGCAATTCTTTTCAGGCCTGGATTTCTCCTGTCTCTCAGGTCCATTCCCTGGCTGACAAGCTGACTACAGCTTCAGTTAGGGACGCAGTCTCCCAGAGTGATAACTTGGTGAAAAACAGAAGGGAATACATAATAAAGATTAACACCTGGTGTCTTTCCCATGGGACATCCGGACATGCTGTCCCAGGGATATTTTTCCCAATTGTCCAATGAACTACTGTCCTGTCCTAACTGCACGTAACACACTTTAAATACGGGATGTCCGTACAATAAAGTTGACCTTTTTTCCCCAAAAGAGGTCCGTGTGTGTTGCTGTCTTTTCTCTCTCTTTGCAGTGCAGTAACCACACCTGAGCATTTCCTTTGATTCACTTTTGCTTTCTTTATTCTTTCCTGCTCCAGATTTCTTCCTCTCCCACCCCTATCCCCTTCCCCTGCATACAGCCCATCTCTGTTTGCCCTTTCCTCTCTGACCCCACTCCTCATTTCAGTCCTGAGCTGGCACCATGGGAACATCTCTTGGGGAGCAGGATCATCCTACAAGTGCTGCAGGAATTGTCTGCAGGGTCTTGCAGTGCCTCTTGCTGCTCCCTTGCCAGAGGCACCACAGGCCAGGGGGCACATCTGGGCTGCTGTGTCTGGGTGTGGGGCTCCCTGTTGTGGGCAATGAGGAGGGGCTGGGGAGGCTCTGCAGGACTGACAGGATGGGCTTTGGGGCTGGGGTGGAGAAGCTGAGGGACCTGAGCTGCTGGACCTTGTGAAGAGGAGGCCCAGGGCTCATCCTGCATCTGCTCCAAGGGTGGTTTCAGAGAATCACAGAATCAGCAAGGTTGGAAAAGACCTTGGAGATCATCAAGCCCAGCCTGTGCCCTGACACCACTTTGTCTCTCTGAGCCTCCTCTTCTCCAGGATAAACAACCCCAGCTCCCTCAACCACTCCTCACAGGACCTGTTTTCCAGACCCCTTGTTGCCCTTCTCTGGACACGCTCCAGCCCCTCCATGTCCTTCCTAAATTGGGTCCCCAGAACTGGACACAGCACTCGAGGTGCTGCCCATCCAGGGCTGAGCACAGAGGAAGAATCACTGCCCTGCTCCTGCTGGACACACCATTCCTGATCCAGGCCAGGAGCCACTGGCCTTCTTGGCCACCTGGGCACACTGCTGGCTCATGTCCAGCCTGCTGTCCATCAGTGCCCCCAGGTCCCTTTCTGCCTGGCTGCTGTCCAGCCACTCTGTCCCCAGCCTGGAGCACTGCTGGGCTTGTTGTGGCCAAAGTGCAGGACCCAGCACTTGGTCTTGTTAAACCTCACCTTGCTGGATTTGGGCCCTGGATCCAGCCTGTCCAGGCCCCTCTGCAGAGCCCTCCTGCCCTCCAGCACATCCACACTCACACCCAGCTTGGTGCCATCTGCACATTTGCTGATGCTGCACTCAATGCCCTCATCCAGATCATCAATGCAGATATTGAAATCCACGCTGGCTGGCTCTGATCCCTCAGCCATCCTGTAGGTACCCTGTGATGGCACTCAAGGTGATCTGTTCCATCACCTCACCAGGCACCCAGGTCAGGCTGACAGGCCTGCAGTTCCCCACATCCTCCTTCCAGCCCTTCTTGGGCATGGGCTCACATTGGCACCTCCAGTCCTCTGGCACCTCCCTGCTGAGCCAGCACTGATGAGAAATGATGGAGAGCAGCTTGGGGAGCTCATCCAGCAGCTCCCTCATCCCCCTGGGATGGGTCCCATCTGCTCCCACAGACACCTGTGAGCATCTGAGTGGCTCAGCAGGTCCCCAGCTGCTTCCTCCAGGATTACAGGGGGTCTCTTCTGCTCCCTGTCCCCATCTGTCACCAAAGGATTACACTTGTAAGGACAAGCTGTCTTCTTGTTGAAGACTGAGGGAAAGAAGGGCTTGAGTATCTCAGCCTTTTCCTCATCTCTGGTAACCATATCCACCCAAGTAGAAATTGAGGTTTTCCTTGTATCTGCTTTTGCCATTCATGTATTTATAAAAGCATCTTTATTGTCCTTCACAGAAGTAGCCAGGTTAGGTCCTAATTAATCTTTCACCTCTCTGATTTTCTTCCTGCATGACCTAGCGACATACTTGAACACTTCCTCAGTTTCCTGGCCCTCTGTCCAAAGTTGATGTAGCCCCTTTTTCCCCTGAGTTCCTGCAAAAGCTCCATGTGCAACCAGGCCAGTTATTGTCCTTGCTGGCTTATTTTTGGCACATAGGGTCAGTCTGCTCCTTTGTCTTCAAGAAATTTTCCTGAAGTATGTCCATCCTTTCTGGATTATTTTGTTTTAAAGGGATTCTTCACTTAAAAATTCAGGACCTGGTTTAGAATTTCCCATATCTACATCCTGAATAGGCCCAAGTCTGCAATGGGTTCTCAGGGAACCAGGGCCCCATTGTGACAAAGCATGGCCTGATGGAAACCCGGTGCCTCTGGGACATCTCCAGCCTCGGAGGAAGCAAGTGTCCATTGTGACACAGCACAGCCTCGTGAATCACAGGAGAGCACAGTGACACCATGGGATCCTGGGGAGCCAAGTGTCCATTGTAAACACAGCGGGGCCTCATGGAAGCCAGGAGATCATTGTTACGACACACGGTCAAAATTGGACCTTGCTTCTGTGAGATTTCATTGCCCCACAATGTTCTCCTGGGTTCCAAGAGGCCTCGCTGTGTCTCAATGGCCCCTTGCTTCCACGAGCCATGGCAGGGTCCCCCTTGCCCCTGGGTTCCATCAGGCTGTGCTGTGTTGACAACTGACACTTGCTGCCATGAGATTCCATTGTGTCACAATGGTGCCCATGTTTCCATGAGGCTGTGCTGTGTCACAATGGGCACTGGATTCCACAAGAGCTGGCAATGTCCCAATGGCAAAAGGGTTCCATGAGGCCATGCCATGTCACAACTGCCTGTGGCTTCCATGAGATTCCTTTGTGACACAGAGATCTCCTAGACCCCATGAGGCCTTTGTCTGCCACAGAGGTGTCTTGTTTCTAGAATGCCTGGCAATATTTCTGTGGCCCTTGAGTTCCATGTGGCCTCTGTCTGTCAGAATTGACCGCCCTTTGCTTGGCCCCGCCCCTTTCCCCTCACAGTTCCCGCCCTTTGCTTGGCCCCGCCCCTTTCCCCTCACAGTTCCCGCCTTTTCCTTGACCCCGCCCCTTCCCCTCACAGTTCCCGCCCTTTCCTTGACCCCGCCCCTTTCCCCTCACAGTTCCCGCCCTTTCCTTGACCCCGCCCCTTTCCCCTCACAGTTCCCGCCCTTTCCTTGCCCCATCCCCTCCCAGTTCGGGGCTCGGAACGGGAGAGGAGGAGGAGGGAGGGAGGAAGAGGCGGAGCGGCAGCAGGAAGCAGGAGCAGAGAAGGAGCGAATCAAGCGCGCGACCCCGGAGCTCCCTGAACTCGCAGCCCCCCCGGGATCATCGCCCCCCATCCCGCAGGTGCCCGGGGAGGGGGAGCTCGCCCCGAATATCCCGGGGATGTCCCTGGATTTGGTGTTATTTTTGGGGGGGGATGTTTGGATGTTGCAGGGCTGCAGAGGCGCAGATGGCCCTCGGGGGGACATCGGGGGGTCCCCGGGAGGTGTTTTTGGGGGTCCCGGTGGGTGCCGGCAGAGCCCCGGCGGGGCCCGGGGGGATGCGGGTCCCCCCGCGGTGGGGGTTGGGCTTCCCGGGCCGGGCCCTGCGAGCTGTGCCGGGGCCAGGTGGGGAGCGCGCGGGAGCGGCGGGATCGGCGGGGGGACACCGGTTTGGGGGAGCCCCGGGAGAGCCGCGGCTTCCCTGAGCGGGAGCCCAGAGACAGGAGAGCCCCAGAAGGGCAAAGCGGGGAGCCCGAGAGGGGGGGACCCCTGGGATTGCCGGGACCCCGGCGGGGGGTGCTGGGGCTGGAGGGGCGGCATGGCCGGGAAAGGGGTTCGGGGGTGCGGGAGCCGGGAGTGCCTGCTCCCAGTACGAGCCCAGTCGCTCCCAGTATGAGCCCAGTCACTCCCAGTATGATTCTGTTGCTCCCGGCAAGAGCCCAGACAGTCCCAGTCATTCCCTATTATGATGCAATTTGCCCCAGCACGGTCCCAGTTTCGCCCACGTCCTCCCATGATAACCGAAACTAAAAGACAAACAAAAATAC
This sequence comes from Sturnus vulgaris, assembly GCF_052056855.1. Taxonomy (NCBI): domain Eukaryota; kingdom Metazoa; phylum Chordata; class Aves; order Passeriformes; family Sturnidae; genus Sturnus; species Sturnus vulgaris. Next base: position 1,779,143 of record NW_028276063.1, read on the forward strand.
TTTTAACAAGAATTTTAAATGTAGAGAGTCAAGGCATTTCTGTATTTTCTGGCCACGATGTTTTGGCCAGGATGTACCACAGAAATCTCATCCACACATTACCGGGCTGTGCAGAGAGAATCATTTCGTGACACTCCCTTTTTAGCAGATTTTTCAGATCTTTTATACAGTCAATGCTCATAGAAATGAATTGGGTCAGTGTTCATTGGTCTCAAGCTGCAAATATTCAGTTCCTAATATTTGGCCTCCTTTTGGATCGGAATTTCTTCCCTTCTGCTGTTAATTCCGTCTTGATTCCCTGATTTTCTTATCAGTCTTTTCAGAGGAGATGTCTGCAATTCTGCCCGAGGCAGAGTCTGGGGTAGATGTTCCTGGGTGGCCGCTGATGTTCTGTTAATGGCCGCTGATGGCCCTTGATCTTTAAGCTGCTCCCAGTCTGTTGATGTGTTGTGTTCATCAGACCCCACCTGGTGCAGCAATGCCCTGGAAAGAAACAAAGAAGTCTTTTTGTAGGGCAAATTAATCCCCTCGACTAAAGTTATGCAAAGATTTTTGCAAGGATACGATTTCCAACACCACTTGTGTCCAATGCGTTCCCAGTTCTCCCAGTTGCCCCTAGCATAGCCCCTGCAACTGCCAGTAAGATCCCAGTATGAGTCCAGTATGATGCCAGTCTCTTCCAGCAGGGCCCCAGTCACTCACATTTGCCCCCAGTTGCCCCAGCATGATCCCAGTTTTTCCACCAGCACATTCCCATTCGCTCCCAGTTAGGTCCCAGTCACCAGCCCTGTGGTCTCAGACATTCCCAGTATATCCCAGTTGCCCTGAACAACCTCGTAGTCCTTGCCAAGCACTCCCACTTACCTCAGCATGGTTTACCTGATCCTAATTTGATCCCAGTTCCACCCAGTAGCTCCTAGAATACTCTGAGCTTCTCTCAGCATGCTTTGTGTATTTTTTGGCGCGGGGGGGATGTTTGGAGACTACACAGCTGCAAATCTGATCAGAAAATGCCCCTTGAGGGGAAATTAGGGGGTCCGGGTGGTGTCTGCTGGCAGAGGCAGCGTGGAGGAGCAGAGTCCTGTGTCCCCCAGGACCCCAAAGTGGGGAGCCCAGAGAGGGGGGAGTGCCGGGATTTTGGGACCCTCAACAGCCTGGAGAGGGGCAGGGGGGACTCCTTGGAACCCCTGCACCCCAAAATAGAGAATAAGGGGAGAAGACACCCCAAAATACCCCAGCATCCCTCAATGGGGAGGTGAAAGACGGGGGACCTTTTGGATTCCTGGGACTCCCAGCAGCCTGGGGAGGGCGGGGACCGAGTAGATGGGGGACCCCCAATACAAGCGTGACCCCCAGCAGCTGGGACAGGGGGGAACCCCCAAACACCAACGGAGAGGGACCATTTCCAGGGACTCCTGGGAGGCATTTTCAGGGCTGAATGTTGGTGTTTGGGAGGTTTTCATGGACCCGAGATGCTCGGGGACTTGTAGAGATGGAGTTGGGCAGGAGGAACCCGCAACACAACGCGCTCATCCCTTGTTTTCCCCAAACCAGGATTTCCCATTCCCAACCCTTGGCCCCATGGACAAGGAGGAGGCTGCGAGGAAGAGGAAGATGGCCCAGGAGCCGCAGGCAGGTGAGGAGGAAGTCAGTGCCCCTTTCCCCCTCTGTCCTGCTCCATCTCCCAGCCCAGCACGGCCCCCGGCTGCAGGACAACCCCGCTGCTGACGCCGTCCTGCCGGGGACGCGATGGGGGGATCTCCTTCCCCTTCCCTCTGGCACGGAGGCAAATCCCATCCTCTGCTTGTCCTTCCTGCCCCAGACAAGGAGCTGAGCACGGAGAGCAGGGAGGACAAATCCCCGCGGCAGAACCTCGTGGAAGAGGCCGTTTGGAGCGGCTCCACGGCACAGGAATGCAACGGGGAGGAAAAGCCGTGGAGATCCCGCACGAGGAGGGGCTGCAAACGCAGATGGCGGGGATCTGAGGAGGAAAGCCCCAGCCTGGGCCGGGGGGGCGGCCGGAGATGGAGCCAGAGCTCGGAGCTGGTGGTCCATGAGCAGCTTTGTAATGGGGAGAAGCCCCACAAGTGCTCAGGGTGTGGGATGAGCTTCAGATGGAGGAACAAACTGATTCAACACCAGAGGATCCACACTGGGAAGAGGCCCTACAAGTGTGGGCAGTGTGGTAAGAGGTTTCCCACCAGCTCCAATCTTCTCCAGCACCAGCGGATTCACACGGATGAGAGGCCCTTCCGCTGCCCTGACTGTGGGAAAGGCTTCAAGGAAAACGGCCATCTTGTCAGGCACAAGCGCATCCACACCGGGGAAAAGCCTCACGAGTGTGAGGAGTGTGGGAAGAGCTTCAGGGACAGCTCCACCCTGATCCGCCACCAGAGGACCCACACTGGGGAGAGGCCCTACAAGTGTGAGGAGTGTGGGAAGAGCTTCAGTGAACGCACCACATTG